>NC_141755.1:69622610-69936360 GCF_982258835.1 Parasteatoda tepidariorum | reverse complement strand
GCTAGTGATGCGTCCCTCCCTCCTATCCTGCATGTCGACCTGCATTGGATTTTGTTTTATCACCTAAAAATAATATATTAGGATGTTTTTTCAGTTTGTAAAGATAATTAGATTGGATATAAGAAGATAATTCGCTCTAATCTCGTTGCACATCATTTCTCTCTTGTTTAGAGAGAGATATCATAGTTTTAATTACAATAAAAATTAAAAATTTGATTTAAGCAATCTTTTGGACAGTTTTATAACAAATCTTATTATTAGAGTCAAATGGATTTTGTTTTACGCCAAAAAATATTAAGAAATACCCTATAAAAGTATTATACCCTATAAACCATTTCCAAGATATGAAGAAATACCCCATAAAAGTATTATACCCTATAAAGCCATTTCCAAAATATGAAGAAATACCCTATAAAAGTATTATAACCTACAAAGCCATTTCCAAAATATGAAGAAATACCCCATAAAAGTATTATAACCTACAAAGCCATTTCCAAAATATGAAGAAATACCCCATAAAAGTATTATACCCTATAAAGTCATTTCCAAAATATGAAGAAATACCCCATAAAAGTATTATAACCTACAAAGCCATTTCCAAAATATGAAGAAATACCCCATAAAAGTATTATACCCTATAAAGCCATTTCCAAAATATGAAGAAATACCCTATAAAAGTATTATATCCTATAAAGTCATTTCCAAAATATGAAGAAATACCCCATAAAAGTATTATACCCTATAAAGTCATTTCCAAAATATGAAGAAATACCCCATAAAAGTATTATACCTTATAAAGCCATTTCCAAAATATGAAGAAATACCCTATAAAAGTATTATAACCTACAAAGCCATTTCCAAAATATGAAGAAATACCCCATAAAAGTATTATACCCTATAAAGTCATTTCCAAAATATGAAGAAATACCCCATAAAAGTATTATACCCTATAAAGCCATTTCCAAAATATGAAGAAATACCCCATAAAAGTATTATACCCTATAAAGCCATTTCCAAAATATGAAGAAATACCCCATAAAAGTATTATACCCTATAAAGTCATTTCCAAAATATGAAGAAATACCTCATAAAAGTATTATACCCTATAAAGTCATTTCCAAAATATGAAGAAATACCCCATAAAAGTATTATACCCTATAAAGCCATTTCCAAAATATGAAGAAATACCCTATAAAAGTATTATAACCTACAAAGCCATTTCCAAAATATGAAGAAATACCCCATAAAAGTATTATACCCTTTAAAGCCATTTCCAAAATATGAAGAAATACCCTATAAAAGTATTATAACCTACAAAGCCATTTCCAAAATATGAAGAAATACCCCATAAAAGTATTATACCCTATAAAGTCATTTCCAAAATATGAAGAAATACCCCATAAAAGTATTATACCCTTTAAAGCCATTTCCAAAATATGAAGAAATACCCTATAAAAGTATTATAACCTACAAAGCCATTTCCAAAATATGAAGAAATACCCCATAAAAGTATTATACCCTATAAAGTCATTTCCAAAATATGAAGAAATACCCCATAAAAGTATTATACCCTATAAAGCCATTTCCAAAATATGAAGAAATACCCTATAAAAGTATTATAACCTACAAAGCCATTTCCAAAATATGAAGAAATACCCCATAAAAGTATTATACCCTATAAAGTCATTTCCAAAATATGAAGAAATACCCCATAAAAGTATTATACCCTATAAAGTCATTTCCAAAATATGAAGAAATACCCCATAAAAGTATTATACCCTATAAAGCCATTTCCAAAATATGAAGAAATACCCTATAAAAGTATTATAACCTACAAAGCCATTTCCAAAATATGAAGAAATACCCCATAAAAGTATTATACCCTATAAAGTCATTTCCAAAATATGAAGAAATACCCCATAAAAGTATTATACCCTATAAAGTCATTTCCAAAATATGAAGAAATACCCCATAAAAGTATTATACCTTATAAAGCCATTTCCAAAATATGAAGAAATACCCTATAAAAGTATTATAACCTACAAAGCCATTTCCAAAATATGAAGAAATACCCCATAAAAGTATTATACCCTATAAAGTCATTTCCAAAATATGAAGAAATACCCCATAAAAGTATTATACCCTATAAAGCCATTTCCAAAATATGAAGAAATACCCCATAAAAGTATTATACCCTATAAAGCCATTTCCAAAATATGAAGAAATACCCTATAAAAGTATTATAACCTACAAAGCCATTTCCAAAATATGAAGAAATACCCCATAAAAGTATTATACCCTATAAAGTCATTTCCAAAATATGAAGAAATACCCCATAAAAGTATTATACCCTATAAAGTCATTTCCAAAATATGAAGAAATACCCCATAAAAGTATTATACCCTATAAAGCCATTTCCAAAATATGAAGAAATACCCTATAAAAGTATTATAACCTACAAAGCCATTTCCAAAATATGAAGAAATACCCCATAAAAGTATTATACCCTATAAAGTCATTTCCAAAATATGAAGAAATACCCCATAAAAGTATTATACCCTATAAAGCCATTTCCAAAATATGAAGAAATACCCCATAAAAGTATTATACCCTATAAAGTCATTTCCAAAATATGAAGAAATACCCCATAAAAGTATTATACCCTATAAAGCCATTTCCAAAATATGAAGAAATACCCCATAAAAGTATTATAGCCTATGAAGCCATTTCCAAAATGTGAAGAAATACCCTATAAAAGTATTATACAATGTGTAAAAATTTCTGATTTTGAAAAATTTGTGATTTTCTATGAAATAATTAAAAAAGTTTAGTTAATTGAAATTAAGTTTTAAAAAACATAAATTATTGGGACTTATGAGTTTATTTTCTTCTAAGCTAGCTTATTTCTGAGTAAAAATCACATTTTTTGCCATTACATAAATAGCAGGAGGTAAAGAGTCTAAATTTAAGCATTTTATTTTTATTCTTGTTAAATTTTTTTAAATGTATACTTATTTCCCTTTATTATTTGTTTTTATTTATTTTCTTCTAAGCTAACTTATTTCTGAGTAAAAATCACATTTTTTGCCATTACATAAATCTTAGGAGGTAAAGAGTCTACATTTCAGCATTTTATTTTTATTCTTGTTAAATTTTTTTAAATGTATACTTATTTCCCTTTATTATTTGTTTTTATTTATTTTCTTCTAAGCTAACTTATTTCTGAGTAAAAATCACATTTTTTGCCATTACATAAATCTTAGGAGGTAAAGAGTCTACATTTCAGCATTTTATTTTTATTCTTGTTAAATTTTTTTAAATGTATACTTATTTCCCTTTATTATTTGTTTTTATTATATCTTCCAAAATTAATTTTTAAAAAAAATGAAGCTAGAAATATCTTTATTCCATATTGATTATTGCTTGTCAGCCATTACTGTGTTAGGTTGCAATGAGGAGTGCAATGTTTGTTCAGCAAACTTTTGAAGATTGATGTGCAGTTATAACTCAAACATTATAGCTACGTGGAAACGCATTAATGAGGGGGAGGGGAGGGAATTTACATAGCAATTTCTTGGATCAGAAATGGATTATGGTATGGTGGAGCCTGGGGTTAATTTGTAATTTGGACCCTTACCTATACCAAATTTGCCAAAATTTACCAATATTCAAAAATATTGATTGACTTTTTATGAAATTGAATTCCAGTTAAGCTTGTTTTATAGAAATTTGAAGAAAAAGCTTTATAAATTTTTAATTTTTCGCAAAAATAATTATATTAAGCATGAAAATACGATGAAGTGTCTATGTAAGTAAAAACGCCCTGTATGAAATTATAAATGTTAAGTAATAGTATAAATTTTCCAACATACAAAGTTTAAAAATCGAACGAAACAAATTATAACTTTTCATTTTCACTGAACTTTTTATATTTTTGCTAACTATACATCGACAAGAAGTTTTAAGTGGTTGTTAGATGGTTACAGAAAATTAGTTAAAACAAATTAACCATTTGTAGCATGAAGCAAATAAAGATAATATATAAAATTAGGGATTTGAGAGGTATCCATTGAAGCATCACAAAATACCCATTTTCCGAATTTTAAAATGCACAATGCAAATTTCCGATGGTCTCGGGTTCGAATTCTGCTCATGGCATGGATGTTTCTTTCTCTCTCTCTCTGTGTTCTATGTCCTTTCTCCTTTGTGTGTGGATGATTGTGTGAATGTGACCCGCCCTATAAACGGGTTTGTGGTTGTGTGACGTGGGCGACGTTGCTCCACCGCCATGGCTTCACCACAGGTGCCCACTGAGTGACGAGAAGAGAGTAGCAGTTCCGGCATTCCTGTGACCAATGGGTCTACGTCCCAAGTGCCCACCATTTAAAAAGAAACTACATTTTTAATGATTCTGAAAGAGTATTTTACAATTTTTAATTTTGCAGTTTTTTTCTTTCTATATTATAGCCGTCTTTGAACAGCCGACCGAATTTCGGGTTTACGACTACTAGAGTTCAACTCCGTAGTCTTGTAATTTTGAACCCAATCCAAAAGACAAGGGAACTTCTGGATCAAGTAATAGGAGAAATTTTGAATTTGTGAAAAACTTTTTGATGCAACTTACCCTCGTTCGCGTTACATGGAGAGGAAAATCAAGAAAACGATCCACGTTTAGTCTGACGACAAGGGGACTCTAACCCATGATCCGTCTAAAACTGAGTATATTTTACCTCACCATTGTGATCGGTGCAAGCCGGGTGCGGAATTCATGTTGACCAGCCATTGCTGGGATTCGAACCCTGTTCATCTCATTGGTAGGCAAATGCTCTATCCAGTGAGCCACCACTGGCCTCTAATACGAATATTGTAAAACATTACGCTTGAAAATACTAATTAGATATTTAGAAAATTACACAAAAAATTTTTTTCCATAAACATCCCTTGTGAGTCCATAAAACATTTGGGAGCCTGGGGCTACAGCAGGAGTAGGAATCAAGATTTTTATTTTTAATCGTACACGGTTCATTTCAGAAGTGGTATCAAATATAAATAAATACAATTAATTTTCACGAGTAAACATTTAAATAAATATTTGCTACTGTTAGACGTTAATATTGCATTTCATCATTTAAAATTATATTATTTATGATTATGTAAAATTTTTTAATACATTTGTTAGTATTAGAAAAAGTAAAAATATGAAACATTGAACTTTTTTGTATTTTACTTTTTATTGCTTAGCAAATTTCATTTACGGATCGCGAGTAGTTTACGTCGTCATGTATACCGTATTGAAATTTACTCTATTGAATATCTTGAGAGAAAAAAAAATGCCCAAACATAAGTAAATGATTAAGAAAAAATTAAAAATAAATAAATAAACAAAGTAAACAGCATACAATTTTATCTTTGGTAATGTATATAAGAAAGTTATGAATACGATTCTCTAACTCGACGATTAGTGAAATTAAAAAAATTAAAAATAAATAAATAAATAGAATAAACAGCATACAATTCTATCCTTGGTAATGTATATAAGAAAGTTATGAATACGATTCTCTAACTCGACGATTAGTGAAATTAAAAAAATTAAAAATAAATAAATAAATAGAATAAACAGCATACAATTCTATCCTTGGTAATGTATATAAGAAAGTTATGAATACGATTCTCTAACTCGACGATTAGTGAAATTAAAAAAATTAAAAATAAATAAATTAATTAAATAAACAGCATACAATTCTATCCTTGGTAATGTATATAAGAAAGTTATGAATACGATTCTCTAACTCGACGATTGGTGAAATTAAAAAAATTAAAAATAAATTAATTAATTAAATAAACAGCATACAATTCTATCCTTGGTAATGTATATAAGAAAGTTATGAATACGATTCTCTAACTCGACGATTAGTGAAATTAAAAAAATTAAAAATAAATAAATTAATTAAATAAACAGCATACAATTTTATCCTTGGTAATGTATATAAGAAAGTTATGAATACGATTCTCTAACTCGACGATTAGTGAAATTAAAAATAAATAAATTAATTAAATAAACAGCATACAATTTTATCATTGGTAATGTATATAAGAAAGTTATGAATACGATTCTCTAACTCGACGATTAGTGAAATTAATAAAATTAAAAATAAATAAATTAATTAAATAAACAGCATACAATTCTATCCTTGGTAATGTATATAAGAAAGTTATGAATACGATTCTCTAACTCGACGATTAGTAAAACACGCGAATAATAAATCGCCTTGGCCGAAAATAAGATTTAGAACAATTAAAAATGATCTTCAGTTGCGTCAATAATATACGGCCTCATTTCTCCTAGCTTATAGATTTCAAGGTTACAAAATAAAAACAATAACCTCCGACCGTTAAACTTGAAAAATAACTTCTTTTAACTTGAAAAATAGCGTTTCAAAACTATTTTAATAAATCCCTTATTTCAGCTACAATCTGAAAGTACAGCTGAAGTATACTATTTTCAAAACAAAAGCAAAGAAAAGAGCGCGAAATAAATCGGGAAGTGAATGAGTGAATCAACCAATAAAATGATAGCAGCCCGGCGCTGTTACAACATATTACAACGACATGACGCAAGAGTGTGTTTATTTTTCTCTCGGGGCGCTTTTTCTAGGAAAAAACGCCCGTGTTTGACAAATCAAGAGAACGGAGGGAATTTTTTGAGGAAGTAAAGGGTTGAATAGGGAAAATTCTATTCCATCTTTTCGCCTTCATGTTTACTGAATTTTTATCTCGTTATTGGAGTTTTCTTTTTAATATAACACATTTTTTTTCTATCCGAATCGTCTAAAGAACGAAATGAAATGCAATTTAACGCTTCTTTAATCTAAAATGTAGACATAGTGGGAAATGAGCGTTGCTTAATCTCCAATTTTCATGGGTGATTTTTTTCAGCGCTTTAATCGAAATTAATATAAGTTTTTAAACACAAAATAAATGTTTTTAAACATTCCAGTAAGAAATCTTTAAATATAAATAACTGTGGTACTTGAAGTTTGTTTGTAAGTAACCGCAATAAATAAATAAATAAATAAATAAAATCATTTGGAAAAAATAAGAAAAAATAGAATAAAGAAAACCTCAAAAACCACATAAAATCCCTTCAAATAGATTATGTTTAAAAGAGATAAGGGCTTTTATTCGGTTAAGTTTTTATTTATTTATTATTCGTTTTTAAAGGCAAGTATTTGTGATTGTTATTATTTTGTAATTAATAACGTAATTTCGTAACCACTTTTTAACAAAACCGATTATTTTATACGTTCGATTTAAATTTTTGGTTTTATCGCTTTTAAGCCCACTATTCATAGAAGTTTTAATTATTTTCATTAAGTTGCAATCATTAAAAGTAAATATAAGTTTCAAAAATATATTTATGTATATATCTTCTTTTTGGGGTCATCATTTGTTCACGAAGAATATGCTGCATATCTGAATAATTATATATATATATATATATATATATATATATATATATATATATATATATAATTTTTTTTTTAATCAATCATTTTATACGATTGTTAGATTAATATATCTAATTGCAACAATTTTTTATTTTATTTTGCTTCATATTGTTAAGTTTGTTTTCTGCTTATCTTTCATATTAAACTTATTTACAATTGCAAAGCAATCTGGGATATTTGATTTCAATAGCTTGGTTAGGACAGATATGGAAAGTTTGGGCTCCTTGATGTTAATTTTACTTTTTGAGTACTTCGCCATATTTCAAGAGTTTTTTTCTTCTTCTTTTTAAAAAATAAAAACAAATTTGCACACAATTATGAAGCTTACTTATCCAAAGATACATAATTCTATACAAAAGAAAATTAATAATTATTTATCATATTTTGTTATTTTATTTAATAATATTCTACAACAATTTCAAAGAAGCCGTAAATTTAAAATTTGATTTCTCAAGAATTATTTGATCGATTACTTTTAAATTTCAAATTTAGCCATATAAAATTGCATTTTTTTAAATGACGTAAAAATTTGTATACCTTGAGATGCAAGATATTTTTTTACTATTATTAAAGAACTATGAAACACATATTTATTTACGAGTGCATATAATTTTCCCACTTATACTTCTTTCATTCGAGATCATATGACATCAGAAATTTATTATCTCAGTATATGAGTTTGAATAGAACATAGAAAATACATGAATTATTCATATCACTGAGATAATTTTATTGTCTTGGTATATGCGTTTTAAAATACTTGTCTAATACAGTATATGAACAATTTTACAGAAGACAACTCACTTACTGAGGCCTATCTCAGTTCATGATCTGAATTGGCTATATTATAAGTACGAATTATTCAGATCATATACTGAGATAATTTCACTTTCTTGGTACCTGATTATAGCAGACTGTATTGGCAATACAAGTTTTTCATAGATAATAATATGATTTTTTCATCCCTGCATACGAATTTAAATCGAGTGCTATGAGTATATGAATTATTTGTATCATATACGGAGATAATATTATTTACTAGGTATATGAGTTTGAATAGAGTATACCAAAAAAATTATTATTAGTTTCACTATTTAGGTGTAGGAATTCGAATTAACTATACCGAGTATATAAATTATTTGTATCAAATACTGAGATTATTTTATTGTCTCAATATTGAATGTGAATAGTGAGTACCAATATCAGGGGTCTGTTTAGAAGAAATTTGGGTCCGTTTACGGACCCTTCACAAAATGTCTTTTTATAAAAACAGACCCTTCACAAAATATTTTAACTTTAAAACGGACCCTTCACAAAATATTTTAACTTAAAAACGGACCCTTCACAAAATGATTTTTCATTTAATCGGACCCTTCACACATTTCTTTATCTTTATTATTGTTTTGTTAATTGAATAAACCCTTTCCAGGGCAGAAAACAAGAAAGATGGATGTAAACGAATTAAGTTTTGTCTTCGGCAGACGATTCTTCCATTATTCGTCCGAAATGAATATTCTGCATTCAGCAGTATAGGCTAAATACCAACTATTTGTATGTTGCATCTCTAATTTAGAAGCAGCAATTGATGTTTATTTTTTAAAATTTAATTTTTTTAATTATAATTTTACAGTGTTGAGCATAATCTTGTATGTCTTTACAATTTAAAAACTCCTTCAAAAAGTTTTATTTTTTTGTTGCAATAACGGACCCTATTTGCACAAATTCATAAAAGCGGACCCTGGTTGAAAGAATGTGAGTAATTTTTTTACAATTTCACGAAAAACGGACCTTTCACAAAATGTCTGGATAGACCCCTGAATATAAATTATTCTTACCATATAATACGGTTGTATTATCTTAGTTTATGAATTTTAATAGAGTATATTAGGCATGTAAATTATTCATAAACTATAATGATTTTTTTAAAGTTTTCCATATACCCCTAGATAATTAAAAATTATAAAAATACATTTTATTAATTTTCCTTATAATTTTACTTCAATGTAATAAATACATGAAATAAAATATTTAGGATGACAGTTCTTGCAAAAATATATTTAAACAATTTAATTAATTTGGTGTAAAATGCCATTTGTAAATGAATTTAAAGTTATTAATTACAAAAGTTCTTTCAAAAGGAAATTCTTTCAATTTGAAGATTAATTCCATTAAAATCTAAGATTTTTAATGATAAAGGAAATTAAAAATACAGAACAATAGTATTTACTTTTGCAACTAAATCTTATCTAATAATCTTGTTTGTCCATAACAGTTGAAATCTTATTTTTTTTTTAAATGATATTAAATTGTATAATAATTTTTGGTACTTTCCGGTTTCGTCGACGTAAGTAAATGCTCTATTTTTATTATAATTATCATTATTATTATCAAAAAATTAAAATAAAAATTAAAAAAAAATGAATTTACAAAAACCCGGTGGTTTTTCATTGGCAACTTTAGCGCTTGCTCTGGTGAAATGGAAAAGTGCTTAATTTTTAAAAAAATTTTTTTGCAAAAATTACCCAATACAGCCAGTCATAAAGTTAATATGCACCTTCGTTGAATTTCAAAAAGAACAGCATTTTCACTTACAACATTTAAAAACTTTTTCAATTATTTCTGATAATGATATTTATTAAAATGGAAAATATTTTTTTAAAGTTACTTAAACTTTTTCGCGTCTTGCTTACGGTTTCCGTAAAATTATTTAATCTCTAAAAGAAGTTTCAATAAGTTAAAAGAAGTATCGTAATTTATTTTAAACAATAAAGAATTTTGAAATTGTTAATGAAAAAATATTAAAAAATATCGTTCTATAAAATCGTTTGCTTAAAATTTTATTCACTTTAATTTTAAAAATATTTTTTCATTTGATTTAGTGTAAAAGTAATTTTGAATCTCTTTTTTAATCTTTTTAATTATAGGTGATTTGTGAAATTTTCTTTTCCTATTCAGTTATTAATTTGTTTTTTAAAACAAACGTTTAAAATTGCTTAGAAGAAAATAATTGGAAAACCTACGAGTGACGTCATCGTAGGTAAACTGGGGCATTTGGCGATTTAGGAGCCAATCAGGTTCGACACAGACGCGTGACATGTCTTACCAATTAAATCTGATTTAAATCACATGGTTAGGCATAATCACTTCAATTCTTCTCGAGCTGCAAGTACCCAATTCTGCTGCAAGTACCCAATAACCCATTTATAAAATTGTTTGCTTAAAAAATAGTACCGGTTTTCCTTATTTTTCATTAATTAAAGGTATACCAAAGTTATTATATTAAAAGAAAATACACTGGTTATCATAAATTAAGGAAAATTCACAAAAATCGCGATAACTCAAGAAATTACACATGGAATTTTATGAAACTTACCCACAATATACAACACATAGTAAGGTATTAAACAACATAAAAAGAAATTATCAGACATTAATAGTAGTATAGAAATTAGCACATGTATAAAATAAACAAATTGGAAGTATCGGTTTGCAATAGAAAAAGTACCTTTAATATGGAATATGATTGCCTCTAGAAGCAATACAGCACAAACAGCGATGTGTGATGCTTTCAATTATGCGGTCTATCAGTTCAATAGGAAGTGAGAGCCATTGCTCTTGTAAAGCAGTTGCAAGCGTGGCAAGGGTCTGAGGGGGCGGATTGATGGCAGATACACGCCTCCCTAGAGCATCCCAAACGTGCTCGATAGGATTCAAGTCCGGGGATCGAGCTGGCCACTCCATGCGAGTAATTGTTTCCTGTTGAAGATAATCATCAACAATGCGAGCTCTGTGTGGTCTTGCATTATCGTCCTGTAACAGGAAGCAATCACCAATTGCCCCGGCATATGGGCGCACATAAGCATCAAGGATGTTGTCTCGATAAACCTGAGCATTCACGGTTCCCCTTGGAAAGACATGGAGGTATGTGCGCCCTCCTAAGGATATGCCTCCCCAAACACAGACACTGCCTCTTCCGTATGCATCTCTTTCACGGATGTTTGATGGATGATAACGGGTCCCAGGTTCTCTCCATATCAAATAACGTCTACTGTCACTTTCTAGACTAAACCTGGACTCATCCGTAAAGAGAACAGGCCTCCATTGATCTGACGTCCAGTGGACATGTTGTCGGGCCCACTGCAAACGGTCTCTCCTATGGCGTGATGTGAGCGGCACGCAAATGGCTGGTCGTCTCGCATACAGACCACCTTCGTGGAGCCTTCTGCGCACAGTTGACGTTGACACCAACCTTCCGGTGGCTGCAGCAAGAGAGGATCTAAGATGTGTCGGAGTAGCGGTTCTATTCCTGCGTGCACTTAATGTCAAATATCGGTCATCGGCACTGGTCGTAACAGTTGGCCGTCCTTGACTGAACCTCCTAGATGCCGAATCTGTGGTTTGAAATTGCCTCCAAAGTCTATGAACCACAGATGGACTCACATTTAGCCATCTGGCCACTTCTGATTGACTCTGCCCTGCCTCTAGTCTCCCGATGGCTCTCCATCGTAGTTCTTCAGGCAAATGATGCCTAGAGGTCATTATTACGAATTGGCTATCTCAGATTTTCAATGTCGCAATCACAGTAAAATTTGTGTGCTTTCTCTCAAACTTGGACTTTTATGCTCCAGGCAGATGACGTAAGCCGAGTGCAGCGCCACTAATTTGCATATTGCAATTTTACTCAGCTACTCTTAGTGGACAACATATGCAAATTTTGCACGGTTTGGCTTACTTTTGAAAGAGTTATCGCTATTTTTGTGATTTTTCCTTAATTTATGATAACCAGTGTACATAATAACTTAATGTACGTACAAACATACTTATAGGTTATAAAAAGTAGCACAATAAAAGTGTTTGTTTGACAAAGAATGAAAATTTTTCTCATTTTCCATTAAATAAAGTAAACCAAGGACATTTTTAGAATAAAAATAATTTTTTTAATGGTTTGGTAATTAAATCAAGTTTTAATAAATCAATTTTTTTAAAAAAAAATTAAAACTCATAATTTTTTTAAATATTAAAACTCATAATTTTTAAAAAATAAAATGGTTTTTTGCATGAAATTATTATTCACTCGAAAATATTCCTAAAAAATTCCATTTTAAAAAGTAAAGTAAATCGTAAGAAATTCCAAATCAAGTTGAGGGATAAAAAACCGGCATTTTGGGTGCATCATCCGTAAAATACATTTTTACCGTAAAATATTGTACCGTAATATTTATAGTAATATTTGCTTAATAAGAAAAATTCAGTACTTTGACGGTAGTTATTATTATAAAAATTATGGTACATCAGATTTTTTATTCCGTAACATGCTCCAGTACAAATGGACTTTACAGAAAAAGGTACCGGCATCCTGAACGCCGGTACTTTTTACCGTAATTTGATCCGGAAGGAAAATTAAAAACATAACACACATCAAAGTAAAATTTGTGAATAAATAATTCTACACCAGCAGTTTATAATTAGCGCGAATTTTAAAGTCTAATTTTAAAACTAAGACATAGTTGCATTAAGCATTAATTCTTCTGTAGAAAATAAATCACGAAGTTGAATAATAATTTTAGGATAATTAATGCAACATATGACGACATTCATGTTTGAAATGTAGAGTTTAAATCTATGTCATTATTTGTAAGATTCGAATTATTTGAAAACATTTTCCATTAAAATTTTCTCAGTTCAACAATAAAAATCTTCCATTCCAATTAAAGTAAAATTATTAAAAAAAGACAAAAATAACTGTTGAGTACAGAATTTGATAAAACAATAAGTAAAGAAAAATTCCTTTTTCTGGCCACCTGTCCGCATTTTCCGCGCAGGAAAGTTTTACGGTACGTATTTTCCCCATAGATGAGGAAATGGGCATATTTTCTCGGAATACAAGAACTTTATCTAAATTACGCGTTTGTTAAAAGTGGCAGTGATAAACCCATCGTTTCCAAGAAAATAAAGGACTATTATAAATACAGATATAACTTTTTATTTACTTGATATTTATTATCTATCTTGTTTTTCATTTGCTTTTAATTTAGACTGATATTTCGGACATTTGATTCGGAAAACAACTAAAACGAATAAAATGTTGCAATATCAGTTTCGCTTATGGAGAAATCTTTGTATCATTAAATTTTATACTTAATCGAATTTCAAGTTACTATAAAAGAAATGGGGAAAATTTAGAAAACTCCAACGCTTTTGTGCTATGACAATTTATATTTTTCATAATTCACATATATTTTTCATAATTCACATAAGCATCAAGGATGTTGTCTCGATAAACCTGAGCATTCACGGTTCCCCTTGGAAAGACATGGAGGTATGTGCGCCCTCCTAAGGATATGCCTCCCCAAACACAGACACTGCCTCTTCCGTATGCATCTCTTTCACGGATGTTTGATGGATGATAACGGGTCCCAGGTTCTCTCCATATCAAATAACGTCTACTGTCACTTTCTAGACTAAACCTGGACTCATCCGTAAAGAGAACAGGCCTCCATTGATCTGACGTCCAGTGGACATGTTGTCGGGCCCACTGCAAACGGTCTCTCCTATGGCGTGATGTGAGCGGCACGCAAATGGCTGGTCGTCTCGCATACAGACCACCTTCGTGGAGCCTTCTGCGCACAGTTGACGTTGACACCAACCTTCCGGTGGCTGCAGCAAGAGAGGATCTAAGATGTGTCGGAGTAGCGGTTCTATTCCTGCGTGCACTTAATGTCAAATATCGGTCATCGGCACTGGTCGTAACAGTTGGCCGTCCTTGACTGAACCTCCTAGATGCCGAATCTGTGGTTTGAAATTGCCTCCAAAGTCTATGAACCACAGATGGACTCACATTTAGCCATCTGGCCACTTCTGATTGACTCTGCCCTGCCTCTAGTCTCCCGATGGCTCTCCATCGTAGTTCTTCAGGCAAATGATGCCTAGAGGTCATTATTACGAATTGGCTATCTCAGATTTTCAATGTCGCAATCACAGTAAAATTTGTGTGCTTTCTCTCAAACTTGGACTTTTATGCTCCAGGCAGATGACGTAAGCCGAGTGCAGCGCCACTAATTTGCATATTGCAATTTTACTCAGCTACTCTTAGTGGACAACATATGCAAATTTTGCACGGTTTGGCTTACTTTTGAAAGAGTTATCGCTATTTTTGTGATTTTTCCTTAATTTATGATAACCAGTGTACATAATAACTTAATGTACGTACAAACATACTTATAGGTTATAAAAAGTAGCACAATAAAAGTGTTTGTTTGACAAAGAATGAAAATTTTTCTCATTTTCCATTAAATAAAGTAAACCAAGGACATTTTTAGAATAAAAATAATTTTTTTAATGGTTTGGTAATTAAATCAAGTTTTAATAAATCAATTTTTTTAAAAAAAAATTAAAACTCATAATTTTTTTAAATATTAAAACTCATAATTTTTAAAAAATAAAATGGTTTTTTGCATGAAATTATTATTCACTCGAAAATATTCCTAAAAAATTCCATTTTAAAAAGTAAAGTAAATCGTAAGAAATTCCAAATCAAGTTGAGGGATAAAAAACCGGCATTTTGGGTGCATCATCCGTAAAATACATTTTTACCGTAAAATATTGTACCGTAATATTTATAGTAATATTTGCTTAATAAGAAAAATTCAGTACTTTGACGGTAGTTATTATTATAAAAATTATGGTACATCAGATTTTTTATTCCGTAACATGCTCCAGTACAAATGGACTTTACAGAAAAAGGTACCGGCATCCTGAACGCCGGTACTTTTTACCGTAATTTGATCCGGAAGGAAAATTAAAAACATAACACACATCAAAGTAAAATTTGTGAATAAATAATTCTACACCAGCAGTTTATAATTAGCGCGAATTTTAAAGTCTAATTTTAAAACTAAGACATAGTTGCATTAAGCATTAATTCTTCTGTAGAAAATAAATCACGAAGTTGAATAATAATTTTAGGATAATTAATGCAACATATGACGACATTCATGTTTGAAATGTAGAGTTTAAATCTATGTCATTATTTGTAAGATTCGAATTATTTGAAAACATTTTCCATTAAAATTTTCTCAGTTCAACAATAAAAATCTTCCATTCCAATTAAAGTAAAATTATTAAAAAAAGACAAAAATAACTGTTGAGTACAGAATTTGATAAAACAATAAGTAAAGAAAAATTCCTTTTTCTGGCCACCTGTCCGCATTTTCCGCGCAGGAAAGTTTTACGGTACGTATTTTCCCCATAGATGAGGAAATGGGCATATTTTCTCGGAATACAAGAACTTTATCTAAATTACGCGTTTGTTAAAAGTGGCAGTGATAAACCCATCGTTTCCAAGAAAATAAAGGACTATTATAAATACAGATATAACTTTTTATTTACTTGATATTTATTATCTATCTTGTTTTTCATTTGCTTTTAATTTAGACTGATATTTCGGACATTTGATTCGGAAAACAACTAAAACGAATAAAATGTTGCAATATCAGTTTCGCTTATGGAGAAATCTTTGTATCATTAAATTTTATACTTAATCGAATTTCAAGTTACTATAAAAGAAATGGGGAAAATTTAGAAAACTCCAACGCTTTTGTGCTATGACAATTTATATTTTTCATAATTATCTCGAATTTGTTTTTCTTTTTGAAATACTTTTATTGCTATAAATAATTAAAATCTCAAGCTCGTAAATGTAATACTCTATCTGCAATTCTAATAATTAAAAAAACACTTCTTGATTTTTCTTTCTTTTAAAAATAACAAGAAAAAGATTCTTGTTATGTTGTCAGTACATATGTTAAAATGCATCGTGCTATCCAGCATTAATGAAGTAGAATGTTAATCTTTTAACAGAGGCGTACTTACATCAAAAAATATCCGAATGAATTAATTTTGCATGTTGTTCTTTCAGCACATACAAATATTAAGATATATAAAAAACATTAAAAAAGGTCTAAAATATAATAGCTTTCTTTCTAAGCAGATTAAGGACTCACTTATATATTAAATTAAATTAAATTAGGAAAGTAAACAGAATAATAAGTTTCGGTGGATGTTTTGTCTCAGATAACATTGTCACTGCCTGCCAAAAGATGAAATATCTTTGCTACTAATGGTGTTATAATTATTAATAGTATTTGCTATTGTTTGCTTTAATTAAATTAAAATTTTTAAAAGCGCGTCCTTACCATAAAGTGTTTGTAGATTATAAGTATAGTATAACGACCGAAGAGCTGAGTAACAACTTTATTTTAGATGTTCTCAAACATGAGCTGAATAAGTTGTAGTTTTCTAAAATTTGGAATTATAATACGGGTGAAACTAGGGAAGAAAAAGCTAAGTTGTGGAAATTTCCATACACGCATCGGCTAGATAAAAAAATAAAAAAAATAAAAAATCCTAACACACTGGTTGAGAACTTTAAAGTTTCTTTTTCGGATCAATTCACAGAAGTAAAAGTTATTTTGAACTTAATCTTAGGTGTTCGTAAATTTGTCCAATCTATATATATCTATATTTAAATAAATGTTTGCCTGCCCATGCGTTCTTTATGGGACCAGAGACAGATCATCATAAACCATCCAACACAGAGTGATGAAATTCGGCACAATAATAGTTTGAAACACGAAAAACGACACTGTCGACATTGAACATTCTACTACCAACCGTTCGAGCAGGGATTTTTGATAATCACGAGTTGGCAGCGAGCTATAGCTTCGTGCCTAATGAGAGACTACAAAAAGCAGGTCTTGCTTAATTAGATAACGCAAAGCAGAACAATTAATTGTAAATAAATGAATAATTTGGATTATTTTATCTTTATTAATTTAGTTGGTATATTATTTTCAGCTTTGTGCATGATTTCATAGTGTTGTTCAATGATAATTTATAGATAATTTTCTTTTTTTATTCTCCCCGTACGAATAACAGTTCATCAATAGAACAAAATAAATTGCATTTTTGTTCTTTGTATTTACTCTTATCTCTGCAATAAAACTTTCTATATAAAGTTTAAACCATACTTTTATCTAAGTATTAATTAGCTCGAGTAGTAAATTTTCACGAAAGTATATTTGTCCTATAAAATATAAAATACAAGTTAAAATATTTTCTAAAATAATATTGAGCATTAATAAACATTGACGAGCAATAATGTGCATTTGTAAAGTTTTTATTTATTTCTTAAAACTATTTCCAGAAATTTGGGAACAAAAATAACCCAAATGTTCTTTTTATGAGGCATTAACATTTCCGAGCATTTATAAACATTGACGAGTAACAATGTACCTTTGTAAAGTTTTTATTTATTTTTTAAAACTATTTCCACAACTTTGGGAACAAAAATAACCCAAATGTTCTTTTTATGAGGCATTAACATTTCCGAGCATTTATAAACATTGACAAGTAACAATGTGCCTTTGTAAAGTTTTTATTTATTTTTTAAAACTATTTCCACAACTTTGGGAACAAAAATAACCCAAATGTTCTTTTTATGAGGCATTAACATTTCCGAGCATTTATAAACATTGACGAGTAACAATGTGCCTTTGTAAAGTTTTTATTTATTTTTTAAAACTATTTCCACAACTTTGGGATCAAAAATAACCCAAATGTTCTTTTTATGAGGCATTAACATTTCCGAGCATTTATAAACATTGACGAGTAACAATGTGCCTTTGTAAAGTTTTTATTTATTTTTTAAAACTATTTCCATAACTTTGGGAACAAAAATAACCCAAATGTTCTTTTTATAAAGCATTAAGATTGCCGAGCACTAATAAACATTGACGAGTAAAAATTGCCTTTTAAAAAATTTTTGTTAATTTTTAAAAACTATTTCCAAACCTTTGGGAACAGAAATAACCGAATGTTCTTTTTATAAAGTATTCGAATAATTTTATCCAATGTAAGTATGATATCAGTAAGAGCTTCGAAAATCAAAGTTTTCGATGCGCTTTATCAGATGACAGGATTCCTATTGTCCCATGTTTGTTTTAAAGCGGAAGTTTTTGAAGAATGGCTGAGGACTTCTCAGTCGATGCTTTCAAACCGGGAAGTTTTGCTGTCATGTGGTTGGATTTTAGTCATCTTCTAAAAGCATGTTTTCTTCCCTGCCTAACATGGATTAGGAAGGAGAAGGATGTTTTACAGACACGGTTTCAGAGGGAAGATGTGTATAATTTTTAGATGTGTATAATGTGTATTCATAGATGTGTATAATTTTTACAAATTTTTTTTTTAAATGTTCTTTTCTATTCTAAATAATGCAAAAATCATGTTTTACTTAAAACTCATTGTAATTTTTATGAACATAGCATTTTTAAGGACTTTTTAAAATTGCTATAACTTTATTTATATGCTTGTATTTTTTATCGGCTTGTAATAAAATAATGCATGAAACAATGGGAATTTATATTCATTACTTCATCTATTATTTCGTGCAATATTACATGGTTACCAACAGATATTCATATTTGTTGCCTCGTGAATGCATATTTTCAAGCTCTAAAGTTCGAACATTTTGAACTACAAAAATAAAAAATTATGTTCCTTAAGGGATTATATGCATATTTGTTATTATCGCATCAAAGTTCTGTTCCTACAAAAAATATTGTAATAGACTAATAGCTTCAAATACGTAAACGTTTTTTTTAATTGAGTATCAATTTTCTTTACAATTAATAATGTCCCTTCCCTTAATGTTATGGAAGAGAAAACGCAGCTGTAAGAAGGCTTATTTTTCACAATTGCACAAATGCAAAATTATCTAAATATAAATTGGTAAACCTCAAAAAGTAATATTTAAGAGTTCAGAAACGTGTAGTCGAATGGGAAAAAAACACATTCTTTTGCAAAAATCGCAAACACAATTTTTAAAAGTACTCCTCTACCTTATTCTCAAAAAATATTGGAGGGACATGAGCTTCCTCAAGTTGGAACTTACAAATTAATTAAACTTGCAAATTAATTTAATTTACAAATTAATTAAACTTACAAATTAATTATAATTACAAATTATAAAAAGTAAAAATTAACAAATTTAAAAAAATTTGTTTTAGAATAAATAACGGGGATAAATATATCTTAATAATTTCTAATGTTTAATAAAGGCCAATTACTTTTAAAATTCAAAACCATTTTGAACATAGGTGTAAATTAAATTCCCCAGCAAATTTATTGAAAATAGTTTGTAGTGAATAAAATAAAAGTACATTTCGAAAACAGTTTCTAGTCAATAAATTGAAAAAAAGTAATTGTAGTTAACTATATTTGTAACAAACTAGTTGAAGTAAACCACAAAAAGGATTTATTTTTTCCGATCACTGCCTATAAATTACACAAAATTTTGAAAGCTCAACTTGAAACTGATATTTAGTGCAATAAAGCCAGATATACGGAAATCTAGCTGCTCAAAATCATATTTATATTAAAAATCGGACAAGTCGAATTCAAATAAAATTCGATGAAACTACAGGATAAGAGAAAAAGCCAATCAAAAAGCAAAGAAAAGGTGAGAAAAAGGTTTCAAGGTAAAACAATGCGCAACGAGTTCAAAAACGTATCTTCTTTATATATTCCCCAGCTGTTTATAGAATAGTTCTCTCAACGGTTATGCTGAAATTCCTAAAACTGATGAAAATAGAAAGCATTGTAAAGAAATATTTGCATTAAGAAATTTTAAACAAATTGCAATAATACCATGATATTTATAATATAACAAAATCTCCTCCAATTCGAATCGAGTTGATATAAGAAATAAATTTCCTTAACTATGTAGATTCTTATATTATCGAAGACATATTTTTTCACATTATCCTTCGTACTTTTTCGTCAATTAAAGATACCGCTCAAAGTGCTTTTTGAAATTTTCATGGTACTAAACGAATATCTATTTTACTTTTATTTTATAACCATCGTTCAACAGCCGACCCGATTTTTGGAGTTTACGTCTACTGATGTTCAACTCCGCAGCCTTGTAATTTTGAAACCAACCCAGAAGACAAGGGAATTCCTGGATCGAGTATTGGGAGAAATTTGCCTTCATGCTTTGATGGAACTAACCCGTATTTGCGTTGGATGGAGAGGAAAACCACGAAAATCTTTCACAGTAAGCCTGACGGCAAGGGGACTCTACCCGTGATCCGTCTACCACTCAGGACATTTTATGTCAGCATTGTGGTCGGTTCGAGTTGGATGCGGAATTCATATCGACCAGCCATCGCCAGGATTCGAACCTGGTTCACTTCATTGAAAGTCGAACGCTCTATCACATTGAGTCATCACGGCTCAAAGAAAACGAACATCTATTAATGGTATTAGAAATATTATACTATTTTTTTATTTCTGTCAATTTAAATACACTAGTAACCATTATATTTAGCTATAGGTTTAAGCTCTAAAAATTTTAAAATATCTTTGAATATTTTAATTAAATATTTATAAATAGAATAATAGTTTTCAAAAATATAAATTAAAATTATTTTATTTAAAACTTTTTTATATATATTTTACTTTTGTAAACTTAGTGCAGGAAAAAATGAAAAAACATTTTATTCTACATTTTATCTTAAAAAAACTTCAAATTTAGCACATTTTTAGGCATTTTGTCCCCAACCTGACATAAACTTGTAAAGTTCAGATATTTTAGGTCTTTAAAAATTATTTTGATATTTGTTCATATTTTTCCTTCGGTGAAGTTCTATGCTAACACTCTTCCTTGTTCAAGATACTTTATCCAAATCCAAACTTTATATTTTAATCAAAATAACGCCTAATCTGCAATAACCTGTATAAATCTGCTTTATGATTTTTTATCGACTTATTTTTATTTCAAATAATTTAAATGTTAGAAATACTCATATTCATTTAGAATGTTAAGCTTTGGCTAAACCAAATTATTTTTTATATCAAAAATAATTTATCAAAAGAATAATAACATCATAAAAAAATTATGAAACAGATAAATGAGGAAAAAATTAATAATTAAGTAATAAGGTTTGCAATTATGATGAAAATTACAAACCTTATTACAAATAGGGAAAATTACAAATTGGAATTGAAATATCATAAATTAGATTATTATTTAAGGTATTTATTAGGCATAAACTTTTATAATCATATTATGCAAAATCAATAACAAATAAAGCGAAAAAAAATATTTCAATAACTTCGTCGTTTATAAATATTCAATAAAAAAATAATAAAAATGATAAATCTAAAAATAAAACCTAAATTTTACTTTGCTATGAAACATCTTAACCGGAACTTAAAATTACAATCAAAAGGCTAAATATTTTACAATCCAGAAAATTTATTCATGTTTTAAAGCTAATTTTATTAAATTGATAAAGCATCTTTGATTTTTTCTACAATTAAAAATTCACTGCTAATGTTTTTTTTTTTTTCCAAACTTTAAAGAGAATTTTCTTCTCCAGATGGATATATCGAAAAAATGGAACTTTCAACTAATCAGTTCCAAATTCATCAAAAAGAAAAGAAAAAAAATATAAAATATCGTTTTGTCATATAAAATATCGTTTGAAAAAAAAGATGCCGAGGAGATTTTCATTCAAATTATGACTCATCGGCTGCAATCGTCCGAACAACATTTTAACACCTTTATCGTTTGCCGTAGGGAATTCCTCAAGGAAAGAGGAAGTTTAGCAGGGAAAAATAAATGAACGAGGATCCAATCCTTGAGTGGCAGTTCTCTTATCAGCGATATTCATAAGCATCAACTGCCGCGTATTCGCAATCAAATGATCGCTCTCTTTCGAATTTCTATTCATTCTCTGAAAAATACAGGTAATTGAAATATGAATTTTTAATTAAACTTTTTTGAAAGTGAATAATGAAATGTTATTGTTACATAACTTTGGCAATTTTTAAGTTGTTTAACATCTATTTATTTTATGTCATGCATGTTTTTATTAATTCTTTTTTAAATTAAACGTTTACTATTTAATGTGTACAAAGAAAATTTATTTGCAGTCTGCATAGAGTGTATATTATTTACAGTATTTTTTTTTAACATGAAAGAATTATTCTAACATTATTTTGAACTATAAATATTTTGATTTGCATTGGTAATTATGTTTTTTACATAATTGCGATTATGTTTATAATAATGAATGTAAAAAACTTTCGTTTCACTTGTTTTTTTTAATACTTATCTTCGTTTTTTAGTTTATATATTTTGTTTACTACAATTGTTTGCCTTTTAACTTTTGATTTGAAGAGTTACGTAATTTTGGTTTATTATTTCGGTTAATTATAATAACGTTATTTTAAACTATAAATATTTTGATTTTTTTAAAATTTGTATCTGTGACTATATTTTTTTCGTTATTATGATTATGTTTATGATAATGCATGTAAAAAACTTTCGATTCACGTGTTGTTGTTTTTTTAAGTTCATATATTTTGTTTACTACAATTATCTCCCTTTTAACTTTGGATTTGAAGAGTTACGTAATCTTGGTTTTAATTTCTTGAATTAAAATAAACTTCTATTTACTTATTATCTATTCTTTACGAGCCTTTAAGTTATATGTATAATAATTTTACCAACTTAGCTTTTGATTTTAATTCCATATTTCTATTTATTCATATTTGATATACTAAATATACTGAAGTATATATATATATGGCATACAGTATATTTAGTTCGATATACTAAAGATATTGAATATTTGATATACTAATATCGTGATTATTTATGATATAAATTTTAAAGTGTAATTTATGATAGTAAAATTAAAGTTGTGATTATTTACGGTGATAAAATATAGAACTGTATAAATGTTTGTAAATATTCTCCTTTTGAGAAATTTTAACATTTTTACTTTATGAAATTACGAATTTCATTTACAGGACGTTTTTCTCCTGTGCAGTTTTAGAGTTAGCTGAATAAAAACAATTTAAATGCTAAAATTAAATTATGTTATTTAAACTAAACTCTTTTATAAATTTTTCTTCGCAATTAAGGCATAACTAAAGAAGTTTATTACTATTTTAAAATCTATGAAAACTGATATTCGATGCAGCTAATTTAATGTTTTATGTTCTGAAGGAAGAATTATTTCCTCTCTTTTTCATCCCCGCATCAAGAGGGAATTCCCCTAATCTTTCATCCCATCCTGAGGACAAACAGCTTTCTTCTTTTTTCTTCCTCTATTGTAAGCAGTCATTCTCCTCGACAAGTTGCAACAGGTTTATCGGCTACCAGGGAATTACGCCAAATATATAAAGAATCCTCCTTTGATCATAAGCTCAGTCTTCTTTTAATATCGAATTGCAATATATTTAAAACAATTTAAGCTGATACATTTTTACTTACTAACGCAAGCAGTAGTTATTGTCGTCGGATCAATTAGACTTTGTTTTTGTTTTCTTTTAAATTAGGTATGTTTATTTGATTTCTTAAAAGACTTATTTTGTTTAATCCTTTTTGATAGTTTTTAGTAAATTTGGTGACATTTAAATTATTAAATTATCAAAGTAAAGATATCCTTATTATCATTAACTAGATTATCTTACGTTAACAAATTTGAGTATTTAATTACAATTTATACTTTCAGAAATTATTCATTGAATTATATTTAATTATGTCATGTAATTAAATTAAAAATAATTACGAAATTAAGAAAGCCATTAAGACATTTAATCTACATTTAGTAAAAATTTGTATTTTTGGAATTAACTTATTTAATTATTTTTTAATGATAATTGTGATATATTAATTCAATTATTTGTCTATATTCGTAAATTCTTCTTCTTTCAATCTAATTTTTTTTAATTATTGAAAAGTGTACGAAAATGAATTATTTTATTTTTAAACTATTCAGTGCAATTGTTTTACTACATTCGTACTATATTCCTTTCTTTATATTTTCGAAAATGTATGAAAAGGAATTATTTCATTTTTAAACTATTTTTGATTAAAAAATCATCTAATACTAATCGGTTTTCTTATATCACTTAACTAGTATTCATGTCAGCAATTGAGTTTCAAAATTTTTTATTTTATTATTTAATAAAATTAAATTTTTATTAAAAATTAAGTTTTATTGAAACTTAAATTTTATTAAAAATTAAATCACTTAAAAAAAATTTTGAACTGCATATAGTATTTAGGCTTCTTGTAATTATTTTATTTTTTATTTTTAAACTTAATCATTTTATGCTAATGCAATTGTTTTTACTTTACATTTGAGTTTCATTCTTTTCTCTGAATCTTAACTTTTTTTTATTTCTTAAAAAATGCTTGAAAATGAGTTATTTTATTTTCAAACTATTTCTGATTAAAAATGATATTATAGTGAGAAATATCATTTTACAATATTCATATATTACACAATATAGCAATTAATATTTTCTGAATTTTTATTATTTATATAACATTTTCCTAATAATTATTAAGAATGGGATGCATTATTGATTAAATTATTTAATTATAAATAAACTAGTTTATTTATTTGTTTATTTACTTTAATATCGGCTGTATTGTATATTTCGATTTCCCTCCTTCAATTTCCTGCATAAAACTGCTTATATTTTTATTATTTAATAATTTTTTTTCCCTCATCACTACTAGCTATTAGGTACAAGTATATCTTGCTTTTTATGTTATGAATCATATTATACATTCTGTTATCTTTTAAAATCCATTAAAAATATTTTATTTCAAGTAAGACTGTATAGCTGCTTATTTAGATGTTTATACATTACATAATTATTTGCATTTCCTAATGGAAATACGATTTTATGTGACTTCTATTTTTTGCATAATATTTGGATAAGTTGTTGTAGATAAAAAAAAAGATTCTAATCAATCCTTGATTACATATTTTTAAAACTTGTATTACTATTTTAGTGAAGTATTTAAATATTATGAAATTAAACTGTCATTAATATTTCTATCTAAGGGCAAAAATTAATTTTAGCCGACACTTAAAAGTTATTGCGCAGTTTTTATTTATTTAATTATTTATTATTTATCTTATTTTTATTTTGTAATAAAATTTTTTGTAATTTGGATACTAAATATTTTTATATTATATTATTAGCAGTTCGTATTAATATTAATAAAAAAAACTTTCTGCTTAAGAATAAAATTACAATTAAAAAAGACATTTTTATTGAAATAAATTTGAAAATTCTATATATCAACATGTTTGAATTCTAATTATTAATTAATAATATGTTGAATATTCTATAAAATATAAAGGAATTCTTAATTTCAAAACAAATTAAAAAAATTTTTTTTTTGAAAAAAGCGTTTTTTTAAAATTCTAATTATTGAATGAAAAATGCTATAAATATTAGCAAATGCATTAAATTAAGAGTTTTAAATCTTAACAAATTCTTATGAATAAATCTTTAACATGAAAGATTATTTAAAAGATAAATGTATGCAACTCAAACATTTATCTGTTACTTCCCTCTAATATAAATAGTCTTATTAAATAATTAGTCTCATATCTTAACTTAAAACTTAGCAAGTTTTATTAATTAATGATGTTAATGTTGAAAACCTTTGAAACTGTCGTACAGCTCCTTATGTGTATTTTTTTTTTTTATTGTTAGAATGTTTTCTCCAGAATGGATGATGATGATATGTTTAATAAACCATTAGATATGAGTGTCTTACAGATGCTAACATATCTAATAAGTTTGAAAAAAAACATTAGTTTTAATATTTGAAATATTTACCATTGATAAATGAAAACCATCTTTTTAAGATTTCACTAATTATTCTTATCCAATGAAATCTGTGTACCAATATCCCATAAATATGTGCTTTAGAATTAAAGCAAATATAAAAGTACTAACAAATAAAGATTTCTAGGAGCAATAATTTAAAAGTTATTATTAAGTATTCAGAATATAAAGTATAAAGAGGTTAAATATAAAGATCTGTATAAAGAAGTTAAATTTAATAACTTTTATGAGTTAAAAGTATATCGTACGTACAATTTACTCGTACGTATAATATATTAGGTTTTATTTAAACTACATAGAATTAATATAGTAGATCTTATATTTATTGCTACAATATTATACCATAAATGCCGTAGTTTCATTATTTTCCTTGATACGTTAGTCTTAAAGAAATGTTTTTTAACATATTATGAGCATCACTTAAGTGTAAATAAATTAATTTTGTGCAAAAGGTAAAAACTTTATATAATCCAAAATAATTTTAGGTTGAATTTTTAATTTTTTCTTAACTCCTTATTTTATTATGCGTATCGATGCTACAAACATTATGTTTCTGAAATAAATTATTTTCTGAGCTGCTATTAAATCAAAAATTTTGCGTTTGAAAAAACTGCAGGTATTTAAGTATTTAAATAACTTTAGTAGATTTTAAATAGTTTTGTTATGTGCCTTAAAAATAAACTAATTCTAATTTGGCAATACAATAAATGCTATTACGCTCAAAGTTTTCTGAAAAAATCCAAAATAATTTTTAAATGCATATGAAACATTGCTTCTAACTAAGCAATGAATAACTAAACATAAAATTAATATTGCATAAATAACAAATATGTTTGTATTTTTTTACTATTATTGTTATTGTATAAATTACATTATGTACAAATGTAATTTGTGGAGTTAAGCGCTTATCTTTCTAAATCCACTAGGCCTCTTTTGAAATCGAACGTGTCCCGCAGAGAAAACACTTAGAAAAAGAAATGTACTTCAGCAATCACTTTTAGTTCGTTAATTCTGTAAAACACGATTTATCCTTATTTGGGTGCTTATTTCTCGCCGATTGGAGAACTTAATATACAAACTAGTGTCTTGTAAGACAGACTTTATTTATCAAATCAATATAAATATATAGTAAATTATAACAAAATAACAATTATGGTCTGTTTTGATTTAGTTATATGAAAGTATCTGGGAAAATCGTACGTATACTATCGTTACTATTACCGTATTTAAAAGTATGTTTTAAATTTTATCCACTTTACTCTTGTTAACATAATTTATTTTATGAAATGAATTACCGTGAGAATTATTTTCTGAACAGTTATTAATAATAGGGAAAATTTTGGTCGAAAAATAAATAAATAAACGATTTTCTTTCTTGTGTGAACGATTTTGAAATTTTATCAATTTCAATGCAGTGTTATAATCATTCCTTTTAAAGCTTTGCTTTTGAATAAAATATTTGCTAGAATATTTTTGGTTAGTTAAATAATTTTGTATTAATATCATATGATGATAATTTCTACGAAATTTGAAAGATAATTTTGACATACTTTGAAATAAAATGTAACTGCTGAGTTCGTTTTTGTTTTAAAAATAAACATGTTAATCTTCAAATTTATTATAGATAAATTAATGATGAAAAGTTTTTTATAATACGAAAAAGAATTTTCATGCATCATATTTTTTTGCAAAACAAAATTTCAAAATTAATTACAATAGATAAATGTCAAAAATACCAACTTTGGAAACCATTTGCTCAAATGAATTCGATAGTCTTTCGCATATTTAGGTATAGTTAATTAATGAAGTTAGATTCAAGTGAATTATAAAGAACAGTGAATATCTATTGCATAAATAGTGTTTAAAATAGAAAATTAGCTAAAAAGTACTTTTTAATTCTGGATTTAAAGTTTTTGCTCCATTATTATTTTTAAAAAAAATTTTAAAAAAATTAGAAATGACACTTATTTTGAAAAACCTCACGATTCTTGAAAGAGTGGTTTTGAACTGTTTTTGAATTTTTTCAGAAGAGGAAAAAAAATAAATACAAAAAGATAAATCAGTATTAGTACGTGTTTTTTATAATGTTTAAGTCTGTGAGCATCTAGATTAAATTTCAATAAGTTTAACGCAATGCATGAATGATATATTATAACGTTAACAAATGCATTTTTCATATCAGTCTAAAAATAAAAAAATCCATTTTATTCTTAATTTCTTATTAAAAAAATTACTGATTAAAAAAAATTGCCGTTTAGAAGGTCTTTTCTTTCTATTCATCCCATGAATAACTTCTTAAAAGTGTTTTATTGACACTTCTATTTTTTTTCTTTTGAACAAATTGTTTATAAATAAAGATATCTGTCGGAAATTTTGCGAACACGTAAAAATTTTTATACTAGGTAGTTTGGAAACAAAGTTCAAAATCCTGCTTAAAAAATTTTGGAAATTGGATCCTTTTGTTAATATTGAGGCTTAAAAATAACATAAAATTATCCGCCATAAATCTCTTTGAATCAACTTTGGAAAAGAATCAAATGTTGCAAAAATATCAGACAGACAAGGTTGAAAAATATAATTTCTAAAAAAGTGTTGAGTTTAATTTCTATTACCCCTGACTCAATACTAAATATGCTGTTATAATTTCTCTAAAAACTGATTTTTGGAATTTATTTAGACATATTATTTGAATCTTTAAAAAAAATTAAATTTTTATTGTCTTTCAAAGTTTGCAAAGTTTTGTTGAGAAAAAAAAGTATGGCCGAAACTACGAAAATATGGTAAAATTCACTGGTGTTTCTGACTCCGCAGAAGCTTCAAAATTTCGGTAATTTTTACTGAAGCGTTTTGGTAAAATTAAGAAAAAATATGGTTTTATAATAAATATGTGATAAAACTTGGTAAATGTGGTAAAATTTGGTAATTTTATCATGATACCTTAGAACATGACATTACCATTTATTCGGTTAAATTCACTTTTCAGTTTTGTATTTTTAATTAAATGTGTGGTAATAAGAACTACAATTTTGAAAGCCAGAATTTTCGGTAGCCCATTTGAACTAATAAATTACCAAATGAATGGTCTAAATACATTGCATTTTCGCTTTTAATACCAGAATTAAGGTCTTTTTTAACAAAAATGTCATTATTAAAAAGTATGGTGTATTTACCATACTTTTTTTCTCGTTAGTTTCATAGATATTTTTTTCTTAAGGAAAGTATATTTTTTGTAATTGAGCATATAATTTTTTACTAAAGTATTACGATTTTAGAAAAATTTAAGCTACAATGAAATGAACTTAAAAAGTTACGTAATGACGTTACAAAAATAAAATCGTCAGCATGAATTTTGATTCCGACTGCGGATTTAACTATGGAAAACTATGAAAATATTTCGATTCTAATGGTCTCTAACTTGCCAAATTCAAAATTTTTCAAAATTGGAGGAAAAAAATCCGTTGAAAAAAAATTATTAAAAAAAAGTTTTTTTAATCGTTATTTTATTAGTTCGGTAACTTAATTTGCTGAAATAATTAATGTACGTTTATGAATGCTGATTATTATCATTTTCTAATAAAAACATTAGTTCTATTTACTATTTTATTTTATTTTTATTTTATTTATTATTTTTTATTTTATTTATTTATTTATTTATTTATTTTGCATTGTGAAATGTAGCTTTTACGAAATAATTTAGAACGTTTCGAATATTACTTCGAAAATTACCCTACGGAAGTTTCCTTTCCTACCAAAAAATACCAATAGAAAACATCGTTTCTTGTTGGTACAAGTTGGCGTCGTAAAAAAATATAAAATGTTCTTAAATTAATTTTGGTTTATCAAATTTTAAAAGAAAATTTATGAACTGTTGTATGATATGACACGTGTACCAATTCATTGTACCGATTGATTAGTTATTTGCCATCCTCTAAAAATTTCAGGAATTTCTTTATCATTTATTATATGTTATCAATATACATTATCTGCCCAGAATTTAGATATATATAAAGTTAGGGGAAGTGAACTTTGATTAAAAATTTATCACTTGACCTTACCCTTATTCACCAATGAGAAAGGATTGAGATAAAAAGGAACAATTAGCCTTGATATGATTGGATATTTACAGCTACATACTTTCATGGGATTGGCCAATTAAGTTTATGCTAACGAAAATATGAGTATATATTAGGGAGTAAAGTCCTTAATTTTATGATAAGTTTACTGGAAAATACGCCTTATCTTTAAGTCAACAGTAAATAAACTTATCAAAAATATCATAAAATAACTTGAAATTTCTTGCAGTTGCAACTGCAAGAACCCTAGATTATTATTTTTTTTATTTAATCAATATTATTTTATTTAAAAAATACTTATATAAAAAATTTCAGTTTTCTTATATCATATAAAGACTTGTTACAAAAAATGTTATGTTGATTGCTTGTGTAACAAATATTTTGTTTTCCATAATCACATGATGCTAAAAGTGAAGTTTATGTAAAAAAACTAAATACATTTTAAAAGATTTTATCTAGTAACATGATATGAAAACTTAATTGGAACTACTTAAGTATTTTATGAAATATTGCAATCAATTTAATATTTGAAATTAATTATAATAATATTTATTCAATTCTAGTACTAGTTTTATTTTAGAATTTTTTTTGAAATGTAAAAATTCATGAAACTTTTTTATACAGAACATCTTTTTTGATAAATCTTATTTCCTTAAATACATCATTATCAAAGTTAATCATAATAAATTTAGAACTTTTTACTTAACATTTTATATTTCCTCTCTTGTGTTGCGAAACTTGATTTTATTTTCATAAAAAGAATATTTTTAAATTTATTTTCAAAAGACAGTTAAAATTCTGCTGTGAATAGTGGATATAGTATTGTGAATTAAAGCTTAAATATTACAAACAATCGTGTGAAGTGAAACTTAGTATATTGGAATAATCCCAGTGAAAAGTTAAAGTGCAATAAATTGGAAATAGTGGTGAGAAATAAAGCTTAGCATATTGAAAATAGTGTTAAGAAATGAAGCCTTATGATATTGAAAGTAGTGATCTGAAGTGAAACTTAGCGTATTGGAAATAATAGCTTGAATTAAAATGTAGCATATTGAAAATAGTTGTGAGAATCGGAACTTGGCATATTGAAAATAGCGATGTGAACTGAAGCTTTACGATATTGAAAGTAGTCGTCTAAAGTAAAACTGAGCGTATTTGAAATATTTGTGTGATTTAAACTTATCCATTCGGAAATAGTCCTATCAATTGAAGCTTAATTTATTACAAATAATCTAGTAAATTAGATCTAAATATATTGAAAATGGAATTGAAAACAGAAACTTAGCATTCGGTAAATTGTCGTGGGAATTAAAGCTTAATATATTGGAAATAGTCCTTTGAATTGAAATTTAGAAAATCGGAAATGATCGTATGAATCAGCTTTATGATCAATTATTCAATAATATATATATATATATATATATATATATATATATATATATATATATATATATATATATATATATATATATATATATATATATATATATATATATATATATATATATATATATATATATATATTATTGAATTTGAAATACAAAAAATTTTAATGAAATAGACGTATAGGTTCTCTTCAGGACGCATTCTTTTATGAGAGACATTTTAAAAATATTTTATATTTTACTGCTTCGATCCAAATGCAAGAACAATAGATACACTCTGTCAGTAAGTCTCATTTAATAACATTTACTTTTTTCAAATATTTTTTATAAACTCAGCATTAAGTCAAAAAATTTAAGTTATTTTTCAATTCAAGAAAAAAAATTTATTCAGGCAAATAATTTTGCTATTTTTATAAAACCATTCATTTTTATCCGTTTTAACGAGTCAAATATTGATTTTATTTTGAAATAACAATTCATGTCCGAAACAGAAAAGGGTAATACTATGTGCTACGTAAGCGAAAATAAAATAACAACATGAATATTAACAAATAAAAGTGCAAAAATGTACTTTCATTTGGGCTTTATTGCCATTGTTTTTTGCATTAGCAACTATTCATGATTTCATTTAAGTCATTTTTTTATCTTCGATATAAGGATAAATTGCCTTCTACAATTATACAATGAAGTGTAGTTCTCTCAATGACCTAACAGTTTCTTTGTCTTCTGAGTTAATTTCAAAAACCACAGTGTAAAAGCTATAATTTAAATATTTATTTTTCAGAAAGGCCAGAATGAGAGAAGCTAAGGGCTTAAAATTGCTTATTCCTTGGATTGAGGAAATTTGTGATAGTGGAGAATATTCGGAGCTTATACGGTGGGTTAACAGATCTCAAAAGATATTCTTTCTTTCGTGGATTCATAAGTCATCAGCAAATTGGAACGCTTCAAAATCAGCTGTCTTCAAAAAATGGGCGGAATACAAAGGTAATTTCTTTTCTTGTAGTTAATATTTATTGAAATTGAAACATGACGTTTATATTTATACTTTGGTCCCTTTGTGGACTGATCGTAAAGACACGGTTCCTAGTAGAACACCGAAGTCAAGCATCACTGGCTGCTGTCAGCAAGTGGGTGGGTGACCACTTTGGTTAGATTACGAAGGGACAGAGGGTGCCCGGCATCGGTCCTCGGTAAACTGTTCTACCGTGAAGTGCTCGACTTCGTGCGCAGTTTGTCGGGCTACCAAAGCGAAGGAGTCATCCCCTCTGCAGAGGATCAAAATTGTGATGGCATGTCTTCGGATCATCCTCGTGGATGTTTCACAGACCGTCGCCAATAGCCCATTTTGCAGGTTTAGCGCGACGCAAATAAAAAACCTTCCATATTTGTACTCTGTTTAAGAAAAAAATAATCTGCTCCACTTTTCCCCGAAACTGCACTTGTACAGTTTTTTTATTTGCACGATAATCATTATTTCAATGGTTTTGATCAAAAACAGTCCCTTAATGTTTTTTTTTTTATGTTATAGACTAAGATTTTTCATTTTTCGCACGGTTTTTTTTCTTCTTCTTTTTTCCAACTCTACATCATTGGTGAGACTTAGTTTCGACGACGGTAGGGCTTCCCTACATATTATCTTATGATAACTGCTCTAAACAATTTTTTCAATAAAAAACTTTACTAAACAGGAGAAGTTTTCGTTTTTTGAAAACTTTTCACAAATAAAGATTGCTTATTTTAAAAATAAGCTGTATAAATTTGACTTGCGCAGACATCGGTAAACAAAAATTTTAATCACATCTATGTGAAACTAATTTCGACAAAAATTAGATTGAGTCTTAATTTTCTTCTGTCGAATGGAACATTTTTGTTTACATTAAAATAGTCTTTTTTTATTATTTGATGATGATTTTTAAATCGAAATACTTTATAATATCATATACAGTTAGAGTTAGTAGAGTTATATTTACGATTATTATTAATTTTTTTTAGAGAAATCAGGAGAAAAAGATGACCGTGATCTTAAAGCTGCCTTCAGAAACGCTTTTAGAAGCAAGAAGAATGGTTTAACATTACTTGTAAAGGGAAAAGAGCATAGGATTTGGCAAATATTAAGTAAGCCAAAAGTTTGAGCATACAGTACAATATTTTTATGAAACTGGAATGCTTGTTAAAACTCAAGATAATATGCAAAAAGATTTCGTATACTTGCTTAAGCTTTTTGATAAAATGCTATGCCGTGTTTTTCATTTGATCTTCCTAAAGTAATTCACCTGTACTTCAGTTACCTGAAATTCCCTCTTGTTTCATAAAATCTTGAAGAAACTAGGATAAACTAGAACTTGAAGAAACTAAATCTTGAGATAACTAAGACTAAACTTAAATCTAAACTAAATCCTGAGAACTAAAGCTAAACTAAAACTAATCTGAAACTAAACTAAATCTTGAGATAGCTAAAACTTGACTAAAACTGAAATAGTTATTGCTTTGTCTTAAAGATCCCAATTTAACTCAATAGTATAACAACCAACGTATGAAGCAGAAAATATGTGAGAAAGTTATTGATCCGCTATCCCTTCTGTTAAAAGTTCTGTTGTCCCTTCTCTTCTGTCCGCTAAGAAATACCGGATCAAATTGTGGTATGAAGTTCCGACACTTTGGGTGCATCATCCGTAAAATCCGTTTTGCTGTAAAATCCATTTTTATCGTCAGATATTATACCACAATTCTTATAGTAATATTTATTTATTTAAAGTGATCCAGTGAGTTTACGGTAATCATTACTGTAAAAATTAAAATTTATTATAGTATTTTTTGTTTCATAACATGTTCAGTTAAAATTGGATTTTAGGGTAAAAAGTAGCGCCACCTTAAGTGCCAGTACTTCTTTTTACCGTAATTTGATCCGCAATTTTTTACAGTGTAGAAAATACATTCAGTTACCAGCTCTTACAGACATTCATCTTCCATTCATCATATGGAATGCTGATCATTAGTTTTAGTTTAATAACTGCTGTTAGTTAAAGTTAATTGCTGAATTTATCATAGATAAAAAAAATTAATCAAAACACCCCTTTATAACAAAAATGTTGAAAAAAAAAAGAAGAATATCCTGAATAGCTTTCCATGTAGTTATTGGTTTCCGTGCCCAAATTTGAAATCTTCGTGGTTCGAGTTGTACATTTAAGTTGTACTTTTAATGAATTATGAAGTTGATAATTTAATTAAAATATCAAAAACAAAATTTAAACTCAAAATTATAAAATAATTGAATTTGCTTGCAAAAATTTAAATTTGGAATATTTATGAATAATTACAGAATAATAACAATTTTAAAAAAGTTTAAAACACCAGAATTTATAAAAAAAATTACAAGTAATTAAATAAAAACAAAAAAAGCTTGACTTTAAATTCAATTAAGAGGTGATATGATGCGTAAATATTTTTTTTCTCTATGCTTATTAAAGCGATATACTGATGTTTTTATAATTTAAACTTTTTAATCATAATTCAGAACATGTTAGAAAAGAAATCATTTGCTTTTTTTTCTCCAGAAAATGCTCCTAATTTTCAATAAGCTAATATAATTAGGTACAAATGTATATGATTTAAAAACTAAATCAAATTATTTTAATTCCATGTGAGTTATAATCTTTTTTTCTTCTTTTTTTAGAGGAACCAATAAAGCCGCAAACAAGGGAAACAACCAATAATACCAATAATAAGGTAAGTAATTTTTCACTAATAAAAACACAATACAAATATTTTATGAATTCCGAAGTAATAAAAATTAAATGTAATTAAAATAAAACTACGTTTTGCAAGTATGTATGCATATAAAATTTTATATTTCGTAGTATTTATTAATATTTTATCTACTTAATCAATGCAATTCATTTAAGTAAAAGATGCATGGTTTTCTACACTGTAAAAGATTTCTGATCCAATTACGGTAAAAAGTACTGGCATTCACGGTGATGGTACTTTTTACTGTAAAATCCATTTTCGGAACCTGTTACAGAACAAAACAAAAATCTGATATACCTTTATTTTTACAATAATAATTACCGTAAAATCACTGCATCACTTAAATAAATATTATTGTAAAAACTACGGTATAATATTTTACGGTAAAATGGCTCTTACCGATGATGCACCCAAAGTGCCGATACTTTATAGTGGAATTTGACGTGGAATTTTTTACAATGTAATGAGAATCATCTAAAATAATGGCTTTTCCTGAACAATAAAGCCACTGTTAATAAAAAATAGTAATTACAATTATTAAAAACTTTTTCACAAAATTATTTATTTTTTTATCGAAAAATTACTATCAATTCTTTACAATTACTGAAGCACCCGTGCTACATTTTTTTATTTTCAATTTTTACTTGCACAAACTTTTAACTACTATAAGTTTCAACTGCTTTTGATTACTGGACAACACTCTTAAAAATTAAGTCTTTAAAATATCGCTTCATATTTTTTATTTTGAATATAAATTTTTTGTTCTTAATCAAAACACAGTGAGGAAAAGATAGCTCTCAAACAATTTAATAATCATACGTGATTGCGCAGCAGCATGTATAATTGCGCCTGTATAATTATTATAATTATAACAGCAGTTAGATATTATATAACTTAGTTGACTATGTTTTTCCCTTCTTAAATTACTGTATGTAAAAAATGTTAAGAGCACATTAGAGATTGATATTTTGTTTTGTTTCTAGAGAAAACCAAGGCAAAAAAGGGGAAGTAAGAAAAATGCCAAGTGTAAGCCTGATGATGATATAAGTTTTCAGGAACCACCTCCATCTTCCAGTAGCCACTCTGTGTTCCAAGGTAAAGTGTATAAATTTGTGTGTCGCCATGTGATTGTACATATACTTAAAAATATTTTTTTTACTTTAAATAAGATAACCATGTAATTTTAAACTAAATATGTACACTGAGAAAAAAAGTATGGTTAAAATTACCAGAATATAGGGACATTTTGCGTGTTTCTTGCTCTATATACCGAAAAGCTTTGATAATGACTTATACTAAAATTAACACTAAAATATAGCTTGTGGCGTAACTACCACTATAAATATTAAATACCAATTTACTAGTATATAAGACATGTTAACTTGATTCTATCTTGAGGTTCCTTTTGATAAATGATGGTTGATATGGTTTTATTACCATGGTTGATGGTTTTATTACCATGCTGTTTGGTAGTAAAATTGGACAATCTTATCCTAATATCTTACAGTATGGCATACATTTTTACCATTTATTCTGTAAAATTTAATTTTCAATTTTGTATTTTTACTAAATATATGGTAGTTAAAACTATAATTTTGAAAACTAGAATTCCAGTAAACCGTTACCATACGAACAGAAAAATTAGCAAATGAATACTTTAAATACCGTTTCTTTTAGTTTTATTACCGGAATTATGTTTTTTTTTTTTTTACCAGAAACGCCATTACCATACAAGTGCGGTAATTTTACCTGATTTCTTTTCTTCGTGTAGTTTTGATGATTAGAAGAAGACTATTAGTACTTACATTTTGTTCGTTTTTTTTTCCCAGATGAATATGGTTCTTTGCCACCCTGCGCAACTCTTTTTCATGTAAGTCCACCCTCTTCGCCATTGAAGCAAACAGAAGTGAATGTTTCAAATTTAGGTTAGATATCTTTATGTTTATAATGATTCCAATTGTGCACATTATTACAAAAAAAAAAGGGATGTGTAACTAAAAACCCTCGTTTTTAGGCACTCTTTCAGTATATTTTCTGTATGTGTTACTAAAAACCCTCGTCTTCCTAGCGTGTTACTTCAATATTTTTAGCTTCCTCGAAATTGAAATACATTGAAAACATACGGCTAATGCATACCGATATGAAGGCAAATTAATGAAAACACATTGCGTCAAGTAAAATTTTCTTTTTTCTTTTGTTTGCTTTCGTTTTGTTTCTCTTACAGAGTGTCAGCGAGGGTTTTAACTTATTTCCAATTTAAAAAAAAAAAAAAAAAAAAATATTGCTAATTTAAGTATTTTGTACAGCATGCTTAGCTGTTACAGCTCAATCTAATAATTGTAACTTCATTTCTTTTTCATCATTTGGTTGTAAACAATATTCTTCGAATTTGCAGCAACTTTAGTAAATGTAACTGGTTTTGCAATGAAAAAAGTATTAAATGTACTTAATAAATCTCTTACTTAAAAGTACTATCTTGTGTTACGTATTAACTATTTAGTTAGTTATTTAGTAAATTAGTTATTTAGTAAAAGTATCCATATTGAAATAAAAAAGTATTTTAATGAAAAAATGGTTCAACATGTAATGTTTTAGAAAGTTAACAGTAAATAAAAGTAATAAATTTAATTGCTAACAATGCTTAACTACCAAATGCTGTCTATCTTTAATAAGTAGTTATAGTAATTGTCTAAAACAAAAATTGTTTATTGTTCGGTTACTCGTTTTTTTTCTTCAGTAAAACATTTATTATGACGCCATTTATTCTTCATTACTATTTTCCTTTTCTATTTGGATTTTTATTACGGATAAATTGTTTTATATTATAAATGCTTAGAATGTTATTGGTACCGTGGCATAGCTTTTTCAGAAATATATAAGAACATGTAGGTTTCTGTAAAACTCAATTTAGAGACGCACAGTAAGAAAAATTCGGTTCAAATTACGGTAAAAAGAACCAACGCTCAGGGTGTCGGTACTTTTTACCGTAAAATCCATTTTAAATGGAGCATGTTATGCAATAAAAAATATGATATATCGTAATTTTTACAGTAATAATTACTGTAAAATCACTGATTCACTCTAATTAAATAAATATTACTGTAAAAATTACAGTATACTATTTTACGGTAAAAAATAGTTTGAGGTAAATTAGGGTTTTACTGATGATGCACCAAAAAGTGCCAGAACTTTATATTATAGTTTGATCCGGAAATCTTATGGCCTCGGGTTCTTACGTGAAATTGAAAAGAAATAAGTGATGTGAAGATCTAAAATATTTTTAAAACGATAACAGAAAATAAAAATCGTGCAAATGAATATCAGAAAAGGACTGCTCCAACTGGCCCAATCTCCCTAATTTACCTCAGAAAATGACTGCTCTATTATTCTCGATTACTCTACGATGAAATCTGTTTTATAAAACTTCAAATTGTTTTTTTTTATATCTGAACTTGTGTACAATTTTATTATAAGAACTCTTCTCATTTAATTAAACTATATTTTTTTTTCTTCCTATAGGATCATTCAGAACCTCGGTTTCTATGAATGACCCAACGTACAGAATTCCATCTCCAATTGCTCATTCCAACCCACCAAGTCCAGCTTATAACTCTATGGATGAATCATTTTATGGAGTTTCATCGCCACATTTCCCTTCTAGCCCATGTAGTCCAATTCAAATGTTAAATGACGATACACGACATTCAGCTTGGAACTCTTTTATAAGTTCCCCAAATGGTCTATCTTCTTCGATGTCACCAGCGCAAGAAGTCCCTGCATTAGACATTAATGACTTTTTTACTTTCGAACCTGAACAATTTCAATTCGCAAATCAGGCTCCGGAATTCTCCAAACCAAATGCAGTCCAATTTTACCAAACCAGAGATGAAGATCTAGTTTCTCATCAAAACTTTTTTGAGATTATGGTTGACATTAACAATAACGAACTTTCGCCATTATCACCAAAGTTACCAGAACCTGATTTGAACCAAGGAACTTTGGGAAAAGTATTATTTATGGACTCATTTGAGGAGAATATAATGTGGAATGCACCAGAAAGAATACAACTCGAACAATTGGTGGAAGGTTTTGATTCTTTGACTGAGTTTACTTGTCTGTAGCTATGAGTACAAAATGCAAAATCTCGGCAATCCTAATTTGATTTTAACATCAGATTTTCAATGTTCTGCGTGTATACGGAGAACAGATCTTATTAAAAATTCAACTTTCATGATAGGTACCTCGATGTAATGAATCTAAATATTTAATACGTTAAGTTTTAAAAACGAATGTCTCAAGTTGTTGGTTTGCTTATTTTTTCTTTTCTTTCGAATTTAAAAGAAGTGCTTCAGACCTGGTGAAATAAAGCCTTTTTCAAAATGAGAGGAATGCAACATGTATATGTGCAAACATATTTAATTCAACTACTGAGCTTTAGTATTTTTTATTTATTCTAAATACTAAAGTTTAAAGCAGGTAAAAAATTAAAATCAAAAAGTAACGGTAATTAAAAATTTGTAATTAAAACTAAAATTTGGAAGTTAATTTATTTAAAAAAATTATTATGTGTGAATTTAAATGTTTCATGCAAAAATCAACAAACTTCCAAATTCTTTTAATTAATTAATTATTATTTTATAGATTTTGAATAATTAATTAATTTTTTTATTAATTTTTTCGTTGCTTTTAATAAAATTATATAAGTTCTGTTCTCTGAAATGTGATTCGGAGTTACATTGGGTTTTGAAAGAAATTTTTTTCAAATATTTTATTTCAAAGCATATTTACAAAACATCAGTACAAAATAAATGTTTATAGCTCAATTAAAAAGTACAAAACTACCATGCACAATAATAATCCAGTGAAAAGCAGCATTAGCAAATTTTTGTTAAAAAATAGTTCATGATTCAGTTTATGTTACATGGAGATCAACAACTATCATAACAATTTTTCATAATTTCTAAGAATTTTTGTTTTAATTTAATATCATTTTTCTTCAATTATGAAAAAAAAGTGAAACATTCAGAAATTAAAATCAAAAACAATCTTACATTTTATATATTTAGAAAATAATTCATTTTATATATAATATTATTTATACGTTTAGAAAATAAAAAAAAAATGTGATATAGATTCAGAGTGATAAAGAAATTGTGCTTTAAATTTTGTGGATGTGAAACTGGATAATTTTTGTTTGAAAAAATATTTAATTTTTCAAGTTGGTATTTTAGAGTTTGTTAATTAGTTAATTAAAATTGTGATATAAATTATGTACTTCTAAAAAATGTTGATAATTAAAGTTGTTTACTTAATTTTCGTAAACTATGATGCATATATACTAAAATGAATATTTTGGTGGTTGTTGAAGATGTTTATTCAATATTCCTAAATTATGGTGATGTGGAAAAAGAATAAATATTTAAAAAATTCTATAAAACTAACAAAATTATCGATAACTTGAAATTGCTAATTTTATTTTCTTCTCTTATAATCACATGAAAATGCATAAATTTATTTTAAAACTGTTTATAATTTGAAATGTTTGTTTTATTTAATTTAATGATATGAGGTTTTCTGAATTTTTGAGTTAGTTATTGTTATTACCTAAAATATTTATTTCATTATTTTTGTACTTTTTGTAAAATTATAATTATATGAAATTTGATATATCATTTACTAGACTGCTGATAATCAAACTTGTTCAGCAGATTTTCTTTAGTAATAGCAATTTCAAATAGAGTTTAAGACAAATTTAAAAGCAGAATAGGGCGAAATCCAAACTTAGTTATTTTTCAATTTCAGAAAAATCGCAGACATAGAATTGAATTTACTTTTTATTTTATTTTATAGTTTATAAGTATTAAATACATTTTATTTTTGTCTAGTCAAGACGAAAACTATATATTACTATATAAGGTATTCTGTGATCAGCGCCTTCTAGATTTTTGGGATCCCTTTCAAAAATTAAGTAAAAGAAAGTACGCATATTATCTGTCAGAAATTAGTATTAAAGTCAGAAAATCTAATGAAAACCAGAAATACCTGATTGACTGAAACTAGGAGGCGTTTCTAATATCACCCCTCAAGTTATTCCCGTTTTCTCTGGCAATTAAACTGGTTTTATTATTTAAAGAATAAAGACATTTAAGATCAGTCGACGTTTTAAGTGTTTATATTTTTTTTTGTCACCCATATGCAAGATTTTATGCCATGTTTCCTGTGTCATATTTATGCAATACAGCGTAAGAAAGTGTAGAGGTCAATTAATTTTTATACAAATTCTCCATATTATGCAAAAAGTGCAATACTTTATTTTCTTTTTTTAATATTTTTATAATTGCTACTTTTATAATCGTTACTTTTATATTTTGCATAGTGGTTAAAAATTTATTTTACCTGACTACATCTTTCATTGTATATTTTCATTTTTCGTCATTGAATCCCTGAATAAAATAATTTCTTAGAAAACATATTAACTGTTCATCATGTTGTGATATCAAAATCAAAGTTTTTTGTTGTTTAAATAAATTTTTAATTTTTATGTTGTGTTTATAATTATTGGATAAAATATAACACACGTTCTAGTTTAAAGTTTAAAGCAATTTTATTAATTAATAACCTTGTGAAATAAATTAATAATAATTCACATCGGGTAAAAGCGATGACTTTTGAACTGTATGAGTCCAATTAATAGGTTAGGAAGAATTACATGTTTCTTTTGAAAGCAATAAACAACTTTAAGTACTTTTGTTATAAAAACAAATTGAATTCAAGATAAATATCTACAGCGTAGTAGGGTAAAATAAAATTTTCAGTATTTTTCAAAATTTTAATTAAAGTTAATTTAATTTAAGTTACTTATGTTGTAATTAACTGTAACAATATTCTAAAAGGACAGTTTCTATAAAGAAATCAATTTGAAATTATTTAAAAAAAAGATCAACAAACAATATTTCGGATTATTAAGATATCTTTGCACACTCTCAGAAATAAAACTCTTACTGTTCAGCATTCCCTTTCGTTAGTTTTAAGAATTATTTCGTCACAAAATCACGTGATTTGTGATGAAAAGGGAATTATCAAATATAAGACGAAAATGTTTCTTCAAATCGAAACCTCATCGTAGTGCATTGTGGGAGATTGTTAACTAGAATGATGAAACAGGGTTTGAGACTGGACAATCGAAAATAAAGTGTCGCAATAAACCCACTGGACTGAATGGTGGTCAAACAGCTGGCCTTGTACCAGAAAGATACCGAGTTCGAATCCCGCTTCAGGCTTTGGTGTAATTTTTCTTTCTGTTCTATTGGTCTTTCTTGTGTTATTAAAGTAAAATTAACCCAGCTATATGGTGCCCTCGATAGATTATGAGAAAAGCTAGGAGCTACGAGTTTTTTTTTTTTTCTTTTTTGGAAGAAAAAATATAGAATGACGAAATATTTCTTTAATATTGACGGAATTTATTTCCTCGAAGAAGGGACGATAGTTATTTTGTTACTTGACGAAATGTTCGCTCTGAGCATATACCAGAAAACGGTTTCGTCAAAAACGAAGAAAGTTTCGTGAAATTTTAGTATCCGTTTTATACAGAGCATCGCATTTAATTTTCAACTTTTGTTTTAAAATTTACTTTGGGTTAGCGATCAAATTCCTTTCGTTAAATTTATTAAAAATTTAAAGTGTTGCAGTGTTGTATTTTCTCTGGATTTTCGCTCAAAAGTTGGTTGAATCGTTATTTGTCGAATAAACTGGACGGTCGGAACTATGTACGTATTTGCGATTACAATTTTCATTTTTAAAATTGTCATACCAATCACTAGTGGTTCTTTCATCTATGGCACTCTCTCCATACTCAGCACAAATTTTACAAGCAGCTTTTGTGGTCTTAGAATCTTGGTTAAAAGAATAAAAGAGAAGGAGGCGTAAAAAATTATTTTTCTTAAAAGACATTTTATTTTTAATGGTTTTAAAATTAACATAAATGAACAAAAAAACTTAAATAAACCGGATGCATTTTTTTTTTATTTTTATATTTCTACTGTAACTGGAATGTGAGAAAATATAAATATATTTTTTTCGGAGTATTTTAAAATTAATAAGGAAGTGATGTACTGAGTTTTGGAGAAATAAAGAGTATTAGAAGTCTGGCAGGATATAAGCCTTTAAAGTAAAAATTTTATACTATAAGTATACTAAAAGCCATTTTAAAAAAAACTTTTGAAAAGAAAAATCTAGTTTGATTACTAGTTAAATATCCTAATTTTTCATCAACATGATGTGACTAAGAGTTTTTAGTAAATTATTACTTTGTTCAAGACGAGCTAACTGAAATATACTATCTGAAAACTACAGTTCATTAAGAACGTGTACAAGCTGAGTTTAATAATCACCTAAATTTGTTTTTAATAACGTTATTAAAATAAAAGCCATGCTTGTAGTTGAGCGCAAATTATTATTTCGCGCTAAGATACTATGAGAGCGTTATCAAGCCCTGACGAATCGATGGCGAAGTTAATCAAAGCTAAGAGATTAAACTTTTCAAAAATCAGTTTATTTAACGGCGGATATGAAAAGTTCATATAGGAAGGTAACATATAGTTAACCTCTTATTGAGTTTTTAGAATATCTTAAATGGATTTAAATGAACGGCATGCGATCAAATTCTTAAAACTTGTGTTAAAGCTTTTTTATGATAGAATTAAAACTTCACACTGAAACGCGATGGCTCAGTAGTTAAGACACTTAGCTCTCACTGTGAGCCTGGTGGCTGAAAATAGAAAGTGAAGCTGTCGCACTATTTTCCTTAATCTAATTTTGTCTGCGACCTCAACAAACGCCTCCTAGAAAAGAGCAGGCCTCAGCACGGGTTACCATAAATAAGACAGTTGATTCTTTAGTAGTCCAAACGTAATGACATATTTCGTACTTTCCACCACTGCGCAGCTTAGTACCCTGAACGTAAATGACTTCTTTCTTATTTTACATCCAACTACTAAACTAAACTCAGTGGCATGACAGCCCATAGAGGGCCAAGGCCTACTGTGCCCATCTCAGTTTTCTTGTCCTTGGGCTCTGGGATGCAGGAGCAGATGTTCCGGTTAGGTGGTCAGCCGAACGAGAAACCCCAGTGTTTAGTTCCCAAGCATGCTTGGTACTCATCTTACATCTACTGCGCAGTTTAACTTCGTTACATCGGACTACTAAATTGATCCGTGCTGAGGCCTTCCTTCTTCTAAGAGGTGTTGCCTCAACTGAGTCAAACAAAGTTTATTATTGTAAAAAAATAATAATAATTAATTCACCACGAAATGGTGGAGAATTAATCTCCATAAACCCACTTGGTTTGCAATTAGATTATTATTATTTTACATGGATTTTTAAAACTAGTGTAATCTTTTGAAAACTTTTACATGATAATGTGAACTTGTAAATGATATTTGACAATCATACTTAAAGAGAAAAGCGTCTGATAATCTCAAATGCTAAAATAAAATTCGATTTAAAAAAAAAATTCTAAAGTGGAGCAAGCAGCACAATGATTCAGATATTAACCCTTGATGGAATTTTTGCTCAACCGGAAATTAAAACGGAAGCTATCTCTCAGAGCTCCTTCGAATTAAAAAAATCAGAGTAGAAAGAATTTCAAGAAGCTGATAAGAGAATAATAGAAAACACTATTATGTGTCAATATGTAATCACTTCAATGCCCATTCTAATTTTTATCTCTAGTTTTCAAGTGCATAAATCACTTGTAATTTGTATTGCAACAAATTATACACCAAGAATACGTGTTTTTCTAATTTGGAATTTTTCGTTGTTTTTGCAGAAGTCAGCTAAGCTGAAAAATGAGGCCTAAGAAAGTGAGACTTACAAAAACTTGAGACTTTCCAAATGAACAATATTAAAAAAAAGCAAACGTCACTACAATAGAAGTTTAAAGAGCCATGATGGCTCAGGGGATAAAGTGTTCGCCTTCCAATGAGGTGAACCGGGTTCGAATCCCAGCTACGGCTGTTCGATACGAATTCCGCATCCGGCTTGCACTAACCACAGTGTTGATGTAAAATATCTCCAGTGGTAGATGGATCATGAGTTAGAGTCTCCTTGCCATCGGGCTAATAGTGGGAGGTTTCCATGGTTTTCCTCTCCACGTAAAGCAAATGCGGGTTAGTTCTATCAAAAAGTTCTCCACGAAGGCAAATTCCTCCCCATACTTGATCCAGAAGTTCCTTTGTCTTCTGGATTGGGTTCAAAATTTCAAGGCTGCGAAATTGAACATTAGTAGTAGTAAACCCAAAAAATTGGGTTGGCTGTTCAACAACTGTTATAATATAAAATAGAAGCTGATATAGCTAAGTGAAGGTGGAAATGGACAGTGCACATACTGAGAATGCTTAGTGGAAAATTAGCAATGTTACACATTCACAAAGTTGCACCTTAGACAGGGAAAATTCAATCTTTCAAGCCGAACAGTTGGCAATCCTTGAATGCATTAAATATATTAAGAGCACTGAGAACTTCAATAATGATGATTGTTATATCATCTGGTCAGACTCAAAAGCATCAATACTTGATTTTGGCACAAATAATAGATTTTCATTTGATATTCAACAAGAACTTCAACGCACATCAACACAAAATTCCTGGATTAAAGCACACAGCAATAGAGTAGGTAATGAAAAAGCAAATGATTTAGCTAAACAATCTACGAGACTATCAAGGAATTACGCATATCCACTTCCAGTTTCATATCTTAAACGAAGTATTAGAGATTCTCTTTCAACAAAATGGAAATTTCAATGGAATAATTCAGACAAAGGAAGATGTCTATTCAAAATTCTTAATAATGTTACCTTTTTCAAAAGAATTCCTCCAAAACAAGTCATTTGGTTCTTGACGGGTCACGGACCATTTCCAACCTTCTTTCATTACCTATATATGGGTGATTCTCACGAAACATGACAATTCACTGTCCCTTGCTCCAAAATCTAATACTAAAAGAACTTTTTATTTAAAAAATTAATAAATAGCATTGCTGTTAGCATTTTAAAATGACTTTGCACTAGCATTGACTGTTTTGTATACTTAAAAAATTTAATTGAATATCAAAATGTCATTTTCCTGGCATGTCCCAAACAATATTTCCAATAATAAATAGCTTCAAAACTTCCCATACATTTTTCAAAATCTAAATTTTTTTATCTTATCCTATGTAAGCATTTCTAGAATATACGCAGAGGGTATTGTTTACTAAAATTTCGTTTAAAATAATTTTTTCTGTCAATAATTTGTTTGTCCCATGAAAATCTGTCATTTTCCTGGCTACTTTTCTTTAGTGATTTATAACCACAATAGATAGCGCCTGGAATCAATATCTTATGCTAATAGATTGGTTAGATACCCTCCTATCTGAACATGTCTTGTTGCATAAATAAAGAACCAATTTTCTGACTCAAAATCTATTTCAAAAATTTTTTCAAGGTGAGTAGGTTTTTATGCTGTCATTTTCCTGGCTTCTTGAAATCATTAATAACAAAAACTACATAGATTTATCTGAGTTATTTTAAGAAATACTGTTATTTTCTGCAGAATATAAAAGTCTTCGGTCAAAATATTAAATTAAAGTAAAGTTATATGCTATAAAATGGCGAATTTGTCATTATCCTGGCTTATGAATGCCAGGACATTGAAGTGTTACCAGAAATTGTTTTTAACTGCTAATAATGTAAAGAGGGAAAGCAAATATTAACATAATACCAAGTTTATGTATGATTGTAATATGCTTGGATGTAATCAAAGTTATTTATTTAATGATTGATTATTATACAAAATTTTATTCTGTACATATCAGCAGCAAAAATTGTTTTGTTTCTTTCTACAGTGGATAAAAAGAATTAGTTTAAGCAATTTATGGTCCATCTAACATAAAGGCTTAAGTTGAGTTATTTACTATTAACTTAAAATGACTGTTTTTTAAACTTCTAAGCTAATATGTCATTTTCCTGGGATTCAAGATTTGGTGAATTTCTATTTTATTTTTTTTTTCTCGCGCAAATGTCAATAAACTGCACTGCTGTCTGTAAGACATTAATAAATGTAACTAAAGAAGTATACAAAAAATTGTTAGATTATTTTGAAGACTTTAAATTTGAAGAAATTTTTTGGTCCGAATTCTCATGTTTCGTGAGAATCACCTATATAACAGATACTGATCTTTGCACCTGCGGCCAACAAGGTTCACCTGAACATTATCTCACTAGCTGTTCCTATACTGTCTCCTGGTATACTTGCCAGCCTAGCCCAACAAATTTAGAAATTTGGCAGAAAAATTTCATTAGAAACAATACTTTAACCAAAAGATTAATAACAGTAATGAACTTTTTAGCAGATAATGACTATCTATTAAAATTTTAATAGCTTCTTATTTCACATGTATAATTTTTTTCTCTTTGTCTTTTTTCTTCTTCTTATTTCCACACTTTCAGTTCAAAAAAAAAAAAAATAATTTTTTTTTCTTCTTTTAAATATCATGTTAAGTAGAAAATTTTTCATTGTAAACAACTATTCTTAAAGATTTCTTTGTAAAATAATGAACATCATTATGTTATTTTCTTCCTCTGATGTGTATATTATACAACCTAGCATAGTCTCAATGAGATTATTATGTAGCAAATTCTATATCACTGTATTTATACACTGTAACTATTTATTTACTGCAAATATTGTCTTGTACACATCAAAATTAATACTGCTGACTGGACCCGTTCCTTAGCTGCAGTGGAGCTGGACTAATGGCCAAGTCCGGGGCTATATGGTTAAGGGTTTTGTATCACCTAGGTACATGCTCAGGGCTTGGAGGAAAGATAAAAAAAAAGTCTCCTAGCCGTCTGGTTAACTGTGGGAGGTTCTTGTGGCCTTCCTCTTCATGTAACTCAAATGCGGGTTAGTTCCATCAAAATATCATTCACGAAGACAAATTTCTCCCAATACTTGATCCAGAAGTCCTATTGTCTTCTGGATTGGGTTCAAAATTACAAGGATAAGTAGTTGAACATTAATAGTCATAGGCACAAAAAATTGGGTTGGCTGTTCAACGACGGTTATAAAATAAAACCACGGATTTGGAAATTAGTTTTTTGGCTAGACATTTCACATTAAGATCAAAGGTACTATTTATAGTGAGAAAAATAATTTAAAAAAAAAGAGACATATTTATTAACAAAGAAATTTGCACTTGATGCAATACTTAACTAATAAATACACAACAATAATAATAGGAGATAAAATTTTATTTCACCAGCTTCTTTTTTTTCTTCTTCAAATAAAGTGAACGATTTCCAAAAATAGAAGGCACATCTCTACGGTTGATAATGTACAGGAAATATACAATTGGCACAAACAGAGCCAAATCCAGATAGGCTAATTGAATATATACAAAGATGAAGAGCTTCACAGTGATATCAAATCAATGAGATTACTTTTTGGTTGAGTCATGGAATCAGGGAAGAACTCTGTCAATTGTTCAAAAAGTTGGCTCCTTCGTTTAAAAGTTTCATCCACACTCAGTTCATCTACAAGAAATATCTAAGAGATAAAACTGGAAGAAAAATTCTCAACAAATAGTACACAACAGAATCAACAACTATAACACTGAAAATGAAATAGGACAAGTTTAAAAAATAGATGAGACTTATTTGTGCTTATAGCCGATTATTAATAGCAGGGTGAACTAAAGAAAAGTTACAAAAGCGATAAAAAATTAATTGGTAACAGTACATAGAAAATACAAAATGGTTAACAGGGATGAGAGTAGTCAGAAAGTAAAAAAGAGGAAATCCAAGAATGAAAGAATGTATATACATACATATATATATATATATATATATATATATATATATATATATATATATATATATATATATATATATATATATATATATATATACACACACAAAAATTTGACGAAAAAAGTGTGATTTTTAAATTTGTAAGCCATGTGATTATAAATCCCGATGATTAATTTTAAAATTGTATGAATATAAATCCCGATATGAGGCTTTTAAATCACGTGAATATGAAACTCTATATCGAATTTAAAAAAAATGCGAAAATACAAATCATGATGTGTAATTTTTAGATCACGTAAATACGAACCACAGTGCATAATTTTTAAATAGCGCAAATACAAATCACAATGTCTAATTTTTAAAGCACGTATAATTACGAAAATCGACGTTTGATATTACAACCGCAATAGCGAATCACGACATTGAATTTTAAGCTCGCGTGAATACGAATCGCTACATAGGGTTTTAAAAGCGTGTAAATACAAATCGCGATATTGGATTTTTAAATCTTGTAAATAAGAATCATAATGCACGATGTTTAAATAGCGTAAATAAGAATCGCAATGCGCAACTTTTAAATCAGGTAAATACGAAAATCGATGATTGATATTAAAATCGCGTGAATAACAATCCAGATATTTGCAGAGTCTGGACTTGGGATTTCTAAAAGGCTTGTTTGTATTGCTTTTGTTTAGACCTAATAAATAGAAATTTTCAAGATTAATTGAATGAGCAAATAAATATTTTCACCGCAAATCCACGTCTATACTTTTTTTCGTTTGCTTTTACGCCAGACAACAGGGTCACGACGTCTGAATTGCAAAAATATGAGCTATCCGGCGGACGAATAAAAATACGGAAAATCTTATTTTCTGTGTATAAAAGCGGAGAAAATAGCTAAAATAAGTAAAAATATGGAAGGGTTAGCAGCTAGGACATAGTTTGAATTTTCTGTTTATCTTTGAAAATCGTAAACAAATATAATTATTTTATTTCAAAGACTGAATTTTCAAAAGGAAAAAAAGAGAAAAAAGCGGGATATTTATTTTAAAAAAAAACGAAACTTTTAGAGAATCGGAGTTTTTGATAAAAAGGCTGGAATTCAAGAGGCAAAAACGAAAAATCTCATCTCTGTATAAAGGTCAACCAGTTTTATCCCAAGGAAATGATTTTTAGAGAAACTTCAGAGGGAGGAATGAGGACTTCAATACTTTCTATCCGCGGAAAATTAAATTTCTCATAAAATATTTTAATTTGTTAAAAAAAAAATTTCCGCGGAAATTAGCGGGAAAAATGGAAAAATCTGACAAAAAGCGGAAATCCACGAATCCGCGGAAGAATCACATCCCTGAATTCACTTCAAAATGATCATCAAGGCAATTTAGGCATTTATTGAAATAAAGGCCCTTGTTCAAACCATCTTGGTAGAAATCATGTTACTGAACACTGAGCCAGCTCTTAGTAAAAATAGCCACATCATCTGAAGAGGAATTTGCTTTAGTTAACTCTTCATAAAGCCAATTTCTTTTCTAGTAATGTTAAAATTTTTTTGGAATTCAGATTGATTTATAAAAAGAATTTATTTAGCTTATTATTTAAAATTATTTTGAATTTTAAGACCTTTATGGAATTTTAAAAATTGACATTCTGAGTAGGATTTGCCCTTCCTTTCTTAATGTTTTAATTATTGAAGCATCATTTGAAGTGCAAATTTATTATATTTAAAACAGCTTTAGACACCATCTTGAATATACATAGGGGAAAAGAATTGTAAAGAGGAAAACACTTAAACATTATTATTTTCTCAAGTGAAGTATTGTTTCGTTCGTGTTGAATTGAGTGACACCAAAAACAAAGGCGATGGGACAAATTTCACAGAAGTTATAAGTGATTTTGTAAACATAAAGTATAAAACGTAGGATTTCTACTTATTTACACAGTTAAAACTCTTACCAAGACAAGTCAGATATTATGAACTATATATTTTTCAAGGATGAAGAGAAGGAGATTAAAATGAGATAGATAAAACTAATAGTTTGAATGTGAAATTTAATATATGCATTCAGTTTAGTATTTCTACGTACATCCGGCATCAATCATCTCATGAAAAATAGTTTATGGATTCAGTTTTCTTTGTATTTAAACTTTAACCTTAAAAAAAATATGATTTGTTGTTGGTAACAAATATAAAAACATTTCTGGTAAATATGTTAATGCCCTTTAAATTAAGTTATTAATCTTATTTATTCAATCATTATTGTTTTTGTTTATAATATATAGCATAAATATTAATGACTATTATAAACATATTAAAAACTATATAAAAGGAATTTTGCTTTAACATCTATATTTTGAATGAGTCACATACACAATATATTTATATACAATATACACACTACCCTACAATAAAGGAAGAGACACTTTCAGTTTTTGACATTTTTTTAAAATTACTCAAGAAATACTAAAAGAATTATTTTGTAACTTTAGAGATGTTTAGTACATGCAATTTTTCATATTTAGCAATAAAATTCAAGGTTTCAGAGGTCAACACCCTATGCCAGAAAATTAAGCAATAAGCTTGTAACTTGTATTGATTACTTTAGTTGTTATTTTTAATAACTGCAAAAAGTTTTGTAAACATAGAGTAAATATTTATGGTGATATGGACAATTTTTTAAAAAAATTAATTTTTTCATCTAATGCTTTTTCATAATAACTTTATAGATATTCAATGGAATTAAACTAAATTTTTTGAGCAATTTAAGATTAATTACAAAAACATTATAAATAAATTTGTTAAAAACTGTGTAAGTTATGAGGACTACACATGAACTGAAAAAATTTTAAAAAAGTTTTTTCATAATTTTGTAGTGAATCATATGTGGAAACTAATAAAAAGAATGAAATTTGTGGATAACCCTGTATCGTTTTGAGATTTCTTTTAAAAAGTACAAAAACTACTTAGAAAATCGCTTGAAACTTTTTAAATTTTTAAGATACTTAAATAAAGCTTTTATCATTAGTTGCAAATATGATTCTCTACAAAATTATGAAAAAACTTTTTTAAATTTTTTCTGTGCATGATCAGTTTAAATACTCATACCTTGTGCAGTTTTTAACAAACTTTTTCAAAGCTTTCAATAAACAATTTTGTAATTAATCAAAATTTCTCCTAAAATTTGTTTGATTCCAGTGAATATTTATGAGTTATAGCAAAAAAACGTAAGGCAAAAAAATTAATTTTTTATAAAAATGTCCATATCTCTATATATATATTTACTCTAGGTTTACGAAAGTTTATGCAGTTATGAAAAATAACAAAGTTAAGATGCAAGTTACAAGATTTTTGCTTAACTTTCTGGCATAGGATATTCAAAAACACTTGTTTTCTTGCATAATTTATTGTAGGTCTTCAAAAACTCTGAAAGCTTTAAATCTTATTGCTAAGTATAAAAAATCACATGAACTAAACACCTCTAAAGTTACAAAATAATCCTTCAAGCATTTCTTCCATTATTGCAAGGTAGTATATATGTTTTTCAAGGTTAAAATTGATTGGATGAAAATTTTGAAATAGCTCTGACCTTTGGCTTCTTTTTCTTTTTCCTTAAATAAGTTGAATGCTAAAAGCTGAAACTAAAAGTAAACAAAAAGTAAATGCAAAGCCAGAATTAAAAAAAAAAAAAAAAAAAAAAAAAAAAAAAAAAAAAAATTCAAAAACAAAATAAATAAATAACCAAAATATAGTTTGCTTACTTCTTTTGTTTCTTCAGAATTTTGATGATCAACAGTACTGGCGAGCTCTGTTTGTAAATACTGAAGGGCTGCAATTTGATCTACTGAGGCTATTTCTTGAAATTTGTGTTGTCGAATGATTCTGCAACACTGACGCAAAAGCATTTCTTTGGTTGGGCGGAATAGCTATAAAAACAATATAAGTTTTGAAAACTATATCAAAAATGAGGATCCAGAAAATAAGTTACAAAGTTATGAAACAGGGTCGTTATAATAACATCGAAAATTGAAACTTTGTTTTTTAATAAACATTTGTATATATATATAAATAAAGGATAAATTAATATTCAAATGGTGCATTAACATTGCAAAATGGTAGCATAAAATACACAAAATAAGATTAAAATTTGCATGTTAACTTTACATTTGCCATAACTCCACTCCCCTATGAAAAACAGCATAATCTCTTTTTGCTCTGAAGATGTAAATTCCATTTTCATGAAATAATCCAAATTAAGTAGTTAAAAGCCTATCATTTAATTAGGCTAGATTAGAGGTTGTACCCTGATACTGATACAACATCAGCATCTGTACCCTTAATGATGAGCCGTGGCGGCGTAGGGGATGGAGCACTCGACTATGAGGTGACCCAGTTGATATCAGTTTTGCACCCAGCTCACAACCAACGACTATGGTGATGTAAAATATCACTAGTGGCCGACAGATCATGGATTCGAGTTCCCTTGCTGTCGGGCTAAAAATGGGAGGTTTTCCTCTCTACATGTAACGTGAATCCAGTTAGTTCCTTCATGAAGGCTAGTTTCTTCCAATGCTTGATTCAAGAGTTCCATTGTCTTCTGGGTTGGGGTGAAAATTACAAGGTGTTTAACATTGATAGTTGCTAAGTCAGAATTGGGTCGGCTGTTCAAAGCCGGTTTTAAAATAAAATAAAAGTCTTTAATGGTGAAGATAAAGAAAATTTTTATTAAAAATGCGTGTAAGTTTTTTTTTTTTGTTCAACATTGCAAAAAATAACTTATGTTTCCTTCTAAATTGTTGATTTAAACTTAATCAAGAGAAGCTTGGAGAGAGAAATTTTGGATAAGATGAAGCTCAATTATAGTAAAATCTCAAATGGTCTAAACAATGCTCAGGTAGTCCACCGATGGAGCCTTGTACAAAAGCAGACTAAAATTTATTGTTTAATACATATTATGAGATTTTTATAAGCAGAATTGAAATATTTCAATTTTCAATATTTAGTCACAATGAATATTGCTAATTATCAATAATTATAATTACTCGTTGCAAAATTTTTTACCAAATATGAGTACAGGATACAATTGTGTGACACATTGCACTGCAAATGCAAGATTTATGAAACTGACTTTTCAACTTAATTTTGACTAATTTAAATTAAAAGTTATAATTAAAATATGCACTTACGTGAAGTGACCAAAAATCATCTAAACGCATTTTTGGAGAATGCAGTCTACCAGGATTACCACCAAACAAATAATGCACCTGAAAAATTAATAGTATAATCTAAGAGATATAAAGAATAAAAAAATATGGTTTTCATTGTATTTAGAATACATCTAAATAGTATTTTCAAATGCAAATGGAATGTGTTCAGTAACTAAGAAAGTTACTGCTTTCACCATTTACATATTAAAAAACATAATCCAGTTCCTGTCATTTGTTACTACAAATGACCGGACAAAGACAATACAGATATCTTCAACTGACATCAGCATGGAATTAATAAATTTTGCTATTATTTCTGATTTCATGAAGACTAAATACTTAAAACTAGAAGAGCTGTTTCATTTTTTTTTATTATCAAGTAAAGTTTTGTTTTATATAACTTATATAATTTGTTATACTTATTTTTTAATACATTCCACATACATGTGTGCCAATTAAAATAATCAATACAAAATAAGTAATAATAAGAATTATAAAAAAAAATATTTAAATTAAGTTTTGGTATTAGTGTTAAAATACTACTATACTAAAATAAAATCAGGTGAATTCTTTTCTTCATAATTCTGCATTTCTAATTTTTTTTTATTATTATTTTATAATTTCTTTGGAAAGCAAAATTTTTAAAACAAATAATAATATTTAAAAATAGTTAAAGTTATACACTTTTTTTCTATTTTATTGAAATTAAATTTCATTATTATTACTAATTTTTTTTCTTCTATTCTTATGTAAATTATAGTTTTTATAATTTCGTTAGTATGTTCCACTCTTAAACTCTCCCTTCTTTTGCTAAACAATTGAGTTTTGAACATTAGAGCTGCTTTTAAAGTGAAAGTGTAGTGAAAAAAATAAATGGTTTTTAATCAGATTCCTGAAGTTGAATTGATTATTTGTGTGGGGGAAAAATAGCTTTCTTTTATATTAAGTTATGATTATTTGCAGACTAATAGAAAAAAAAATTCTGGAAAATAAATATGAACAAGCTACATAAATAAGCTTCAATAAGATTTATATAAATTTAAAAAGAAAAGTTTTAAACATATAAATGATCTAAAATTGGCTAAGTCTCTTTACAATTTGAGAGAGTCTAATTACATTATTAAGAGCATAAATGTAAAAAATATGTAATAAAAAATGTAACAGAAATATGAACTGTAAAAGAAAAAAATTCTATATTTTTGGTTGTAGGGTTAGATTTTGACATATAGTAAAAAAGAAAAAGTTTGATGATGAAAAAGCTGCAGACCCAGTTAGTATTGAACAGTTACACTGAATAACACGAAACATTTTTAATTTTATACGAACTTTTATATTTGTTTGCATTGAAAATTACAATCACAACAGTTTTAAACGTAGTCTTGAGCTATATAACAGTAAATAGAACAAACTTAATAACTGTAATTTAAAACAGGAATGGAATTATGTAATGTTTGCAAATCACAGAAAATATAAATTTATAAATGAATAAAAATATTGTAGATTGTAAAATTTTTTTTAATTGCATCCACTTTAGAAAGAACTGTAAAATAAAGAAGGCTCCATACTTTTTTCACATGGTCGTAGACTAGTTGATGGGCAAAACGTGGGCACGGTTCAGAAGGTTGAGCATTTTGGGAAGCAGAGTCATTTTCTCGAACTTCACTTTGATAAACACAAGACCTGTCATATTTAAAAAAATTATTTTTTTAAATATTATTGAAAATATTAAACAGTGTAATATGACTAGATAAGATACTTCAAAAAAATCAGAATGGATTAAATTAAAAGAACTTAAAAGAATTAATTACAAAATTTAAAACTATTATATAAAATAAAACTGTATTTTTAGAATAGTAGTGAAAGGGGAAATTAAGCTGGAATAGTTCAAAGAGTAAATTATTAATTCTGGGACGTTTCTAAACTCTCCCTGGTGGGTGTTTAATAAAATGTTAACATAAAACATTTTATATGGTTTAATAAAAGTTTCATTTGATTTGAACAAAATTCCAGAGAGTTACAAGATTTACCTCTTTCAGCAGCATAAGTGTATATTAGTATCACTAAAAACATTATTTAAGAAAGTGCGTTTAACATACTGAACTTGTTCTCTGAGTTAAATATAAAATTGAAAAATGAGAGTTGTAAATCTACTATATAGAATGAAAAAACTTATAAAAATTAAAATAAATAAATTTCCAGTTATTAAATATTTGATTGAATTATTATTCTTGTAATAGTTTAAAAATAGAGACTTATTAAAAAAATTCTTAAATATTTTAATAAATGCTAGCACATAACTTTATCTATAAATGATACCATATAAACTTACATTATTTTTAAAACTTTTACTCATAAAACTCAGGTATGCATTTCAGGCATTTAAATGAGAGACACCTGTACAGTGAATGCACACGCTAATCAAAAAACAAAGTAGAAATACATATTTACCATTTATTGTGACTTATATCATAAATCCAAAAAGAATTTTTTACATGCTCATCTCTTTTATCTTTATTTGAACCCTGAAAAAGAATTTTGAAAAAGTTAAAAAGTTTCACACAGAAATAATGTCATAAATGTTTAACAATTCTATCTAATTAATACATCTTAAGTAATGGAACAATTTTAATCATTCAAAGATATGAAGAACACCATTTTAATTTTATACATAATAATAATAAACCATTGAGATTATTCAATTTTTATTAATTTAAATTGAAATGAATACATTAAGAAGTAATACGGCAATAGCAGTCATGATTAAAAATTTTTGCAAAACATAAAAGCAAAAAATAGAAAATTTTTGTTTAGCTTTTCATTAAAGAACTGAGCGTCAGAGGTATAAGACACTATGCCACAAAATAAAAAATTTTTCAAATTTTCCCATGACCAGTTGAATCAATTTTTTTATATGTTTACTTACGTTTTGCATATTAAGCTTTTGGGCTATTCCACGGTAACTTACGTTACATTCACATAAACTTTATTGCATTGAGAACTTAGAAGCAAACAAATAATATGAATACACATATTAAAATAAAGTGATTTCTTAAAATTACAGTCAGAACCAAAAGGAATCTAATTAAAATAATTATTATTTTTCAATTTAAACAGTGTAAAATCCTAAAATTAGTGTGGTAACTTACGTTAGCGAAAAAAGAATGGCATAAATTTGCAATATACTTGAAGGCAAAATTCTGTTCTTATACAAAAGTTTCACGATTAAGATTATATGTATCATTTTTCTGACATGTTTAAATATTTCTTATGCCTAGATTTAAGATTTTATTTCAAAAGTTAAATTAAATATAATTTTTTAAGTGGGTAACTTACGTTACAGTAACTTACGTTACGAAATTCCCTTTGTATCAAACTTTTATCAAATAATGTACAAATGCAAATTAAGTTATTTAAACAGCATGGTGCAAGGGAGAAAAGTGTACATGAAGTAAATTCAGATACTTTTGATTCACACATAACTGCAAACTTGTTAAGTTCTTTGTTATTAACTAGTACAGGGGGTTCAATTCTTTTCACCATGCTTTCTTTCTGGTAGAATATTTCATCTCTTTTTACTGGACATTTACAATAGATTCCCACAGCAGCCATTACATTGACTTTAAATTCTTGCTCTGCAACAGACATTACCACACCAGGATATAACATGTCCTCCTATCTAACCATATATCAACCCCCAGCATTTATCTTGGATTCATCATTTTCTTTTTCAACATCTTTCACTAAAAAAAACTCTTCTGGTATGCCTTCTTGTACACTTAAATGGTGGATCTGCTTAATGTTTTTAATCTGTGGAGATTTTGAGAATAGACTAGACACTCCATTCATCTGTTCTAGAGACTCGCACTCAGCTGTTTTTTCTAAACATAAAATAAATTTCTAAAGAATTTCGTAAGATGAAACATTATAAATTTTGCTGAAGGCTTCCTTGGTCAATCCGAACTTTTCATGATGCTTATAAACACAAACATTGCCTGGAAGTTTGCTACTAAACAAGACATGCTTTGAACGGGGCTCAAAGAATCTAGTTTTTCCAATTTTGCATTCTGGATTTTCTTCCATAAACATTTGGTGCATTTCTCGAACTGAATGATGAAGATGCCGTGCTTGTACTTTCTTTTTGTCACCAGGAGCATCTCTAATTATAACTACATCCTTAACTCCCGGTGCCTGTCGAAAGATTTCGTTCAACTCTGAAAACATATGAATGCCAACACCCAAAGTAATAACTTAAAGCAAAGAGTTTCATTAAAATCAATATCTTAAGGAAGTGATAATTTATTTAAACTTTGGTATTGCAACTGGATACATCTTAATTAGCTTGTATGCCAATTTTCAAGAGGAATAAACTCATTTCACATTGGTAACTTACATTGCATGCATGTCAGTAACTTACGTTACACATATTGAATGGGGCACAAAACAATAAATAAGTAATATTTAAAAAGAAAACTATTGCTGCTTATTTAGTGTTAGCCTCTAAGGAAGAAAAAATATTATTCTTACTTTTGTATCACTTGTTCTTTTTTACACACAAAAACTTTTTCTAGTTTTTGGTAACTTACGTTACATGCCTTAATGTTCAGTTGAAATTTATATAATTAAATAAATTTAACAACAAAAATTTATTTTAACACTGCACAATATTTCTATTAAGTGTAATAAACAATATTTATTCTTTGGAGCATTTTGAAATTAAAATAATGTTAACTCACTGATTTTCAAAAACTGACCATGTTCGTCACCCAAATCAGAAAAAGTAAATGCTAATGTTCAATGGGTTACCAACACTAAAAAACTAAATTCTCAAAAAAAATAATTATAAATTATCAAACCTTTCTAATTCACAAAACATCCAAAATGATAACATTATTCTTATTTGAATTTTCTAATGCTTTTCCCCTGTTTCATGGAATTGCCCTTTTCATTAAAAAAAATGGATAAATGGTTTTTTTACCTCTAATGTACAAAACTATTTCTAAAACTATATGTTAAACAATAAAAATATATCTTTTAGATAGATATGAAACAGGCATACTTACAGATAACACATGAATTTCATTAAGTTCTGGATCAATAGTAGCCCTTTGGGTAAAACCAGCAGGAGGAACTAAAAAAAAAAAATATGTACATTGATGTATTTTATTTTAATATATTGATATATATTAAAATGAAAGACAAAGATTTTACTTAATATACTAATCATTCTAATAATAAAGATAATAACTTTCTTCAGACATTGGGATATTCGAAAGGAATAATGCCATCTAAGGAATTTTATCATTAAAAAATTATATTTCGTCTTTCTCTCCTTGCATAAATGTTGAAGTTTGAAACAAAAACCAAAAATCTGATATTGAATTTAAGATTTTTTGCTTTGAATCTTCAAATGTGTAATAAATATGATTAGACAAAAATTATTTTTAACTATAAACCAGAAGTGCCTTTCAAAAATGGGATGAAAATGAAAAATAATCGATCAGTCATTTAGTGCAAATTTCCTACATTATAATATAGAAAATAAGTAGACATCATTTATTTTGGTTAACAATTTTAAAAATTTATAAATTTAAACTCCTAGGAAAAGTTTACATCATTATTAAATAATATGATAATTTTGATTAATTCGATATCAAAGTAAACAGACATTTATTGATTTGATTATAAGTGATTCACTAAATTTTGATATATTATTTAATAAATATCATAATAAGTATGCAAAATTAATCGAAAATGTTTAAAAAAAAAAGGGAATTTTTTAGAATTTTTTCTAAGATTCAACTTTTGCACATGGTAGCCAAATAAATATTAAGGAGTATTTTAGAATTTTTGGAGTAATAAATGAATATCAATTCATTTCTGGCTTTACTTCATGCAACTGTAGCAGAAAATGATGTAAAAATTTGCATTTCAGCATTTATCTTAAACTTTTTATTTCTGAATTTTTTTTTAGAAAAAAGAACACAGAACATAATAGTTGTGACAACTACTGATGTAATGTTTTATATTCATTATGCTTATTAAAATTAAAATTTTGATAATTATTATCATCTAACTTTTCTAAAATGTGTTCGGCATGATTAGCAAATAAAATAACTAAATGAAAAAAGAATAGCAAAACAAAATAGTCAAAACTAGAAACTTTCCAGAATAAAACATTTATTAAGCAAATTAAAAAGAAATTGTTCAAAAATTTGAAATAAAATGTTAAGTTTCTTTAATATTTCAAATTTCTAATAAATTATGAAAATTAAAGTGCTGAATAACAAAATCAAAAGCAGATCTTTTTAAACACTTCCGTGAACTTGAAAATAATTTATTCTTTTAACAGCCTCACGTTCTAGTCTGACTGTGATTACAGAAATAACATTTGCAGACATTTAATTGCACATAGCTCTAGATGAAAATAATCAAGAAAATTTATAAATATCTTTTAAAACAAATGTTAGTGCCATTCATACTTTGATTTTTATTCCTTTTCATACATTAAACATTTTTTACAAAAATAAAAGTTGAGGTAATGCAATGTTATGTGCTGCTAAATGTCAGTTTTGATGTTTAAAAATTTCTCAAACTTTGAAAGTTCCTGAAAAAACAGTAAGTGTAATTAACAACTATAGTTTTTTTTAAATAGCTTTTAATTGATTATTTATATATATATTAATTATAATATAATAGCTATGTAATATATAATAGTTATATAAAATAATAGAATAACCAGTTTATAATAGATTATTTTCTTTATTTCTCTTTTTTTTTTCAAAATTAATAATTCTATTTATGCCATAATCAAGTACAAGAATTTCGAATTCAGAATGTGATTAAATCAAATAAAAGAAAAATTAAATCACATTTCTAAGTACGTAAGAAATATAAGATCATAGCAAAATTTTATCTAAAAAATGTTACATTAATGTTAGAAAATTTAGTTTTTAGTACAAAAATTTACATTTATTCTACATATAATAAAGTTGGAAATATCTTACGTTCATTATCTGATCCATCACATATGAAATCTATTCTGTCACTGTCAACATTATAGGTAAAGAAATCACTTAAATACTCCTTGGCTCTTTGCCCAGCAAATATATAGAGTAAGCGGGATTTCTACAGCAGTGAAACAAAATTATAAACATTAAATTAAAAACAAAATAAATGCATAACTACTAATTTAATTCAAAATTAAAACAAGCTTTTAATGCACAAAGGATAAACAATACCTCATGGAAAAGCATTGAATGACCAATTCTTGACTTAATTTCAAAGTCAAATCTTCTGGGCTTAGGATAATCATCTCGAAGTTTAGTCCAAGTATTGGTAGGAACATGGTAAGAGTATAAACCGCTAAACATGGGTTCAGGACAAACGTTTTCATCACTAGATGAGGTACTATTACTGAAAAAAAAGAAAGGAATTATAGACAGTGAAAATAAATAGAATACAAATTATAGTTGAACCTTGATATTACAAACTTTGATTAAGACTATTTTTTGATAAAACCAGAAAGTCTAAATTCCAGATGCGCATGCTTAATTACAGATAGAAAAAAAAACCCTTTATAGTTGAATACCAAATATGATTGATTTCCGAAGAATTTAAAATGTTTTTTTTTAACTTTCTTAAAAACTTTTCTAGAAAAATTTTATGAATCATTTATTAAAATTCTAATAAAAAAAAGCTTAAGGTGTTTTTTTTAAAAATTTATTTATTACTATTTTTTACTACAAAAATCTGCCAAAATTATATATTCTTAAAAAAATAGACATACGATAATCTTTTCATTACACAGGAAAGAATTAGCTAATTTAATGAATCCTAAAGAGACTGATATTTATGAAGTAGTTACTGTAGAAAACGTTTCAGTATGGGATGATAGGGAAGAATCAGAAATATTGGAAAAGAAAACAGAAGAACCTTAGCAAAAAGTAAAACCAAATGAAAAACAAAGATATTGACATACTTTTTGAAATATATGTTTTCACAAGTAAATACACGTCAAACAATTTTTAAAATGTCAGAACAGTGATTATTTTACCCGAGTTGATAAAAAAATACTCTATTCTTGATATTCCAAATTTTCAGTATCACAAAAGTACTGTCTCTTTTCAAATTGGCAATATCAAGGTTTAACTGCACAATTTATAAGGAATTAAAAACATTTCTTTTTAACAGAATTTTTTTTTGTAGCGATATTAGATAAAATGATACATAAAAAAAATATTTAATTGCATCAATTTTATAAATATGAAAAAAATAATTGGTGCAAATTTAATAAACAAACAAATAAGTTTACATCAATTAAAAAAACAAAAGTATGGTGTTTAAATTAGAATTAACTTCACTCTTAATGAAATTTTTCTATTCAATGCTTTCCCTAATTCAGTTCTGATGGAACTGGAAGTCAACATCAATCTGCTTCTTGCTGTTCTTCATCGCAATTTTTTTAAAGAGTTGCAACACTTGAAGAGCTAAATACATTAATGTTGAATCTTACAACAACTAAACAAGCATTTTGATTAGATTCGCTTTTTTGTATACCCAATGTTTGCACACTAATACTGCAACATCTTACCATAAAAATAACAAACTTAAACTACTTTAGAATATCTAAATTTTAAAAGCCTATGTATAATTTTCGTGATTGCGAGTTGTGAATAATCTAATTTCTCCTTTATACATTATAGAATAAGAGAGGTGATGGTGGACACCTCAGACATAAGACAAATTAAAAACATAAGACATAATAAAAAGCTTGAACTAATAGTTGATTGGACTGATGGTTTAGAAGTTAAAATAGTTTTAAGCATAAAACTACAATTTTATAATTTTATTTCGACCAATAAAGTACTGTTTTCTATCCCATCTCTCTTTTTTTAAATTTTTTCATGGAATCAAATATGATACTAAATAGAAAGGGTAGTGTAAATGATGCACAAATGAAAGTGCAAATATGAATAAAAATTTCTGCTTTATTCCAGGGATGAGATTAGCCAAAAGGCAAAAAAGCTGAATTTCCACGATAGTAAATTTTACGCAAGCGCAACCCTTTAATAATAAATTCCAGACAGTTTAAGGTAATAAATAATGTGTTGACATATAATTGTGTACTAATCAATTATTATATAAATTATTACATTGATACTTAATATTTAGTGAAAATAAAAATCACCAATTGAAAAAATAAAGCTGAAAATTATATTTTTCCTCAGTTCACATAAGAGACAATTATTACTTGAAAAACTATCTGGTTTAGCAAATTAAAACTACTGAGAATATACATTAATATTTCATTTCTTTTAATAAATATTGTTATGTGATTTATAGCAAAAATATCAGTAATATTACTTTTTAAATTATATATTGGAAAAAAAAACTTTAACAATGTACTGAATCATTATGTTAATATTATAGTCTAATCTAACTAGAGCCCTCTGAAACACATCAATAACAGTGAGGTAGAAATATATAGTAACTCCTTAACATACAAAAATTGTTATTTTAGTTTGAAAAATTACATGACAATCAGCAACTGTTTAGATAATTGTTTTTTATTTGATAAGAATTTTGCATTTTATAGCATAAATAATAGCAATTATAAATAAAATTTTGATGATGAGTTAATTAACTCTTTCTCCAAAATTGATGTGATTGCTTTTGTTTGCTATATCTTTTATGCTTGCTATATTTAGTCGTTAGTCCATCTTCAAACATCTTGTGACAAATCCTATTTTTACTTCTTTGCAAGCACAGAATGTAAGTTTTGAATATATTTTCTTACGGTTTCTGATGTTGTAACACTTACATATACTAATAATCGTCGTTAGAAAAACAGTCACCTTTATAGTAACTAATTTTAAAAAAATTTACTTCTTACAAGAATCGCGATAGTTGATCTTAAAATTGCGTGAATATGAATAAAAATTATTGATTTTGAAATCACATGAATATGAAACTAGATATACGATTTTGAAAATGAGAAAATACAAACTGGGATATAGAATTTTTGAAATGCGTAAATACAAATCACGATTCATAATTTTTAGATCGCGTAAATACGAATCATGATGCGTAATTTTTAGATTGCATAAATAAGAATTATGATGCATAATTTTTAGACTGTGTGAATGCGAATCCCAATGCCTTATTTTAAAATCAAATATAAATACGAAAATCAATGTTTGATATTATAAGCCGCATGAGCAAATCAAGACATTGAATTTTAAACTTGCGTGAATACCAATCGCTACATGGGTTTTTAGAAAGGCGTAAATACGAATCACAATATCGTGATTTTAAATCTCGCAAATAAGAATTGCAACGTACAATATTCAAATCGCGTGAATAAGAATCGCAACACTCAAATATGAAAAGCTATGTTTGATATTAAAATCGTGTGAATAAGAATCGAGATATTAGCACATTCCAGCCTTGGGACCTCTAAAAGGCTTGTCAGAGGCAGAGTCGTTTGAACTACGAAAATCGGATCTATCTGGCGGGCGGGTAAAAAATTCGGAAAATCTTATCTGCTGCGTGTAAAAGTGGAGAAAATAGATAAAATAAGTAAAAATGAGAAAGGATTGGTAGCTATGTAGTTTGAATATTCTGTTTCTCTTTGAAAATTGGTGAATTTTCTGAAAAAGCGGAATACTTATAAAAAAAAGTGAAATTATTAGAAAATCTGAATTTTTGATAAAAAAGCTGAAATTCAAGAGATAAAAGTGAAAAAGCGGAAATCCGCTAAAAAGCGGAAAAATCTCATCCCTGTTATTCACAATTTGTTTTATTTCATTTAGTCAGCATAACAGAAAGTATACCCTACCCCTTTTGTACAGATGAGACCAATTAGATTCAAATGCCTCTGAAATGCTAATTGAGGTTTAACAAAACATTCATAATTTTTCTTTTCAAATAACAAAAATACCTTCACCATTTATCAAATTTTCTGTTTCTAGGAATTAAATTTTTTTTTTTTAAATAAAAATTGTTTTATTAAACTACCTTTAAAAAATTTCTTATACTGAGAGCTTCAGAAATGTTACTTGCCATAAGATTATTAAATTTAAGAATCTGAATTGAAGAAGGATATTTTCAAAACCATATAACAAATTAAAATTACCTCACTAATATTCTTCCACCAAACACATATAATGTGTTCTTTTCAACATCCATGCAAACTTGATGGTCAAACACTAATCTTGGACCACCCATCTCAGCCGTGTTATCAGTAATTAAAGTCCACTGATTAGAATCAATGTCATACACAAAGAAATCACTCTAAAAATATAAACAAAAAAAAGTTTTAAAAACCAAAAAGACAATAAAAATCTAGAACTTATGCTTAATGTGAAACAATATGATTTTCATTTAAAACAGTTTTTCATTATTATTATAATATTATAAAATTTTTTAGCCTGTTTTCAAATTTATCTTAGATAATAATTTATAAATTATTCTTTATACTAAATTAAGTTTGATACATAGCATATTTAGAGAATTTTCCAACAAAGCATATCAAGTAGTTATTAACTGTAGCAAGCATAATAAGTTGTTTGCCGCAAGCATAATTATTCCAATCTGATAATACAGTAAAACCTGTTTTTGTGCGGTCCTTTTTTTATGCGATTTTGTTTTTGTGCGACTGGTTTTGTGCAATTTTATTTTTGTGCGATTTATTTTTATGCTGTATATGAATCTTAGCAGGGTTAGCACCAGTTTAATGTTTCCTATCAATGTACATATACATGTTGTGGACGAACTCTGATTATGTGGTCTCCTTGACCAGTCGACCGTCGTCACAAAAACTGATCACTGACTTTATGGTAACAAAAAAACAAATCAATTCAAATCCTATCTTCAAGCGATGAAAGCGATTTTCAACCAATTCATCACAAGAAGATGCGCGTTTTGGATTACGACGAGTAGCAGTAAACTATTTAATGTATAATTTGAAAACTTCTCCATGTATATTGTACAATGAAGAATTAAATATTTTTACAATTTCTTTAGGTCTAATTTAATTTAATTGAAAGCATTCTCTCATATATTTCATAAACCATTGATGCAATTTCTAAGTCCGACTTTTTTTATGCGGTCTCGATCCACCGCATAAAAATTTTTTTAGGTAGTATATCGTACAAAGTTGTTTATTATATGTAAGACTTCATAAAATTTTCGAATATTTTTTTGTATGATTTCTTTCATGCGGTCCCTATCCATTGCACAAAAACAGGTTTTACTGTATTCACAACTGCAGGACATAATGATTTATTTTGGGCTATTTGAAAAAAATAAAAATAGAGTTACATTTAAATCCATTTTTTTTCTAACTTTGACACAGAAAGCAATTGGAAACTTATGGGTCAGAAAAAAAAAATTACAATATTAAAACTGCTATTAGAGTTCAGAACATAGCAGAAACAGCTTATTTTTTATTAGTGAAAAGTTAACTATAAACTGGGAAACCATAGGCATCTATGTAAAAAATATACTTCAAGTTTTAGAGAATGCTACAGACTAACACATATATATTTGATAAACTCCTGGGTTCAAAAAGAGAATGTATAACTATATTTGACTATCATTGGAGAGAGGTTTAGTTATTAAACTGAGAAAAATATTTTCAGAAGAATGGTTTGAAAAGTATTTTTTAGCAAATTTTCTAAAAAAAATTGCTTTTAAACTAAATTTGGAATATAAAGATTAATTTCTTAGTACATAACATATTTTTTAGATAAAGACAAATGTTCAATTTCTTGTTCCTTGTGAAGATACAAAACTACGTTGTTAAAATCAGAAGAAAATAACTGCTTTTAAAAATCAATTTTATTTTTTACCACAGTACATGATTTACATAAGTGTAAAAAAAGATTTAAGTACATAAATGAGGAACATAAAAAATTATACCTTTAAATATTTTGGCACTCGCATTTGGGAATCAAGGTAGCGGCCGATAACAAATATCTTTTTTCTTTCAGGATCAAGGCACATTTTGTGGCATGAACGAGGAGTAGGACCACCCTACAAAAAGAACAGGAAAATAAATTATACATACAAGTACATTATGACAAAAGTTTTACAAAATGAAATTAATCCCACTGTACAGTATTAGTCTTGGCAAGTTTGGTGAAGTTTTTTTCTCACTACACCACCTTCACATTAAAAAAGATGGGGGAAAATCTGGTTTGTTATGAAGGGTTTCCACTATGATATAGTAGTGAGAAATTCTATGGTCTAAGATTCAGAGATTTGATTAATATACATTCAATATATTTTGCACATACAATCTAATGATAAATAATTATGATTTGTACACTTTCCAGTGACACTTATGTTAAGATAAATATTCTTCTTATTGATTTATTTTACATGAAATGATTCTCTAAAAGATAATTTCTCTAAAAACTAAAATAACTAAATGTGAATATTCTAACATGAACATTCTGATATATATTACTATCCCACAATATCATGTTCAATAAAGTAAAATGGTTAATATGTTTCTGTTAAATTAAGTAAAATTCGAAAACTGCTTCTTCATTTTATTTTATTTCTACATAAATGTCATTATGTAATTAATTTATAATAAATAGTTAATATGAGACAATAATGAAAAGTTTAATTGTAACAAATAATTTAGCTATGTTTCAGAGTCAATAACTAAATATCACATAACACAGCCCTGATTTTCAAGATTGATAAAATTCCTTGAATTTTCCCTATTTTGAGGCCACTCTGTTTATCAAGTCTTCAAACTTAACTTGCTTGTATTTGAAATAAGCACTATTCCCTCAATTAAATAACAATAAATTTTTTGGTAAAAAGTCTTAGTTTTGTAAAATTCAAAAAACTAAATATAATAATAAAAAAATAAGATTATGCAATCATTTTTAAAGTTCACATACAACTTATATTTAAGGAGATACATAATTATTTCTTTAAAAAAAATATTACCTGACATGTTGTGTCCCGGGACAGACAGTTCCACGTACCAGAAGGTATATGATAACACCATAAATCAGAGAGATCTGATGTACCATCCCATCCTCCAAATAAGTAAATATTTTCTAAAATGTAAAAATTCATTAGACTATTCATTATTACTATTTCTTTAGCAGTTATTTTATATAATTTAGATAGTTACACTTGAAAATTAGCCTGCACTAGAAATTTCAATGCGTTGAAAATAAGCAGTTCTAAAATGTATAGAACAAAGATTTATGAATTGATTATTAATTGACATATTTTAAATATTATAACCTATTTATAATTATTACCTGTATGAACATCAATACACATCTGATGACCACCTCTCATACCTGGCTTTGAACCTTCAGTTTCTAGATGGAAAATTAGAGTCAGTTTTCATTATTTTATTCTTACAAATGCAGATTATTAGTAATTAAAACATAAGCAGTTTTACCTGGAATTTTTGGCTCTGGTATTATAGGAACCCATTTTGCTTTATGTGTTTGTTGATCTAGGTAATTATCTAAGCAACCATCTAGAAAAATATGATTACATGACTTATGAATGTAAATTCGTGAATCTAATATTCATTCATAAACAATGAATCTTTAGAAACAAAAAAATAGTTTAATAAAAAAGCAAAAACATAATATAAGTTTTTAAAATATAATCTGCCAAGATAAAAATTCAATCCTGTTGACAATTTTAATTATTTTTTGTATTGAAATTTCCTTGTCTTAAACACATATAAATCCAAGCCTACATTGGTTGAATTCAAAATAAATAAATAAATAAAAAGAAAATTACACTTAGGCAATACTGGAAAATTAAGCAATCTCATAGATTATATCATAACAAACAAACTTGCAAACTTTGACGAATACATTAAATACTATACAAAAGCCAGGTTTACAGAAAAAAAAGTCTGATTATATCAATTTCAGTGTTTCTAAGACTAACCGTGAACTGCACTGATCAACAACTTCTCAGCAGCCATATAGTCTCCATCAATTACCTGATAATGAAGGAAAAAAATTAAATATATGTATTCATAAAAAATGAAAGAAGCTATACAAAGTCAAATATAAGCAGCATTAAATGTTAAATACAATGATATCAAAACATGTTAAAAACTAATGAAATGCTAAAATAATCAGAAAAACGTGAAAAGAATAACTGGGATGCTGCAGGGTTGTGGAACCATGTTTACTTGAAGATGGTAAATTTACAGAAGATAAATTAAAGCAGAAATAAAATAGATTGAATTAAAGTGTGGTTGACTCACAAGACATTGATGCAATTTTGTTAACAAGGTATCTTCTAGTTGTACACAGGTCCTTTTCTGTAAAGATTCGAAAGCCTCCGTATAGTTGTGCTGTCGAAAATGTTTCAAGCAAAGCCTGATCGCTTCTCTTTCTCGATACTAAAATAAGTAAATCTTATGATAATGTATATTTAAAAGTGCACATAATTCAGTCTAGCTTTAGAATCCAGCAAATTAATTGTAAATAATAATATATAAATTGAACATCAAAATTCATTAAGGTCTTACAAAAAGAATTAAAAAGATCTACATGCATCAAACTAGGTTAATTAATTACTAGGTTAATAAACTAGGTTAACAAATTTTCGAAAAAATTAAAATGAAACATCAAACAACCCTAGACTCAAAGAGATTTAAAATTAATAAAAAGATCTCTTTAAGAGAACTTTAATGAATTTTATTTAACAATTACACATTAAATCATTTATATAAAGTAAAATAAGTATAATATTCCTCAGAGCAAGTTAGAAAAAACCTACTAATATTCAATTATTTTTAAAAACAAAGCAAAGTAAACAAAACTTTAAAGTTTATACATAATTTGCTGTATTTTATACTCTAATTTTTAAGACAAATGAATAACTAATATCAATAATTAAGTTCTGGATTAATTAATCTCAATCGATAAAAAAACTAAAATCATCCAGGTTCTCAAAGATTTAAAATATTTTTTCTTTTTCCTGCATTCCTTTTTAGCAAAAGACTGTAGTTAGTATATCACACAAAGTGAAGTCATTTTGAAAAATTAAAAATCTAAAAACATTTTTAAAAACTGTTAGATAATTTGACGACTCCTGATAAATGGATACTCACAAAATTGAACCAACTAACACATGGCTTTACAAAATCCCAATCTTCAATACCCTGAAGCTGGACATGCCAGATACTAAAATTAAAACTTGGACCCCATGACTGAATAGGTACTGCAATAAAAGAATAGGAATGAATAGACTGAATATTATTTTCATGCACAGATATAATAAATTATGCATGGGAATAAATGATTTAAAAAATAACCATATTAAATAACTATATTAAACTAACAATAAATACTGTTAATAGATAGGACAGTACAAACAGAAATACTTGAATAGATAAACAAAGTTACAACTACAGGGTGAGTAGCCAGATTTTTCGTTAAAAAATAAGCACTTTTTAAGTACTCAAAAAATATTTTTAATCACTTCCAAAAAGAAAAAAAAAAAAAAAAAAATCACAATTAGAATCTATGTAGTAATGAAAATTATTTTTTTTTTATCATTTAAAGTTCTTAATTTATAAACACAAAATCAATAAAATTCAAAATTTTTTTTAAAAATTTTACATAATTATGATAAAAAAACTAGTTTCTGATAAATATTGCATAGAAAATTGTGAAAATCATGCATTTTTTGTAATTTAGAACGACAATTGACATGGAAAAGAAAAACATTTCTTTTTAAAAAGATAGAAAATTAAGCACTTTTTACAAACCCTGAATAAAAAAAGCAACTTTAAGGGCTTTTACAAAATGTAAATTAAAAATAAGCACCTTTAAGCACTTTTTAAAAATGCTATTCACCCTGAACTACATAAAACCTTAGAATATACATATCTATATAAGTCACAATAAGATTCTAAAGAATAACACTTGTCCGGCTCTAGAACCTGCTTTCAAGTAATACACTGAATAACATATTGAAAACACCATTAAATTAATACGGTCAAAAATGTTTTCATTTTATTTTATTTATTCTTCGACAACTTTAATATCTTATCATGCAATTCACAGAACGTTTGTAAAATAAACAATAAACTGTCCACTGCAGTCACAAAATATAAGTTGAAAGAAATTTGATTATTATTACATCATGAAAAATTTGCGAGCATTATTTTTATAAAAATAAAACTTTTACCAACCTATTTTTATATATCGACAAGCAAACATGTTTTCACCAGCAATGTATTTTAGATTGAAGCACTCCGTTTGATTGTTGTTTTTTAGTCCCCTAAAAGTAACAGAAGTCTTATTATATTAACAGACTAGGGAAAAACATAACTTAACAGGAAATGCGTATAAAAATTTGGGTAATTAATATAAATGCTAAGAAACTAATGTAATGAAATAAAAGTTAAATAGTCATTAATTACCCATCAAGAAGTTCGATCATACTATCATCAGCAAGACCTCCATACACTTTGAATTTTTTCATATTACATACATGACTCTTTTCATATTTTCCAAAACTAATTATTTGAACCACAGCTGGATTGTAAAGCTTTAATATTAAAAACTAAAAATAAAGAAATTAACAATTAAAAAAACAAGTATAGTTGACATTAAATAAATGTTTTTAAATTTCATCAGCATGAAAATTAAACACTATACACATCATATGGGTTGACTGATCTTCAAATTAAATAAAAACAAATAAATAAAAATAAATAAATAAAAATGAAAAAAGCTGTTTATCCTGCACATAAAAAAATAAATAAATATATTGCACTAAATATTCATTATTTTTTTTGCAGACATCTTTCTATTTTGCTTACATTTTACTTTAGTGCAAACCTGAACTGAATCGTAAGCATTTTATGTTGGAAATTTCATTAAGGTCGAGCAGATTCTGTATTCCTAGCAAAATGTTACTTCTTATATATTCATATAAATAAAATTAGACATATAGAAAAAAAGAATCCAAAATTTCAAAAATTAGAGAACACTTATCATACTAATTTAGTTTTCGTTGATGCTTCAGTAATTTTAGTTAGGAACAAACCCTGCATTTTCAATAACAATAAAAGTTATTTTTTAAAAAGTTAACAAATTTTTTTAATTTCTTGATTTTTTTCCTATAATACATAATCATAAATGTTTAGTAAAAAATTGTTTTGAAATAACCTTTTGTAACTAAATTAGTTTGGAATTATTTACATTAATTTATTTCCTGCCAACTTCACTTTCATCATGATTTTTGTGTAAAGAACTGCATGTTAAATTCATAAGTTACATATAAATTTTGAATAGTAATATGTAACTTTTCTTGGCTCAGACCAGCTATTAAAATAAATAAACAGAGTTAGGAAAAGCGTAATTTGGCTTTGATTTTTTATCAAACAAAAAGTTAATTTTGTCACAAAAAAAAAAGAATAAGAAAATATCACATTTGTTTTGTTTCTAAATGAGAAGAACCTAGGAAAAAGATTACTTTGAAGATAAAATAGATGCAGCTATAGGGTAGGGTAAATGTTCTTTTTGAAAAAAAAAAAAAAAAAAATTGATAAAAATGGTAAAGACAAATGAAAAAATATAATACATGTTAAAAAGTGAAATATAAGCTAACAGTAACTTTTTCGGCTTTAAAGTATCAATAAGGATTTAAAAACTAAAGAATGATTAATAAAGCAAAAACGTTGAACAAGCTAGAAGAAAATGAGAAAAATCTACATATTAAAGATGTCTAATGTTAGATATTTTCAATGCATCAGAACGTACCTGTGGCGGATTGTTAGTTTCTGATGACCATCGGGAAGTTCCATCATTAGGATTATCCGTTAAGATGTTTCTGAATTAGTTAAAGAACAAAAGTTATTTTAATTTTTTGACAGTTAATAGTTGAAAATAGCAAAAAAATATTTAAAAAATAAAACATTTTATTAAATGCTAAAATAACATAATTTAAGTTACCTATTTTTTATGGGTGAAATAATAAGTAATGTACTCCTTAATTGCTTCCCTTACTAATTAAAAAAACAAAATGCAAAAAATTGACATATTTTTTTTATTTCAGTAATAAATACAAGGAACTAAGACAAAACAAACACAAGTTCTAAGTTGAAATTCTAATTTTTTTATGTGTAAAAAATATTTAATTTATCATCAGTTTACTATCCTAAATTATCTCGGACAAATAAAAAAAGATAAATATTTATATTATCTTTGTATATGTTCACATCTTCATAATCTGAAAAATCATCTGCATTACTTTCACTTTTGCTCGCAGACACCACTTTTTTACTCTTTTTTCTATGTGAATTCATTAACCATTATATACAGGGTGATTCTAAAAAGATGGGAAAAATTTTAGGAAGTGATAGTACACATCCAGACAAACAATTTTTATCAAAGAATGCATGGTCGAAAACGAAACGCAAAGGTGCTGGCGCATTTGGAAAGTTTTTTCATGCAAACGAGAAAGATCCATTCCAGTTGCGAGTTACTGCGCTACGTTATTTGTCGCCAAGCTTTCAGTTGCTGCAGGGAAAGTTCGTCTATCTTTTATTCGCTGTTCTACCAGCAGGCCGCTGCCGGCCACTGTTTTGAACACTTATTGTAATCATATGCCATTAAATTTGCTTTTATAACTTAACTTCATCGTTCTTTGTGTGTTTTTGCCTCATATAAGAACATAAACTTTGACGCCCTCTTCTAGCGGTTTTGGGTTTTGTTTTCGACCATGCATTCTCTGATAAAAATTTTTTGTCTGGGTGTGTACTATCACTTCCTAAAATTTTGCCCATCTTTTTAGAATCACCCTGTATATACAATTATACAAAACACGACTGCAGTCCACAAATAGCAAAACTCTCGAACAAAAATTGGCAAACTTCCAATCACAGCAGATTTTGTTTTGCTTCCGGTTGAATAAAAACGTGATAAAACAAAACATATTGAATAATTCTGCTATGCCCGAGTATAATCGGGATAATAAATTTTTACAATATATACATACCCGAGTTAACTCGGGATAATCAGGGAAGCCGTTAAATTAAAGATACAGTACAGAACCCGTTATCCGTAAATCAGAAAACCGGACCGAAATTCAATCAATTTTCCCACCATTTTAAAAAAAAAAATTTTTTTTCCTCATAAGATGTTAGGATTTTTCTCTCTTTTTTGAAAGATGTTCACCTTACCATTATTTTGGAACTAATCTTTAGTGTATTACTTCATTGTTTTTTTTCATCTTTTTAAGATTATTTCCAAAAAATTTTTTATATTTAGTTGGGTTTAACAATAAAAAAAAAAAATGGCTTTTTGTAGCGATTCAGAAAACCGGAAAAATCAGTTATCCGGATAGTCGGTTCCCTACTGTATCTATATTATAAAATTTTAATATAATCATTAGGTTTCTGCTTCAACTATTATATTGATTCATCTGCTTTAATTTTGTTAACCATCATTTATGCTTTAGAATTGTAATGCCAGATTTTATCAAAAATTATTCTAAATCATTTTTCAGAGTTTCTGACCTGAAATATGATTTTTTTACAACTGGCACTCAAAGAGAGGTCAAGAGGATAAACTTTCTTGTGACAGGAAATCTACAAATGCAAAATTATATTTTGTTCTTAATAAATAAAATTCGTTTAATTTGTGATAATTATCTAAGTTTTTTTTTTCTTTTTGCATCCAATATTAAACCATAAAGTCAGCAAAAAAGTTATAGTTTAAAATTATGATTAAATCAAATTAAACTAAATAAATAAGTGTCTTTTGTGGGATGAATTGCTTTAACAAGGATATGTGTTAATATGAAAATATTGAAGGGTTAAGTTTGTAACTTTGTTCTGTTTATATATATAATTAAAACAATTTGACAAAGATAGAAACAGTTTCACATAAAGAGACCTCTGACTGTTATAGATACGTTACAGATCATGTCACCTTTCATCTATGAAAAGGTACCCCACCATAGAATCGAGTTAACATGTATTATATACTAGTGAATTGTAACTGCAATTTTGTAGTGGTAGATACACTACAGGTCAATCAGAGGAAATTTCAGTATCAGTCTGTTCCAGCCAACTACAATCTCTGAGATACTATAGGGATTTAAACCAGCAAAAAAATTTTAAAAAATGTGTAGAGCTTTATCCGAGAGTGGCCACGAGTTGTATTATATGAGTTTGACTCTGCTGTAATTTTTTTTAAGTTTGTAGCGGGCCACAGCCCATACTCTCCAAATCTTGACTTTTATTTTGGCGTAAATGCCGATAAGGACATTTTCCTGTTTCCAAAAACAGATAAGTACCCAAACTAATCACATAGAGCTCGGTGACACTCTCTTGTAAAATCATCATAATCATATCACTGAACTGAATAACTTTGTTTATCATACAATGGGGCAAACTCATACCACACCCCGGGTAAGCCACGAACTATAAATATTCGTTTATTGATTTTAACTAGTGGCATAATTTGAAGAATATGGTGCATCAAACAAAGAATTACAATACGAACAAAGCTTTTGTGTGTCTATCCTATTGTTTCATAAGCACAGCCCGAGGAAAGCAATCTAAAAAGTATGAAGTAACAATAGACTAATATAACGATTAATTAAGTAAAAGAAAGAAATTTATAATAAGCAAGGACTGATATAAACTTTGCTTGCATAATGTACAAAAATAATAAAATAATTTGATAACTCATTTCAGAATGGTTTGTATTTCAAATGGAATTTAAAATTAAACTATGAAACTACCGGGAAATATATTAATTGACATAAGAGCATAACATTATAAGAGATAATAATAAGAGAATTTTGACATACTCTGGTATAAATGGAGTAGAGTGACTAGAACTTTGATGAATTGAATATTTTAAAATTCTTAATTCGGCCATCGCTTTATTATGATTAAACTTTGTTGCCACATATATGAATAGTTTTGTCAACAGCTGTTTTATGAAAACAATAGCAGAATGTGTTTCGGTATCATTTTCGCGGTTTATTGTGATTATATACCTTTATGTGTTTAATCTGAAACTTAATTTGCAGTATTTTTAATCCTAAAGCTTACTTTTATTTGCCCTTGAATTAAAACTCAACTAAGCTCGTAATTCATTTGCTGTCACGGTCTTTAAACAACACAACTCCATACTGCTCTATCTGAGAAGACGTTCAAAACATGGCTGTTGGTTGATTAATAATCAGCTGTGGATGCTAACTAGCATCTTTGCTGATTTCAATTTTGAATAATAAATGCGTCCCAAATGCAAAATATGAAACTTCATAAGCTTTACTCTGTGCATATATTTAGAACCTATTACCTTCCATAATTATCATACAATGATGTTTCATTATAGTATTGACATCGTCGTCATATTTATCGTATTTTATAATTTCGGCAGTTTGACGTTTAGTGAATGCCAACTTGTTATTAATGTAAAAAATCAAGGTGGTGACATTGTTCAAGAATCAATTACTTCAAATATAACTGATGACACAATAACTTTAGAATTCCAACGTCCAGAGGGGACATTGATAACACAATTTGTAGATTTTAAATCGGTAAAATAAAATTTTCCTCAAGTTTATTTGTTACGCCATAAAAGCTAGTTTGAGACATTTAGAATTTAGTAACTCATTTAAATTTTTTTCTCTAGGTCTTAGATTTGATATTTACTAATTTCCCATTTTATATCTCTTCTCTTTTTATTCGAAATAATGTAAACAAACTTTTATAATGGCTTAGGTTAAGTCATTTATGGTTACAACTCTTTTCTTTTTATTTGAAGTAATAAAAAGAAACATTTATAGTTGTTATGGTTACGTCATCTATCGACCTGATATAATTTGGATTATTCTTCTGTAGTATTTGCAAGACTTTTCTACTTCGAACATAATATAAAAAAGTTTAAATAATTATTATTTAGACTTTTAATTGAGAGAGTTTTAAGTGTATAACTGTATAAAATAACTAGAATAATGCTTAGAATAACGTTTCTTTGAATTATTTTGATGGTCCAATATATCCCAGTTTTTAGTAGATCAACATATCCCATGATCTGAGTTTCCCAAAAGATTATAATTATTTCTCTCATTATCATATTATTAATTTATAAGCTGTTAGTGTTTACCAGTTCAGAAATCTTACCTTGTAAAATCCTCTCAATATATTGATCTGTTCTTATCGAAACAAGATACAGTTAAAATTCCAAGTACACTTCTGAAAATTAAAGCAATGTTAAAATATAATTTGTTGAAATAAAAAAGGGTTGGCTTTAACTGCACTATGTGATTCTTTCAAATGATTTGTAGTATTTGAATTATTTTGTATTTTCAAATAATTTGTTTTGTTAAAGCTATTAAACAAAAAAGTTCAGTAGCATTAAAATAATTGAGCCTGGTCCAACAGATCACTAGGTGCATTAATCTACCTATCTGTAAAAACTTCAATTTTGAGTAAAGGCTTTTCAAAAATTTTTCTAAATATGAAAATGCAAAATTTTTCCGACAGAGGACTACTTTCATTTTGCTTTGGGGACTTTAAAACATGCATTTAGCTATGTCTAACTGCTCTAAAATTAGAAATTGTCATCCTAAATTATTGCAGTAAAAAATTGCTACTCTTAAACCATTAGAAAATGTTGTTACGTAACAGCAAACTTTCAATCACATAGCTAACTAGAAAAAAAAAGCAAACTAACTGTTAATTTCTTTTAGTATATAAAATATAAATAATTTTGTTTTTTGTAGCAAAAAGAAAAGAAAAACATGAATAAAGCTAAGTACAGAAATAGACATACTATAGTTTCGGTTCTATAAACAAAACCTTCCTCAGTGTGCCAAACACCAAATGATGGTAGAGAAGTAAAGAGACTAACACATGCAAGGTGGTTTAATCAATAGGGACAGAGGAACAATTTAAAAAAATATATGGAATAATATATTTGGTGGGATATTATAAAAATTATTAACTAAATTATTAGAATTTTTCAAAATATGGAATAATTCCCAAAAATCAAGTTTGGTAGATGAGCAGTGTTGAATGATTTTAGTAGAAGAAAACTGAACCTGTGATTAGAATTTCTACTACAGTGCAACGTCCCATATCCGGACGTCCCTTTCCCGGACACTTTTTAACAATCAAAATAAACAAACATCTCTCCATTTTTCCCTTTGCTTTAAAAAAAAAAAAAAAAGGTCTTTTGACACATTTTCTCTTTTTCTAGCTTGCACTGATTGATTTATGCATCGAACCCATAAATCACCAGAAATGGGAAGTGAAGATCTACCAAGACCATTGAGTGACCCTTAGTGAAGCTCCTCCCTTAGAATGTAGGAAAAAGAGGGAGATTTGTTTTCAAAAGACTGCAACTGAGTCTCCTCCCCCCCTCCTTTCCCATGCAGGTGGCTAGTAAAAGAGGCATTTCCTGGAACCTTTTTATTCAAAGAAGAAATACTGTGGAGAAGGATGAACAGGGCAAGCGTTAAGGTGGAGGGGGAGTCAAAATGGAAAATTTGAATAGGTCTAAAAGGATACACATCCTTGAGAAACAAAACATTCGTTCTTCCCCATACCATGTAATATTTAGGAGGCGGGGGGAAAAAGGGGGTAACATTCTTTCTTTAGCAGATTCTTTCAGTCATTGAAGAAAAAATAAAGAGAACCCGATCAGCGTGCCCCATCTTTATGCTTGATTGATAGCCAATGATTGGAGAGAAAACAGTAATTTGTTACTTCCCCACCCTCAACTCAAATGATCTCTTTACATTTATTTTCTTTCACAAATAAGGAGGAAAAGAATTTTTCTCCTCCACCTACCCACCTTAATGAATGACGGGAATTTCCCTTTCTTGCTTGAATTATTCTAGTTAAAAATGGCGGATTATTATTTTCATATGTCAATTTTTTTTCGTTTTCTATATTTTAAGCAATAATATTTTTCTTCTAATATTTCATATTTTATTGATTAGATATTCTAATGCTAAAACATTATTCCCCTTAAAAATAATGTTTATTTATTTTTTGCTTCTTAGATTTAGATCATTTTAAGCTTCGTTCCAGAATGACATAAATTTTCGCTTCCTGCTTGAATCGTTCTAGTTCATAATGGCGGATTAATATTTTCATAACTGTTAAATTTTTTTCGTTTTCCATATTTTCAGCAATAATATTTTTTTTCTAATATTTTATATTTGATTGATTAGATATTCTAATGGTAAAACATTATTCCCCTTAAAAATAATGTTTATTTATTTTTTGCTTCTTAGATTCAGATAATTTATTAAATCATTTTAAGCTTTGTTTACCTTGGGGGTCTATTATACGGAAAAATCTATTATACGGACTTCTGGAAGTCCCACCGATTCCGGATACGCGACTTTACACTGTATACAGAGCAATGGAAAATCTATTAATGTCCTGATTTTGGACGTATCTTTCTTGTTCAGGTTTATGACCTTATGGGCATGTTTAGTTTGTACAATATAAGTAAGACCACATTGACATGAAATTTGATAAATATCAGAGCTATTAATGTCAGCAATAGGATCTTTAAGGTTGGTGAAATTTAGTTTATTTACAGGGAAATTTTTTTTTTTAATACATATTTATTTAACATCTTAAGCAGTTTGGGAATTGATTTTCAGATAAGGTAAAACAATCAAATTGCAGGGCTGATTGTGCTCCGGAAAAAATCCGGATATCCAGAATTTTCGCTAACAGTGATCCGGAAGTTTCCGGAGATCAAAGTTCCAGACGTTTCAAAAAATCATTGATCACAGAAGTTTCCGGAAATAAAATTTTCAAGGGTTTATTTTATTTGTTTGTAAGGGAGAGCCAGAAAGATACTTTATAAGCTTATATTCATGATTAATATTAATTTTTTATCAGTTAATAGTTGTTATAATCATAAACTCAAGAAAGAAAGACATATTTGTACATTTTAATTACTTCTCCAGGTCATCATAGGTATGTGTAAATGGTATAAGAATATGTAAAATTTTAAGTAAGCTAAGAAATATTGAGAAAAAGGAAAAAAAAAACTTGTTTAATTTTTTTTAAATTTTTCAATTTAAACTGTTTTTTTTTTTTTTTTTTTTTTTAATCAAGAAATTTTCCGGAATTTTCACTTGGGCTCACAATCACCCCTGAAATTTTTAAAGTTAGAACTAGAGAGTTTGTTGAATGGCGAGATTAATTTTCTGTCGATGGAATCAATAATATTAGAAGGAAGATCACAATCTACAGCCATAGCTTTCATGTGAAAGAGCTCTTTATTGGGAAGATAACTATTTAAACTACTTGTTCAACTTAATGTTCACTAAAGATACGTCCAAAAATCAGGAAATTGACCGATTTTTCCACCGTTCTACATAGTTCAAATTCTAATTTCTGGTTTCAGTTTTCATTTAAAATCATTCAACAGCACTGCTCTTCATATACTGAACTTGATTTTTGGGAGTCATTCCATATTTTGGAAAATTCTTATGATTTAGTTAACGATCTTTCTAGTTTCCTAACGTTTGTGGTTATCCTACACTACAAATCCCCTCACACTTCTTTCTTTTATCCCCTTTTTTCATTATCTTGTTTAAACTTGTCTCTCTGTCCCCATTAGTTAAATCACTTTGCACATTTTTCTTTCTTTACTTCTCTTCGATCATTTGGTGTTTAAACACCGAGGAAGGTTGAAGGCTCTTGTTTATCAATTCAAAAATGAAATGTGTCTATTTCTGTGTTTTCATTAGTGCTTTATTCACATTTTTTTGCTTTAGTCTACATAGCACAAAATATATCCTATCCTTTTTGGATGATGTTATTAATCTGCAAACAAGTTCAATTCTTCCTTTCTTACAAAATATTCTTTTTATTTATCCATATTGGGGTGCCATATGATATTGATCTATCTAATCTTATATAATAGACATCCTTGCTTAATAAAAAAATTTGTATTGACCTATGATTTTTATAAAATTGGTTTATAAGAAAACCTGAAACGAGAGAATCTCAAGTTATTCTTTATTGCATTGTGGAATAGAAAATATTTGAAATTATTTAGTTTTACATAAGTACAGTTTTAATAATTAGAATATTCTATACATTTAGCCCCAAGTTAAAATTTTAAACACAAAAATTTATGTAAAATAAATAACTATTACAAGATGTTTTTCTCAACCTTCCATTTTAATGTTTCTTAAAAAAAATTCAAATGGTTGTTTTGTTGTGCACTATTATAATTTGTTAAACTGTCTGAGTTCATCTTTGTAATAGTAATGAACTTTTTATGGAAATGAATAATGGAATAATAAATTGGACTTTTGTTTCACCATTTGTGAAACAGTGGCCAACCTTTACAGTTAAATTTTAAATCATTTTAATATGACTTTTTTAGAAATGTTAATGATTCTAAAACTTGATTTATTCGAGAGAAAAAAGAAGAGATTTTTGTCTCAGTTTTGTTTGCATTCTACTACAGTCGAACCCCGCTATAGTGAACCGTCTGCGGACTCAGTAATGTGTCCACTATAACCGATAGTTCACTATATCCAAATTTTTTGAAGAATATTTTTTGCATAAGACAGTTGAATGATTGAAAATTGGCTTTGCAATTTTGCATAAGTTATTTAAAAAAAATTATTAACTAATTAACAGATAATAAAACAAAAATTGATGGAAAAAGTAATTACGTCGCGAAATATTAGTTTTATTTTCACTTTTTATGAAAAAAATTTGTGATTTTTGATTGAACACAATTTGATTTTAAATTGAGTTCATCAATTTTCTTATCTACAATGTGCAAAGAATGCAAGATTTTTACATTTTGAACAAGATTTCGAACCATCTTAACAAAGCATCTCCTACGTTTTCTCTTTGAGCTCCACGCAGTTTTTTCGATGAAACCATGTTTTTGTCGTATGCCGCAAGAATTGCACTTCGATTTTTCCAAATGTTTGAAACTGTAGATTTTAACAAGCAAAATTCCTTACACAGTGTCGATTGATTGGTTCCATCATCAATACGCTTTACAATTTTAACTTTGTCCTCTATCGAAAACGCTTTTCTCTTTAGAGAATTTGCCATTTTCACTGCTTTTGAAATAAAAATCTTGTCTCAAATAGATAATGTAAGAATATGAAGATTCCCCTTCTTGATTGTCAAGGGGTGATTTGTAAAGAATATGGTTTGAACAGATAAGAAAATTCCAAAAATTCAGCAGGTGGCCAAGTTAACTAGTTGTAGAGCAAGCTTGGGGAAAAGAGATATAGCGAGGCTTGTCAGGGAGGGGGGAGTATAAGATAAATGATCTGTTTGACATTTATTACAGTATAGTTAAAAGTGATAAGCATAAAGGAGAGTAATATGACATATTTTTTAGGAATGTATTCATTTTCAGTCCCAACACCTACAAGTTTAAAGATGGAGGACTGAAAAAGATATTTAAAGAAATGAAATTTGAGTCCACTATAACCGAGTTTCCAAGTTCTAAGCTGTTCACTATAAGCGTTAAAAATAACATTATTTAAATAGGAATACGGACGGGACCGCTAAAAAAGTTCACTACATCCGAGTGTTCACTATATCCCAGGTTCACTATAGCGGGGTTCGACTGTATTTATGTTCAAGAAATTATTAAGAGTTCTTTAAGTAATCCATTCTTTAGTTTATTCTTTTTGTTAATAAATTTCTAATTGAATAAAATTATTTTTTTTTAGGAAGTACAAATCTTCCGGATTCTAGTTTTAGGAGAGGAGGAGAGGGGCCAGAGTCAATACCAAGTTCTATGTTTTGTGACACAGTTGACCAAGAATGATTTTATTTCTGCAGATGCCATGTCTAAACTTAGACAGGTAATTCAATCAATATTTTGTATGTAAAAGTTACTCAGGCATATGATTTTTCCGCAAATTCATGGTTCTCTGCGAATCTCAAAACCATTAATTCGATGACTTGTGCAAGTCAATACTTCATATTCCTTCGAAATTTTCTCGGTCACAAAATCTCGTTTATCGAACATTTATTCCGCTCTTATCAGCACCCTCTGTTTTTTCTATCTAATTTCTCATTCATGCGCAATAAAGACTTTTTTTTTTATTTTATGTAAAATTGCTAGAGAAAAATGCAGTTTTGGATAAACTTAGAGAATTTGAGACTGAAAAAAGAAAAAATTCATTACTAACTTCTGCTGGAATTAAGGAAATACTAAGTGTGACACATAAGTCTAAAATTGATAATCTAAAAATTTATTTTGATATGGCAAACATTTAAAAGATTGTTTGCTAGAAAAAATTGTGTTTTTTTTTACATTTTTGTAAAACTTATATTTTAATGTGTAGCAATTTAGTTGTAAATTCTGATTTGTAACAGAAGTATAATTTAATCAATGTGATATATTTGTCCTCTTTTTTTTTTTTTTTTTTTTTTTTTTTTTTTTTTTACTTGCCTACGGTAAGACTGAACTTATTTTTAATTTGATAATATGACATGGAAATTCTGAATTTTTTTTCTTCCACAGTTGCTCTCCCGCTGCCTGCAGAGCGACACGTATGATATTTTTTGATACAAGTTTAGCAATTTATAAATCTTGGACTAATTTAAATTTTTTTTTATGCTTGCAGCTTATGCACAGTTAATAAAACTTAATAATTTTCTTAATTTCTTCGCTTATCTCTCTTTACCTTTTATACCGCTTGTCTGTATTCTGCTGTATGTATATATATATAATATAAGTTGAGGCAGACCTGCCAATTTTTCCTCTATTGTTGAGTCTCAGGCTTTTGTGTCCTATCTCAGTACAGAATCAAAAAATAAAGTTCTAAAAAAATCTATAAATTGAGAAGAAAAAAAAATTTATATTATTTTTTCTTTTTGCAATCACATGTCTGGTTATAGAATATTTTGGAAAACATTTGTTTTAAGTTAAGCAGATCTGCCAACCCTTTTCTTAGGGTTTCAGGCTGAGTTTTAAGGCTTTTGTTTTTTTGATTTTGTCTTGAGATTGGTCTCAAGACAAAATCAAAAAATTAAGTGCTAAAGAAATCAACATATTGAGAAGAAAAAAAATTCAGATAATTTCTTCTTTCTGCAATCAACTGCCTGGTTACAGTATTTGTAGCTATCCTTATATTCCTGATAAAAAATATTTTGTTCTTATCTTTAGCTGTTTGTCCTGATATTTCTGATTTTTGCGTGTTCAGTACACCTCATGTTGTAATAATACAAGCTTCGATTTTTAAAAAATATATTTGAGGAATCAAAGAATTATGATATTGGTGACTGGCAGACAATTTCCTAATCGCTTTTTTTATGTTTAGTCACCCTGTGGTCTATAGCAACAGTTAATTTTGCCTTATTACTGTTCAGTATTTATAAAATTATACTGGAAACTGTAAAAACTTTCTGTTCTAAGCAAAGTAATTCTGATATAAGTAGAATAAATTAATGTTCAGTCTTAGTTTGCCTTTTTTAAAAGTTGTCTAGTCTGTAGATAATGTTCTAGAGCATGTCCTGTAATTTTAGAAAATGTTGTATTGATTTTTTCTTTGGCCACTAGGGAATCTGAGTAGTGAATTATTACTGTAAGAGGTACTTTTATTTGTAGCTTGTAATTATGACACAATCCTGAGGTAGTGATAAAAGTAAATAAATAGAAAAGCAGTTTGCTTTTTATATCTCTCTGTAATATACAAGAGAGTGCATTTTTCACTTATGTCTTGGTATAGTTCTGTTTATTATATTTGTTTCATAAGAGGGGAAAAAAACACCCCTGCCACAGTCCATTGTCGGCCATATGGTTGATTGAGGTTAAGGCTCCAAACTTCAACATGACTAGACTTTAGAAATGTGGTTGACTTTGAGCCCAAGCAACTTTTTTTTCTGAGACAAGTTATTCCCAATAGATTTAAAACTGGGTGAGCTTCATGCCATCACTGAGTATCGAACATCAGTTCTTCGTTTAATCTATTAAAAAGGAAAAGTTTAATTTATTATCTTTTTTATAGCGTAATCCTGGAGCAGTAAGGCAACCAGAAGAAGACAGAGGTAAAGAAAATCTGGAAATGGATTTGAGCGTGGAACTTGAGAAGTCTTCCGTCATTTCCCCACATCTTCCAAATATTTGTGATGAAGCTTCGAATTCTGCTTTTGCCAGAGAAATAGATTTAAGAGCCTGGGCAAGTCCTAAAGGTAGAAAAAGTTTTTTTTCTTTGTGAGTTTATCTACTTAAATAAGTATTACGTTATAATTTCATAATTTTTATTTTAAAACAGTGTCAATTCTGTAATTATTAACATCCCCAGTCTTTTTTTTTCTTTCTTTTTTGTTCTAGGTTTAGTTATTAATTTTTTCTAGATATAGTTTTAGCATCATTTGTTTCTGATAAATTAAATCAACATTATAATTGTATTGTATAAATTGTTGCTACCTTTGTTTAGTATTTTTAATCCAGGGTTCTTATTTAATGCCTCAGGGGGGAAAGAAAGAAATGTAGTAAACTGAAAAAAATAAAAATTCTTTTTAAAATTGTGGGGAGCTAAAACAGTTTATGGAACTGTTTAGCTACATGTTAGCACCTGATGTTTGATGATTTGTTTCTCACCAACCACTTTTGGCGCATTTTTATTCATGTGGTGCAACTTTCGTCACATGCTGAAAACAGAATCAATTATTGCAAATACAAACTTAAAGTCAATTTTTAATACAAAATTGGCATTTTTTAAGTAAGGAAATTGGCATATCAAATATTATCACCTGAACAAAAGTTTTACCATTCTGCAGAAAATTTTATAATAATAGCACAATAAATGCACCAGGAACTATTATTTTACAATGCTAAACATTTTTTGTTACCATTCTGCTGAAAGTTTAATAAAAAATATAGCTATTATATGCTCACAACACTATTATTTAAGGACGCTAAATATGTATATTTTCAAAAAAAAAAAAAAAAGTCAACTGTTTGAGTTAAGTATTTTCGTACTACAAGTAAGGAATGACAACATGACTTTATAAGTATAGATGCTAAACAGTCTTTAGTTTAATAAAGGTCATTCAGCCTGTAAGAAAACGTTGTATGAAACTGGCTTTAATTATAGTCTATTTTTTATTGCATATTGTATGTTTTGATACTAGTTTTTCTTAATGATCCATTATCCAGAAAGAACTATTTTTTCGGACTTGCCAAAGTCCGAAGATTCTGAATATGAGATTTACCACTGTGTAGCCCATTCGCTTATTTTCTTTTATATTTGTGTGTTACATATATGTTTGTTTGTGTTATAGCTTTGAGTAGAGACATTGTCACCTTGACTTCTGCCGTAAAACGTTCACCACCTCCTAAGCCCGTCCGTTGCAATGAAAACACCAACCTGTGGCAACCCTGCCAGTGCCGGCTGGAAATATGTGTCGGTTGGTATCCATGTGGCCTAAAGTACTGTCGTGGGAAAGATTCCTCTGGTAAAGCCATTAGTTATAGGTGTGGGATCAAAACTTGCCGTAAATGCCGCTCATTTGAGTTTTTTGTACAACAGAAACAACAGTGTTTATGGGATGAGTAATGTTGAGCTACTAAATATATAGACTTGACTAATTCATCATTAATGTTTTGCTTGTTTGTCTGAACTCAGCTAAGATATGCAGAGCTGCCATTAAAATTTGTAGTTTATAGTAAATCCATTTCATCATGTGAGATTCTGATTGATTCTCTGAGTTTGATGCTTATGTATTATCTATTCATCTGAACAAGACTAACTGGAATCTGTGAAGTATAGGTATTATTAATGAAGAAGGGGTTATTTAAAAAAATAATAAACAACCAATAAATTTTGTTTATTTATTTAATGTTGTATTAGGCAAAAATAAGTTTTAAAATATTTCAAATATTGTATTTGTATAGCTGCCAACTCTTTATAATGTACAAAAGTTTCCCAAATTTTTAAAAACAGCATAAGTCTCTTAATTTTTTTTTTTTTTAAATAAATGAAATATTTGTATGTGAAAAAAACTTTTTTTCTTAAAACTTCCCCTGAAAAGAAATACTATTAATTTTTGCCTACATCTATAAGTCTCTTTAGTTTTGAAATGTTGGCAGCTGCATTATCAACTAACTAAATATTCATTTATTGAAACTTTAATTAAAATAAAAAAAATTTCTTCCTCGTGCCATCTTCAAAATTTGATAATGCTATTAAAAAATGTATAAAAGCTTTTGATAATTTTATGTTTTATCTGTATTGATTTAAAAGAACTAAGGATTACATCTATCAACTTACATTCTTTAACTACAACTATGTAATAATTCTTAAACTATATAGGTAGTATGCTAACAAATATGGTCTTGCCTTTTAAATTATAAAAAAGATCTTTTTAACTTTACATTTTTTTTAACGATGGAAAATCCCTGAATTTCCTCAGTTATTATCAGGAGTCTACAAATCCCTGTCACCTTGTTGTCATTGCCTCTAAAGTATCACTGTTAGAGCCAAAATATTTAGTGTTTTTAAATTTTGTTAGACATTCTCCAGAACATTATTAAAAATCTGCTTCTGTCATTTAATTTAATGACATAATTGTTTGCACCAGATTTTTGATTATTTTTTTAAAAAATGAAAAAATGAATTTTACAAAGTAAAAAGTTATTTCTACAAATCTAGGAATAAATAGACTGCGACTGATTGTTTTGCAAGTAATTGTACAAGCAAGGAAAATATTTGATGAAGAATACTGGCAAAAATGATGTTATTAAAAATGCTATTCTGAATTGAAAAATGTTGCAATATAGAATAGTTATATTGCACAAACATATGACTTAATGTAAGTTCCCACAGTTGGGTTAATCTCAGGCCATAATTGAGTTATAAAGCTAGAATAGAAAACTCGAGTAATTTCTAGATTATTTTTAATTTCACATCAAAAGTTGTAATTGGTTTTAGGAAGTCCATCAAACTAGAAACATTTAAAAGCGAACATACATTCCACCAATTTATTTATTTTTAGTTAATATTAAATAAAAAAAATTATATTTATTTTGATCATATAGAAATAATTTGTAATTTTATAAAGCAAAATGTAGCTCTCCTACTTCCCATTACATAATATGCTAGTATTTAGATATGCTAAACTTTTGTAGACTCCTGGTTACAATCATGTTAACATTCTCTCCTCCCCCCTCTTAAATCAGATGTGTAAAAATGTTAAATCAGATGTAAAAAGGAGGCATGATATGTGAGTGTAGTGAATGAAATTTGTCATTGATGATGCCATACTAGCTGATATGCAATGTTTATATGACATATACATTTTATAATTACAAATTTTTTTAGGAAGTCTAATGACAAGATTTTGTAAAATCATGGAAAATAGCTAATTATTTACTTGTAATAACTTATTCATGCTTTCTTTAATCATTATGCGTAATTTAAGTTTATAAAAGTAATTTTTCATACTAATTTAGTTTCATTAATCCGTTAGTCTTCCAGTTTTTTAATTACAAACATGAATACAACTTTAATTTGGAAATATAAAATTTGAAATCAATTTTTAATGTAATTATCTCTAAAAAATGTGCTGTATCCTTTTCTTAAAAAGAATTAAGGTGTGTATATGTTTTTGTTTTTTTTTAATACTGAACAAGATTTACCGATAAAATTTTCTCCTGAGAAATTATAAGTAAAACAAAAAGTTATAAGTGCTGGTGCCAAAATATATAAATTTGTAAGTTCTATTTTTTCCAGAAACTTGCCAAAATCATAATTCTCAAAATAATAACCGTATGTTTTAATCGGGTTATAATGAATTTTAATGAGAAACTAAAATTGCTATTTAATCATAAATGGTGCTAATGATGTTAATTTTTTTCCATTTAAAATTGTTTTATGTTTTAGGATTAAAAAGGAAAGAATATGGGGTGAAACTGAGAACTTTAATGTGGATAGTAACGTTGCTTGTATGTGACACCGGAAAAAAAAAGTGAATAATGAAAAAAATTGCATGATAAATAGAAAATTTAATTTGTTTGTGTTGCCTGTAGAAGCGACAAAATTTAACTAACTTGCTTTGTTTTATACATTTTGTTTATATATCTTAATTTAAGATATCTTATTTCATATTTTTACTTATAGCAATTTACTGAGTTATCTTATTTCGTTTAGCAACATATCTATCATTTCTTTTTTTTTTAATTTTATAACTTGGTTATCTTTTTTTTTTTTTACCTTGCATATTAAAGAGGATCAGATAATTCTCCTTCTATAGAATATCAGTTTTTAAAATAAGAAAGGTATATTTCAAGAAAGATTTTGATTTTGCCTTGTGCCTTTGATATGCTAGTATATGATGATTGAAGTCAGTGTGAATAAGTTTTTATTCTTCTGCGATAGCAAATCAGTCTTGTGTTCTCTATTGAAGCAAACTTATACAGTGCTCAACATTTTCTACTTTAATAGCATAGGCTGTTCTTAACAAAAAATATTTTTGACGCATTTTTTGGTTGGATTATGAAAAAAGTAACTCAAGCTTCTTTGGGAGAAGTATTCAGCTTTTGTTTGCTGAAAAATCTGTTTGATATGCAAAACAATGCATATTTCTTTCAGTCAATAACTAATCTGCATATTGTATGTAAATGTTTCTTTTGTAAAAATATCCTGTAGCATATTGTATGTACCGGTGAACCGAAAAGTTAAGTTTGTAGCACTCAAAGAATTCTTCCACAAGACTTGAATGTTTGTTGGAGGTTTGTTATGTACAAAAGCCTATGTAATTTTTAGATGATTATTTATAAATCATTGTATTTATTGTTGTAGTAGTTTTGTAAATTTCTTTTTTGTTATTTTAGTTAGTGTAAAAAAAATTTATCAGTTAAGATTAGATAAGGATGTGACAGAAGATATAGTCATATTTGGTGTGATGACAGTTTAGGACTTGACGTTTGGATTGGTAGATTTTATGAAATAGGCTATGCTAAATTGAGAATCAAAAGCACAAGTCCTATTTTTACCTCTACTAATTCATCTGAGTTCCAAAAAAAAAAATGAAAAAGGGGGAGAAAGCTTTAAAAATTAAAAGCTTTTTTTTATATTTATTTATCTTAATGTGAAATTGTTTGGTTTCAAAAAATGATTAATGAGATAATATAAAAAGAAATATTCTCTCTTTTTTACGTTTATTTATTGAATATTTGATCCCTATAGATCATCTTATCCATATTTATATTTTATTTATGATACTTTATTGCATTTTGAAGAATTAAGATACAAGTTATGCATAATTTTTTATAATACTTTTAATATAATTGTTGAAGCCAATAGCCAAGGAAGGAATTGCAATAGGTCACAGTTGTTATTATTTTGAACATTTGAAAGTTGTAAATAATCTTGCTTTTATATTGTTTTATAATAGTGCTAAGCTAGATGAGTACCACCTTTGGAAAGATTCTTTTGTATTTATATTATTGTTATAACTTTTGATATGCATTTATTTTTTAAATAACGGAAAAAAATACTTAATTTTTTTTGTATTTTTATTTTAAAGGTTTTTTTTTCTTTAAATAGTTTCTTTCTTTAGAATTATAATAATTTCTACTTTTTATTTATAAATGTTTTGTTAGAGTTATAAAATTTAAACACTTATTTAATCAGTGAATCCAAAACTCTCAAATATATATATTATAAAAAACTGTTTTTTTTTTAGCATCTTATTTATATAAATCTGAAATATTTTATTCTTTTAATTTTCTTTGGGCCAATTTCTACATTCTTTTTTTCTGTAGAGAGTGATAATTCAAATTACTTAGCAATACATGATGTGTTTTTGCATGAATATAATTTTTTTGTAATTGTATTTTGTAATATACTTTAGTTTTTTCTTCTTCTTTTTTTTTAAGTAAGAAAAATAGTTTTCCAAGTTACAACATGGCTTTGTAACTTGTGTCATTTGATGCTACCCTTTGGATAACACTATGTATTATATCTATTATTAGAATTGATGGCTCTGAATGGCTATTGGCTCTGATGAAATATTTTTATTCATTTAAAAAAAGAGTACTGTGGAAAGTTAACCTACTGAGCAAATTTTAACTAATATTTTGTTTTAGGTTCAACATGTTATATTTTTTATTGTAAAAATTTAACTGTAATGATCAAAAATATTACACAAACCTAAATTTTTTTTTTTTTTTTTGAAAAAGCTTTGAAAAGTTTTTTTAAATTTTAACCTGCAGTAAATCTTAATAAATATTAAAGTACTTGATTTGTCGAAAAATTTGACTCATGTCATTTTTCCCTTGAATTCTTCATAAATGAAAATATAAACAATAAAAAGTTAAAAAATTAATTTTGGTTTAATATATCTTAAGAAAAGTATTAAATAAAATGCAACTCTTTATTGCATGTTTTTTGTTGCAACAAATTGACGATCTATGGATAAATATTCTGTAAATTTATCTTATGTCAGGATACTTAGATAATTTCTATGGGGTCACAATTTTAAATCGGATATAATAATTTATTTTGTCAGATAATTTCATACCAGAATTATTGTTATTTTTTTTATTGTAACAATTTGACGATCTATGGATGAATATTATGTAAATTTATCTTGTGTTTGTATCTGATAACTTAGTGATCAAAACTGCTATTAGTAGTACATGCTGTTGATTGTGTTGTTATGTGTGTTTTAACCTATTGTGCATACGAATCAAAGGAGATTTTATTAAGTCACAAATATCTACTTTATCCCCTCACTGCTCCTAATTGCTTGGTAATCAACACATATAATTCCAAGCATTGTGTAATTACAGCAACATAATTTGTCAATATCAGTGAAAATTATTGCAACTTTAATGAAAAACTTACTTTAAAATCTTGATATAAGTGTAAGTTTTTTGTTTTAAATGTAATTTTTTTTTGTTATTGCAAAACCCTATGATTAGTATTGTTTTTAATGGCTAATTATACCAAATAAGTGATGTTTTCAAAGCAAGGTTTAAGTTTGTAACCTTGGAAATTTTCTATTTCGAATTCACATATCAGTAGTTGTGAAAAAGGTGTTTTGGACTTGTTATGCTCTTTATCATACAATAATTTCTTAACTCTTCTAAATTAATACACAATAATACATTTTTTTAAAACTTAGATTTTAGTAGTATTAAACTGTCCTGCTATTTCAATTCTGGATATACTGATGGAAATATATATATATATATACACATACATATTTATGTATATTGGTACTTTTTAATTTTATATGCACCTCTTTCTGTCTTATTTAAGCTGCTACATTTTTAAGTATTAAAGTGGAAACTTAATATCATAAACAACCACACATGTTAAAAAATAGCATAAATTTATTAGAAAATTTTTTATATGCTCTCCGATAAACATATACAAACATGATTAGGTTTGCTACTTCATTTATAATATATTTTATTCTTTTTAGTTTTACAATTCGTTAAGCGTGATAATAAAAGTTTCTGTGACTTTTCAAATGCAGTTCATATTTTGAATAGTTCAGACCATAGGGTTAAATTAGATCCAATTTCAAAAACTATTAACATTTTTGAGAAATATGGTGTTTAGTTAGTAAAAACTTTTACTATTTTTTGTATTCTATTTTTTTAATTTTCGTTATCCTGTTTGTGAATAATATGCTCCAATTTCATATGAATTTATTATTTTAAAGATGATTGTCTTTAATCTATGAATATTATTCTTTGGTTAATAGTCCTACATATTCAGCTCATAAATTTTTTAGACAAGTAATATTTATCATAATTGATCATAATGATGATATTTTTCGAAATATTTGTAGCATTCAATTACATCTTTTATGTAAAGAGTTACATTTTCATATCTTTCCTTGCAGTCATATGAAAAATATAAATATTTGTTTGGAGTTTGTCTTTTGACATATTTTACAGTCAAAAAATAATTTCTTTTAAATACTTTAAATGTTTTTTTTTTTTTTTTGTAATGATTCATTATATCTTTTTAAAAATACTTAAAAGATAAGTTTAATTCTTTTGCATTTGATGCTACACTTTTATTTGCAATTTAAATAGTTACTTTAAAAATGAATAAATAAGTATAGACAAAATTTAAAAAAAAAAAATTGTTTTGTTATTTAAAAATTTTTGCCTAAAATTTTTTTAGCATTTCTTCTTCACCGATTTTAAGAGATATACACACACTGACTGATGAATTAAAAATTTTCTCTTGCCTTGTTTGCACAGTGCAACGGTCTGATGAAAGTGTCGTGATGTGAACTTGTTTTGCTGGTGTGACAGTGGGTGTTTCTCAAAGGTAAACAAAAAGCCAAACAACCCCTGGAAACATTGGCAAAGAAATTCTTCCTAGAATGTTGCATTTTTTTATCTGAAGATAACCTTCAGGGACGACGTATATCATGCTAGAAGCATACAAAATTGGTTTAATAAACATCACTCTGACTTCCACCACTTTCATTGGCTGCAGCAAAATCTGGATATTAACCTAATAAAAATATTTGAGAGGCATATCTGAACGCAATTTTCTTTTCCATCTAATTGAAGTCATGGTTTTCTCTGGACACAAATAAACTCCAAAAAATTGTAGAATTGATGCCCTCACAAATTTTTTTGTGCGAAAAGAGATCCAAGAAAATATTAATGTAAGCTTTTTAATTCACTGACCAGTGTGGGTATTGGCTCAACTAATCTCCCCCTCCTTACCTACTCTTCATTTTGAGATATTGCCAATAATTGTGTGGAAAATTTAATATGAAGTTTGCGTATAAAATTACATCAGGTGTTTGAAACTAGTACTAGATTAAAATATCAAAGACATTACGCCTTCTAAATCTAGATGGTATAATGTTTTCTAGATTTATTCTTGATCATGGTAAACAAAATTTCACTTTTAGAAATATTATTTTGTATTTAATTCAATACAAGAAAAAATTATTGTAACAAATTTGTTCAAAATTAAAATTTTTTAATTGTTTTACATCAAATTATTTTTAGTAAAATTGTAATGCTAACTATCATGGTTTCACCATATATTTTGCATGGTCTAACACATTTCTCTATATTGGTATGTCCTATTTTTTACTCATAAAATTGAATTAAAAATATCTTCTAAAAAATACATTGTTATATATGCAAAGATAACTTTTAATTTATATAATTGTTTTAAGACTCAATTATCAATTTAAAATTAATGGAAAATAGTTTCTTTTTTAATCTCAATTACTTTTTTAAAATTCACTTGGGTTAAAATAACCTATTTTTTAAAATCAAGCTGGGCTGTATCTCAACAAGATCTTTCTTATTTATTTTTTAATAAATGGGTGGCAAACGGTTGACATTGTTTTGGAACTATTCTATATAACCTGGGGAAACTATTCCCTCCTCTTTAATTTCAATTTAAAACATTCTGTTATATAAGTATCCCATCACTATCTTTATCCAGTATTCATATTATTTAATGTGTTTTTTTTTCTTTTTTAATTCAATATAGTTAAAACACCATTTAATTTTGTTACTTTGAGACTCTTGTGGCAAGTAATAGTAATTCAAAGTTGAGAGTTTATCTTGGTTCTTTAAGCTATTACAATTAAGCTCATTCAATTTAATATTTAAAATTTTTTTTTTTAAAAAATTGTTATAGATTTAATATTTGCATTACAACTGTGTTATTTACAAAAATTGCTTCACAAAATTAAATGGTGATATAGTAACAGCAAGTTTGTTACTTAGAATAGTCAGAGCTGTAAATTATTAATACTAAAAGTAATTCAAAGTAGATAGTTAATCTTTGTTTTTGTGCTATTAAGGTATACATTCAATTTAGTACTAGAAAAAAAGTATTTCATCATGTATGTTGCATTACAAGCTATTTAACAGTATAAAGCTTCCAAGACACCTTTTTCTATGTATATGTATTCCGAAAGGGCTTCCAGAAATGTCACACATCAATGTGGGTCATACACCTCACATTTAGAATACATATGCACAGTTAGCTTTTCTTACAAAGTATGAAGTTTTATATGCCTTCTTTTATTGCCCATATTATATATATATTATAGACTATAACCAACTATAGCAGAGTGTTTCACTCTATCCATTCAGTGCTAGCTGTGCTTTTACACTTAATGGAAAAATTCTTCTATTTTTTATTGCTTTGTTATAGGCTTTATTTTGCACATATTCCTTGTATGCCAATTTACTTTGCAAATATGTGGATTATCATAAGTCATGGTTATTCATGTTAATTTTTTAGTTATAATCAGGGCTGAAGTTGTTTTATGGTTCTTTTTGTTTCCATTATTCAATGAATAAACAATTGCGTTAGTTTAGTTAGCGTTTATTGTGTTAATTAGCTCTACTTAATCCGATTATGCAATGTTTGCTTAGTTCAATGCTTATTAATTATTTAGTTTTTTTTTTTTTTAATTAATACTGTCTTCTGAAAATTTAGTTTGGTTTTTATTTTTTTACTTATTGTTACTAATCTTTTGTAATGCTAATCATAACTAATTAACCTTACAAAGTTCAAACTATTGAAACATTAAAAATAGCAAAGAATAATTATGAGTATAAGCAAGAGTAGTATTAATTTTTTGGACCATTGCAAAAATTATGAAAATGTTATTCCTTTATGGGTTTTCTCTCTTAGAAGTGTAGTTATATAAAAATCATGTTAAAATTAGCTTTTTTTTTTACTACATAAGATTAAAAATCAAGTAGTACACAATAAATAATGAGTTAATCATGTAGTCAAGGTAAACAGAGGGTTGTTTTTGGTACTATAACAAAGACTATCATCAGTCTTTTTCTTTTTTGGCACTGATAACAGCACTGATTATAAATAATTATATTTTATTACTGGCAACCGTTAACTTATTGAATTTGTGGTTCTATTGAACTGTATATAAATTTTACTAAAAACAAAAATAATGTCTTCCAGAATGCTGTGGTAACTTGTATTAAAAATGAATTATTTTAAGTAATATACATTTAACGTTACTCAAAAATATCTGTAGCAAAGTTAATGCATCCCATTTTTAGCATAACTTATTTTTCGCTTGTTCTTTTTCCCAATCTCCGGTATAAATGCTTAAGTTTTCTAACAACTTCAGCACTGATTAAACGCTCATAAAACTCTGAAAGGTGTTCCCTATGTGAAATGCATTTACCATTTGTTAATAAGCCCGTTATTGAATGTATTTAATACTGTTAAAGTATCACTATTATATTAAAATTTCTTAAGAAATACCTTTATCTTATGTTACTGGAAAATATTGTCTTTACAATCATGCTTGAATTATGAGTCACGTTCTTTCTGAAATGAAAGAAACTTTTTAATTTTAAAGTGTTCATTTAATTGTCCTATATAATTCGGAAATTTTTGAATATATGTACTTGTTTAAAAGTACTATTGTCTGATGAAACTTGGTGTAAATTGTCCGTTGGTTAATTTGATTTCGAAGATAAAAATTTGTTTGCTCTAAGTATATTTGCACTTTATCCATTTTGCATCAGGTGAAAAAAAAATTGTTCAAAATAAATATTCCTATTTTTATACCCAAATGTGTTATGTTTTATTTTTTGTTTCATATGTAAATTTAACAGGAATGATATGGACACAGGTATCAGACAAGGCTATTCAAAATTGTATTTATTCAACCATTTCACAAAGGTGGTGGTATAATATCAGAATCTGACAATATCCGGAGCACTCCGTTCTTTATAGCTAAGATTATTTAGGGAAAAGTCTTGCAAGTTTTCCACATTATGTCTTAAGGTCTGGTTTCTTAGGACAAGCGCCTTAACTGGGCGTCAGCGGAAAGTTGACGTAGATCTGACGCCAAAAAAATACTTTTTTGTCAGACATTATCTCTCATTGCGCATGCTTTAATAACGTAAACAAATATTTATTTTGAATTTGTATTGATTTTGTTATTGTCGACCAGTGTTTTAGAGAACAAATAATGACTTTGTCCAAGAAAAAACACATTATAGCTGAGTTTAATGAAGAGTGCTATGTTTAATGAAGAAGCTATGTTTAATGTCAAAATCAAAATCTTGGCTGATTTCAATGTGCTGTTGGATGTTGTCCGCCATTGCTTCTGTAGTTAACGTCACGTTGTAATCCAACTGCAGTGGAGTTGGACGGCAATTGTAGTTCAAGATGAGCGTTCGATGACGTATACTATCAAACTCACAAATGGACCAATCAGAGGTTAGCGCTGATTTCCAGCTGACGGCGTCCTGCCCTAAGAAACCAGGCCTTTAGACATGTATTACAAGTAACGTGTTTACGTGTGAAAAATTACTAATTTTAGGTAGTGCAGACCAGACTGTCATATATATATATATATATATATATATATATATATATATATATATATATATATATACATACACACAATTTGAATATGGTTAAAGCTTGATAATCAAAGGTAAAACAAAACAGATAAGAGTTCAAATGCGCCACAAAACTTGAGCTTCCAAAGTTTATTTTGAAATCATTTCGACTAGTTATAAACATAATGCTATTCATCGAAGTAATTTTTACAGCACTTAAAAATGCAACCGCCATAGGTGAAAAATGTGGTATTATTGATAACTAAATAGTACCAGTAATTATTCAAAATAATACAAAGAAAATATAGTTTTTACATTTCTATTAATTTTAATTATTAAAATGGTTACAAAATATTAAAGAAAAAAACTATTTTTAAATAAACTGAAACTTATTCAATTAAAATAAGCTTTCAGTAATAGTAATTATTTGTGGAAATAATTTTAAAAAATAATGTTGTAAATTTAAATGTTTTTCAATGCAACTTTAAGATACTTTTTACTCTATATTTAAATATTTTTTGAAAAATCACTCAGTAATTAAAATTTATCTTTCGTTTCATCTAAACGTTGTTACCATAAGCTAATTAGAGCAACTGTTTGAAGATAAGAAAGTAAGTCATAATCAACAAATACAGTCTTCTATAAGATATTGATTCAAAACAAAATTCATTCAAAAGTAAATTGTCCTTTCATTTTTAAAAAAATATGAAAAATAATGTAGAAAAACATTGAAAATATTTGCCATTTAAATTATAAATGAAGAAATTCACATAAAAATGATAAAAAATTAAGATATTAGTAAAATTACGTTACATTATATTAGCTACATAAATTTACTTCGACGTTGTTTTAAAAGTGAAAAATATTCTGCAAACTTATCAAGCTTAATATTGTCAACAATATCTTTTTCTGCTTTGAGTAAAAGCAGTGAATTTAGGCGTTCATTGGACATTGTTGCTCGAAGATAGTTTTTAATCAATTTTATCTTGCTGAAAATTCCGTCATTTGTCGCAACTGTCATTGGTGCAGTTAAAGCTAATAGATTTAACAATAAAAACTTATGAAAGCATTTATTATAAAATTATTATTCTGCACTTTTAATACAAAACAGTGAATTGAATTTTTACATAATTACAAAATTATAAATTTTTTTTTACTAATAATTAACTTAAACAAAGGAAAAATTTTTAATTTTAGTCAAAAAGATAATATAAAAACATTAAATACATAAGAAATACAACAAAATAGCTAAAAAGAATTATTTATCAAAAAAAATTTAAAACTTTTCTATTTTTAATCACCTTACATTTTCAATAAAATAAGCATTAGTACATTTTTGTTCATAAAGGATTGCAGTTTGGACTTATAAAAACAAAGCGTACGAACAAATATAGAATTTGAAATTTCAATTAAATAAGATCTACAAAAAATAATTTCAACTGAAAAAATATTTAAAAAAAAAATACTATTTAAAACTAAAAATAAAAAGCTTAGTAAAACGGGAAAAAAATTCCAATTTTCGAAATTCAAATGTGATCTTCTTCTATCCCTAGTTCCTACTAATGAATATAAATAACATAACATTTTTAATTGCTCTTTTTTCTTTCTTTTAATCATTTTACTGCACAAAAGAGATTAAAAAATAATTTTATCTGTTTCATGAAAATCAATTTTTACCCATATATATATATATTTTTAAAAAAAAATTCTTTTTTGAGAAAGTCTTATACCCAAATTTTTAAGTAGATAATAATTGAGGAAATAATTTAATTGGAAAATAATAACACATTTAATGCAATGTAATTAAACTTAATATTTAAACAATAAGACTTCAAATAATAAATATGTATTCATAAAAAAAAAATTACACTTACATTCAAAACTTAAGAAGCTGAGGTAGATTGGATGATCGTTGGCTTGTGAGCGGATTTTCTATTTCATTCAATAATAATATGGATTTATAAAATACGCTTTGAGTAGCTAAGTACCCGTACTAGACAGTTAAAGACAGGTCAGTGAATTAATTGGTACCACAGCTGCATGTGCATTGAGCCCCGTCCTTCCCCTTCTTAACGACGTGGACAAAGATATTGTCTTTATTCTTAGAAAGAGAAAATATAGCTTAGGGCATTTCTAACTAACCACTTTTAAAACACCCTCGATTTTTCAAGTTGACAGAAATATCCGGGGTTTTGTCTGCTGCTTCACAAGATCGGAGTCGCAGCACCATCCTTTTTTTGCTCCTTTTCATAGTGCCGGTAACGGCTTGATCAAACCGAATTGCCACTTTTCCGTGAATCGAAGAATTCTTCTGTTTTCACGGTATTTTTATTGAAATAATGAATCCAAAATTATAACATTTAATACTTTGAACTCGGCAACCATCCACAAATTGTGTGAAATGATTGAAGTGTCGATTCGATTGAGTGTAACTCAATTTAATGTTTCAGAATTCTTAGGATTCTTGAAAGCAAAATATCGATATATATATTTCTCTTACACGGCACCAAAAAAAAGCTTCATTACAACTCCCCGAATGGCAACGTTAGAAAATCGGCCAATGATTGCTGCTAAAAATGTCACATGGCAAATGTCACATGAGGTGGCTCAACATATAGCGCTTTTAAAAACGGAAACAATAACCAGAGTGAGCATTATCAGGTTGTTCAATTCAGATTCATGCCCTAAAAACATGATAATATTTAATTTAAACTCAATTAGGAATTAAATAGGCTGGCTTTCTCCATGACTATGAATAAGTCACAAGGCCAGACTTTTGAGAAAATCAGTTTAGTATTGACTACACAAGTTTTTAGTCATGGACAACTTTATGTTGGCCTGTCAAGAGTTAAGTCATTTGACAGCCATTCAGTAATTGCTCCAAGATGCCAAATCTATAATTGTGTTTTCAAAGAAATTCTAAATGCTTAGTGTTAATTTCTTAGAGCTTTGCAGAAAAAAATGTTTTTTGGAAAAAAATTAATTGAAACTTCTATTGGCAGTAGGCAAGGGGAACTGCCAAAATCAAAACTCCCCGATTAGAAATGCAGCATGGCGACCTCCACGTGGTATTTCTCGGGTAATGCTAACAGCCATATATGGCAGTACTTTTACTTTCGTTACTTGTACCGCCGGAACAAGTAAAAAGTACGTATTTTTACTTGTACTTCGTTACTTTTTAAATTTAGTACTTTTACTTGTACTTTCGTTACTTTTTTAGGGAAAAAGTACAAGTATATGTAACGGAAATGTCCAATGAAATCGTTACTTTTTTCTAAAACTCGGTAAGCTTTCTAAAAAAAAAGATTAAATTAAAAATAAATGCTTATGTTTTTTTTAATTTATAAAATTAATGTGCAATATATATGTATTCACTGCTAACTTCGTGTTTAAATACCTTGACCTTTGAAAATTGTCACTCCTGAAAGGGAAAAGACGGCTCTTTCGAACTGCGAAAGGTTTCGCAATGTGAAATCGCAGTACGATATATTGTTTGCTGCAGGTCTGGTACCTTGCACCAAATTTAATTCGTCGGAAGAATAAGCTAGGGAGGAGGCTACAAAAAAATTGGAAAGAATTGTCCAAGCTGAACACCTTGCTATAACTAATAACGTAACAGGGAAAAAAAACCAGGGAATTAAAATTTTTTAAAGCTGAATACATCATGCCAATCACCAGCGACAGAAAAATTTATGGCATACATGAGCTCAAATGTCGAAACGGAAAGCATATCAATTTTGAATCGATATCCGATCGCAAAAAAATTATATGTGAAATATAATACTACAGTACCTTCTAGTGCTCCCGTGGAGCGCTTATTTAGCATGGTTAAGCACGTTCTGAGAAATTCTCGCAGCAGACTCAGTGACACCACTTTCGAAATGCAATTATTTTGCAAAATGAATAAAAATATTAATTAGCAAGACATTTTCATTCATTTTCGAGTTTTATGCATTTATTTAATACATTTTAAATAAAAAATGTTGGATTTTGTTATTACGTTTTTCAATTTTCGTTTGAACTCACTAATAATACATTTTTGTCTTGATGCATTTTTTACTAAATAGGTTTTTACCTAGTACATTTTTTACTAAAATTATGTTTATGCCCGACCTTGTCAAACAAAGCCCAGTCAAATCTCTAAGAACTTCAGAACTATTTGTGCTATTGAAAACTATTATAATTACTATTTTAACTCTTGAAAACTCGAAGGCATTAATTTAGCCGCTGATACTAAAATTCGTTTACAAATTTTAATTATTCCGCTGGCAGAAATGTTCGGAAAATGATTTTCTCGCATGACTTCAGCATTAGCCATTGTTACAAATAAAATTGTAGACTGTTCTGTTTCAACTTATACTGCACATGCAATTATTTCTTACTAGCCCAAAGATTACAAAGCTATGTGAAACCCCGTGTTTGCTTTGTTTATGTTTGTGCTTTTAAAACGCGTTTCTATAGAGTAAAACAATTTTAAATCAATGGTAATTTGAATAAATAAAAATAATAAACTAAAAATTAAAATCAATAGTTAAAATTTCTTTTTCGTGCAAATCCAAAAAAATTTGATATTAAAATTATATTTGATTTTAAAATTATACTATACGATTATATTATAAAATTATATTATAATATTCGTCCGAATTTCACAATAAATTAATGTCCACAACTTTCAAAATTAAAAATAATTAAATAAATAACAACAATTTTGCAAAAACATTAAAGAGCATAAGAATAATATTCAATAAAATAATAGGTTACTTTGAATCTTCGATTTCCTAGAAATGCACTTTTAAATCGTTACTTTTTTTGTTTAGTACTTGTACTTTTGCTTGTACTCTTTACTCGTTACTTTTTAAAATAAGAACTTTTTACTCATTACTTTTTTTAAAAATACTTGTACTTTTACTCGTTACTTTTTAAAAGTAACGTTGCCATATATGATCATAAACCAATAAAATTGGGTCTGCTGCTCAACGACGGTTATAAAATAAACCTTATGTTTCACACAGCTATCGCTATTGTATTTCTGCGATCTTGAAGGGAAAAAAATCTCAGTAGATTTTAATAAAAAACTCCTCATGGGGAATATGAAATGGATTGGCTCTGAATCCCCTTTTGTACGCGAAAAAGGAGGAAGTGTTAAGGCGAGCGGCATTCTGATTGTCCACAAAGTGTTATGACATTCTGTTTGGCCATGCCACAAGAAATGAAATCTTAAGGAATAACAAAGAGTTGTGAAAAAAATATACCCCAGAGGGTTTTATTTACTTATATTATAATACAATACATTCAAATTTACAATACAATATAATACCAACAATACTATAAAATATTTACATTACATATGCGTTTCCTTTGTTTGTTTGTTTGTGTTTTGCTGATAAATCCAATGGTGTTTCTGGATTAAATGGATACTGTCTTTTCCTACAGTGTTTCACAACAACTCGTAAAGCCAATGCCTTCAAAGATTCCGAAAAATTGCTTAAAAAGTATCAGATGTATCCCATTCTTGATCCTCCTTTGGTGCAATGAGTGAAAAATCCACGTTAAAACACACGCCTAGGGGCTCTTGAGATTCAACCAACACTTGAGGCATATCAAAGACTATTGATTCAACCAACACTTGAGGCATATTCAACACTTCTGATTCAACCAACACTTGAGGTATATCCAACACTTCTGTTTCATCACAAGGCACTTGGACTTCATTCAACACTTGAAGTTCCTCATCCCCTTGAGGTTCGTCACATGAAGGTTCGTCATTCCCTTGAGTTATATCCAACACTTGGGTTTCATAATTCACTTGGGTACTGGGCACTTGTAAAGCTTTAAACTCTTCAGGAAGCATTTGCTCAACAGACTTCGCTGTGGATACCGGCGTGATCGGCTTGTACGTTACAATTCTGTAACACCCGTGGTAGAGGTGGTGGATGCTCGAATCAAGCCTTACGTAGCCTCGCAAAGACTTCAACAGGCTGAGCAAACAGCAAGCAATCAATGCGAGGTTACACTACTTTTGAGCTTAGCATTCACCCCCTCCCCCACAGACGCAACAGCGTTGCAACGTACAAGCCGAGCTTCTTCTCCGGGCACTACAGTCACCGTAACTTACAGTTACAGACCAGGCTTCAACCGCAATCGATGGGAGACTACGTAACGTTTAGCTTAGCATACACCCCACCCCCACGGATGCTACCGCATTGCAACGTAAAAGCCAAGCTTCACCCCTGGAAGCTACAGCCTGTGAAGCCTCGTACCGACTGCGGTTGAAGCTCAGCCTATAACTGTAAGTGAAGGGGTTAGTTGAGCCCAGAGTTAATGATCGGCATGTACGTTACAATTCTGTAACACCTGTGGTAGAGGTGGTGGATGCTCGACTCAAGCGTTAATAGCCTCGCAAAGACTTCAACAGGCTGGGCAAACAGCAAGCAATCAATGCGAGGCTACGCAACGTTTCAGCTTAGCACTCACCTCCTCCCCCACAGACGCAACAGCGTTGCAACGTACAAGCCGAGCTTCTTCTCCGGGCGCTACAGTCACCGTAACTTACAGTTACAGACCAGGCTTCAACCGAAATCGATGCGAGACTACGTAACGTTTAGCTTGGCATACACCCCACCCCTACGGATGCTACCGCATTGCAACGTAAAAGCCAAGCTTCAGCTATGGAAGCAACAGCCAGCGTAGCATCGTATCGACTACAGTTGAAGCTCGGCCTGTAACTGTAAGTGAAGGGGGCTGTGGAGCCCGGAGTTGATGATCGGCTTGCATGTTACAATTCTGTAACACCCGTGGTAGAGGTGGTGGATGCTCGACTCAAGCATTACGTAGCCTCGCAAAGACTTCAACAGGCTGAGCAAACAGCAAGCAATCAATGCGAGGCTACGCAACGTTTGAGCTTAGCATTCACCCCCTCCCCCACAGACGCAACAGCGTTGCAACGTACAAGCCGAGCATCTTCTCCGGGCGCTACAGTCACCGTAACTTATAGTTACAGACCAGGCATCAACCGCAATCGATGCGAGACTACGTAACGTTTAGCTTAGCATACACCCCACCCCCACGGATGCTACAGCATTGCAACGTAAAAGCCAAGCTTCAGCTATGGAAGCAACAGCCAGCGTAGCCTCGTATCGACTACAGTTGAAGCTCGGCCTGTAACTGTAAGTGAAGGGGGCTGTGGAGCCCGGAGTTGATGATCGGCTTGTACGTTACAATTCTGTAACACCCGTGGTAGAGGTGGTGGATATTCGACTCAAGCATTACATAGCCTCGCAAAGACTTCAACAGGCTGAGCAAACAGCAAGCAATCAATGCGAGGCTACGCAACGTTTGAGCTTAGCATTCACCCCCTCCCCCACAGACGCAACAGCGTTGCAACGTACAAGCCGAGCTTCTTCTCCGGGCGCTACAGTCACCGTAACTTACAGTTACAGACCAGGCTTCAACCGCAATCGAAGCGAGACTACGTAACGTTTAGCTTAGCATACACCCCACCCCCACGGATGCTACAGCATTGCAACGTAAAAGCCAAGCTTCAGCTATGGAAGCAACAGCCAGCATAGCCTCGTATCGACTACAGTTGAAGCTCGGCCTGTAACTGTAAGTGAAGGGGGCTGTGGAGCCCGGAGTTGATGATCGGCTTGTACGTTACAATTCTGTAACACCCGTGGTAGAGGTGGTGGATATTCGACTCAAGCATTACATAGCCTCGCAAAGACTTCAACAGGCTGAGCAAACAGCAAGCAATCAATGCGAGGCTACGCAACGTTTGAGCTTAGCATTCACCCCCTCCCCCACAGACGCAACAGCGTTGCAACGTACAAGCCGAGCTTCTTCTCCGGGCGCTACAGTCACCGTAACTTACAGTTACAGACCAGGCTTCAACCGCAATCGATACGAGACTACGTAACGTTTAGCTTAGCATACACCCCACCCCCACGGATGCTACCGCATTGCAACGTAAAAGCCAAGCTTCACCCCTGGAAGCTACAGCCTGTGAAGCCTCGTACCGACTGCGGTTGAAGCTCAGCCTATAGCTGTAAGTGAAGGGGTTAGTTGAGCCCAGAGTTAATGATCGGCATGTACGTTACAATTCTGTAACACCTGTGGTAGAGGTGGTGGATGCTCGACTCAAGCGTTACGTAGCCTCGCAAAGACTTCAACAGGCTGGGCAAACAGCAAGCAATCAATGCGAGGCTACGCAACGTTTCAGCTTAGCACTCACCTCCTCCCCCACAGACGCAACAGCGTTGCAACGTACAAGCCGAGCTTCTTCTCCGGGCGCTACAGTCACCGTAACTTACAGTTACAGACCAGGCTTCAACCGCAATCGATACGAGACTACGTAACGTTTAGCTTAGCATACACCCCACCCCCACGGATGCTACAGCATTGCAACGTAAAAGCCAAGCTTCAGCTATGGAAGCAACAGCCAGCGTAGCCTCGTATCGACTACAGTTGAAGCTCGGCCTATAACTGTAAGTGAAGGGGTTTGTTGAGCCCGGAGTTGATGATCGGCTTGTACGTTACAATTCTGTAACACCCGCGGTAGAGGTGGTGGATACTCGACTCAAGCATTACGTAGCCTCGCAAAGACTTCAACAGGCTGAGCAAACAGCAAGCAATCAATGCGAGGCTACGCAACGTTTGAGCTTAGCATTCACCCCCTCCCCCACAGACGCAACAGCGTTGCAACGTACAAGCCGAGCTTCTTCTCCGGGCGCTACAGTCACCGTAACTTACAGTTACAGACCAGGCATCAACCGCAATCGATGCGAGACTACGTAACGTTTAGCTTAGCATACACCCCACCCTAACGGATGCTACAGCATTGCAACGTAAAAGCCAAGCTTCAGCTATGGAAGCAACAGCCAGCGTAGCCTCGTATCGACTACAGTTGAAGCTCGGCCTGTAACTGTAAGTGAAGGGGGCTGTGGAGCCCGGAGTTGATGATCGGCTTGTACGTTACAATTCTGTAACACCCGTGGTAGAGGTGGTGGATGCTCGACTCAAGCATTACGTAGCCTCGCAAAGACTTCAACAGGCTGAGCAAACAGCAAGCAATCAATGCGAGGCTACGCAACGTTTGAGCTTAGCATTTACCCCCTCCCCCACAGACGCAACAGCGTTGCAACGTTCAAGCCGAGCTTCTTCTCCGGGCGCTACAGTCACCGTAACTTATAGTTACAGACTAGGCATCAACCGCAATCGATGCGAGACTACATAACGTTTAGCTGAGCATGCACCCCCCCTACGGATGCTACCGCATTGCAACGTAAAAGCCAAGCTTCAGCTATGGAAGCAACAGCCAGCGTAGCATCGTATCGACTACAGTTGAAGCTCGGCCTGTAACTGTAAGTGAAGGGGGCTGTGGAGCCTGGAGTTGATGATCGTCTTGTACGTTACAATTCTGTAACACCCGTGGTAGAGGTGGTGGATGCTCGACTCAAGCATTACGTAGCCTCGCAAAGACTTCAACAGGCTGAGCAAACAGCAAGCAATCAATGCGAGGCTACGCAACGTTTGAGCTTAACATTCACCCCCTCCCCCACAGACGCAACAGCGTTGCAACGTACAAGCCGAGCTTCTTCTCCGGGCGCTACAGTCACCGTAACTTATAGTTACTGACCAGGCATCAACCGCAATCCATGCGAGACTACATAACGTTTAACTGAGCATGCACCCCCCCCCCCTACGGATGCTACAGCATTGCAACGTAAAAGCCAAGCTTCAGCTATGGAAGCAACAGCCAGCGTAGCCTCGTATCGACTACAGTTGAAGCTCGGCCTGTAACTGTAAGTGAAGAGGTTTGTTGAGCCCGGAGTTGATGTTCGGCTTGTACGTTACAATTCTGTAACACCCGTGGTAGAGGTGGTGGATGCTCGACTCAAGCATTACGTAGCCTCGCAAAGACTTCAACAGGCTGAGCAAACAGCAAGCAATCATTGCGAGGCTACGCAACTTTTGAGCTTAGCACTCACCCCCTCCCCCACAGACGCAACAGCGTTGCAACGTACAAGCCGACCTTCTTCTCCGGGCACTACAGTCACCGTAACTTACAGTTACAGACCAGGCATCAACCGCAATCAACGCGAGGCTACGTAAAGTTTGAGCTGAGCATCCACCACCTCTACCTCACCCCTCCACCTCATCCTCCCTTGACAGAAACTTTCCCTTCGATTTGAAAACGCCTACTTCGATGGATTCCCCATTGAACAGTTGACTTGCTACTTGTGACTGCGACATTATCCTCGTCCTGGCTCCTTTTCTTTAACCCGTTTTGTCATGGAAACGAAATTGTTTTCATCTATACAGCTAAAATTCCAAAAATAAATTAAAGAATGTGTTTAGTTCATCGTTACATAAAGCTCGGCTGCTATTTTTTTTTCTTATTATTTTAAAAATCTAAAATGTTTCATTCGTGTGGTTTTTTCCTACCAGCTGCTGTCTGCAGCTTATTTTGAAAGGCGATATTTTCAAACAAATAATTTTGCTTCCAATATAATAAATAATATAAATTCTGAGTTCAAATCTTCTCCATTTCATAACATATTAGTAATATTGAGTTATTCTAATATGTTTGAAGCGTACAATTGTTTTAGATACTTATAGAGAGATTGTTTAAAAAGGCAATATGGTTGCTATATTTAGAAAAAAACTCAATCTTTTTTCAGTTCAAATTTGGCTTAATACTATGAGGGGCTCCTTCTCTGAAAGAGTGGTCCCAATTGTTAAGTAATCAAGTGGAGGATAATTTTAAAAGTCAAATTGTTGGATAGAATATTATTTAATATTCCGAATAACATTATTGAATTTGATATTATGTATTATTGAATATAATATTATGTATTATTGAATATAATATTATGTAGTATTGAATGCAATATTATGTATTATTGATTATAATAATATTTTATGTAATATTATGTATTATTGAATATAATATTTTATGTAATATTATGTATTATTGAATATAATATTTTATGTAATGTTATTGAATATTTCATTAGTTCTTGTATTAGCAGTAATTAAATTATTGCGCATCATGCTGGCTGTTCATACCAAAAAAATTTTAATAGCTTATTTATCAAGCATATAATAATTCGTTAATGTGTCTACTTCTCTATTTGGTTAAAGCTTAAACAGAAAATGAGCAATAAGATGCTCGTATATAGCTTATCATGCTTATGCTATATAGACTATCTTTTTAGCACTTCATGCAGGTTAGCATTGTGAAGCATATAATCTTGCAGACATAAGATTGTAGTCATAACAATACATAGCAGAAACTAGCTCATTCCTGTTGTTACTATTGCTATTTCTAGCACGACACTTTTGACTTGGGAATCCTTAAATTTTATTATTATTAATAATTACCCAATTTATGATCTGTTATGTTATCTGATTTTAAATTTTTATTCTATTATTTTAAACTCTGTTTACTATGCAATTTAAACTTCATTACCTGGTCACTTGATTACCCGATGTCTGCCATATTTTGAAGATAACTGTACTTCGTGTAACTATTTGTGACATGTCATTTAAATCGACTATGATATTGATATGTGATCTTGATTCAATATAAAACGATGGAGTGTTTGGGAAATTTTAATCATGCCCACTATACAACAGAGTTGTTGGGGAAATATGAAAATGATCCCATTATAAAACACTCTTTTTATGCTGGAACATTAATTTGTGACACCTACTTTTTTGCTAAAGAGTTTGTTGTAAGATAATTAATTAGGTCTATTTCATTTGTGAAAACCTTTTTTTTTTGCTTTTTTTTATTTTAATCAAGCGACTCAGGGGATAGAACACGGTGATAGGATGGATCATTTAGCCGGGATACCGGACATAGATTCCCTCCGTCAGAAAATTTGGTGGGTTCATTTGACTACTTTTTAATCATTTTTAAGAGGTACTTATTAAGTACTTATTTCCAATTCTGTTTTCATGGTACGAATAAAACTAGTCAATTTATATCAGTAACTGCAAATACTGTATTGTAAAAATTTGCATTTCTTATTTAATTTTATTTCTTTTTAAATCAGTGTTGTTTGGTTAAAGCCATGCAAAAATGCAGGATACATTTAATGAAATACTGAGCGATTGAATTGCACGTTTTTCAGAAATGTTATGTATAATAATATCAACCCTACTAGTCCATAACTAGGAATTGGGCATATAAAAATCAATGACTGGTTAGTTCAATTGCCTTATATATAAGTTTTTTTTTAATATGAAATATTATAACATTCGGCCCGTGATCGAACTAATTTATAAGTGAACTAATTATAGGAAATACTGGCTATAATTAAGCAAAATGAGAACTTTTTTCAGCTAAAAGCACTTAATTGGTTATAAAGAGTCTTAATTTGCACTGCGAAATAAATTAAAGAAAAAATCTTTCAAGTAAGGAATATAGTGCAATTTAAAAATGTGTTCTAATACTGGGACACCAAGGCCGTAGAGGTTAAGTTTTCTTTATTCTATTAAATGACTTTTATTAATAAGCTGTGAAGAAAAGACGCTTAATTTACAAAAAAGGAAAACGAAAATAAATAAAAATATCATTAAAATAATGCTACTTACAATTTTCATGCGAACTTCAATGTTGCCTTCAGTCAAGAATTTTTTTGAGAAGAAATGACAAAGCATTTAATCAATCGAAGTAACAATTGCTTATGGCATATTGTTAAAGCATACGAAAAATGTTACAGCTTGTTTCGATATTTTATGTAAGAATAAATTTTGTCGTGTTAGCAACAATGTGTATTTTTGTTTTTTTACATTGTTTATTTAATAGTTAATTTAATATAAAAATGGTTTGGGTTAGTCGATTAAAGACAAGATAAAAAAAAAAAAAGAAAGGATATGGAAACGGTCAAATACCGCGAGAATACATCGATACAAAAATCGAAAAATACACTCGTAATATCATATCAAATGAGGAATTCAATTACAGAGCTTATCCTTTAAATCTCCTCCCTCCCCGGGGGGGGGGGGTGGTTGAGTAAAGTCAACTTCAATATCTTAAAAATAAGCCCCTGTTTTTTTGTCTTTTTTTTTTTATCGTAGATTAAAATTTTCCGAAAAAGGACGAACCCCGATTTGACTTGCAAAATGTTCTTAGATATCATTATTGTTTTATTTTGCATTATGAGAGGTATTAAAGACCCACCCATTTTTGTGTTTATTACTGTCAATGTTCAACTCTGCAGTCTTCTGATTTTGAATCCAGCCACGAAGACAAGTGAACTTCTAGATCAAGCATTGGGACTAACTTGCCTTTCTTATTGCCAATTTCCTCTGGTTTTTGACAACTTTTTTTTAAAAACTCGTCTTTGCATAGCATGCAGAGGAAAGCCACGAGAAAGTCCCACTGTTAGACCGATGGCAAAAGAATTCTAACCCCAAGTCTCTGTACGACCACTTAGAATATTTAAAGTTCATTCAAACTGAATTTAAAAAAAACACAAAAGCAATAAATTCGGAGATGAGAACGAGACACTAACTGCCGAAATTTTTGCAAGTAAATGCATTCCACCAATCAGGTTTACAATCGCATCTCTACTTTTGCTTAGGCGAATTTTTCGCATATTGTGTACACGATCCCTTTTGACAGCTTTGTGGTCGGTGCCAGCAGGGAGCGAAACCAGCTAAGGATACTTTTCTGCTCGGTTTTCGGTGCAAACCGGATGCATTATACAGAAGCATCACCAAAAGATCAAAATTTTCGACGAGTTCCGGGTACCCGAACTTATTTATATTTCATGTAGCTATAAATTACTAAACTTATTTAGTTTTATAAAAAAAAAGCTATTAAATTATAAATACCTTTGAAACGACTAAGACGTTCATTCTAGTAGCTGTCGATTACATCAGAACCAATATAATATGACATCCTAACCAAACGTGAAGAACTTAAAGTTGCAATTCAATAGTTTAAAATTTTTTTAAAAGTCTATAGTTCGTGATTCGAATTAATTTTCAATAAACTATAGATTCCATATCCACATCACCTTACCTGCACGAGTTTCAGTTACTGCATCTGATTGTGTGGAGAGGATATTTCCAAACAGATAAATTTGCTTCCAATAAAAAAATATATTTAAAAAGAACTCGCTTTTTTGGAAATGCCGATTTGGCTTTGATTGACTTAATTATTAATATTTGTTTTTCTTGTGTTCTTACATACGTAAAAGTTAGTATTTAGTTAGAGTATAGCTAGAAAAAGTACATTTTTCAAATTTTTATTTAGATTTAAGTTTCGAAATTTGTATATTGTTGATAAGGTAATCAGTGTTTTTAAAGCTTAGATTTTATTCTAATTTTTAAAGTTTTATTACTTCTCAAACACCTGTTGTTGCACCAAACAAGTTGAGCTAAATAGTATCAAAATACAGCGGATAATAACTCTGAAATATAGGTGGTAAAGAGAAAATGCAGCGCTCTCTAGTAAAGAAAACACCAACTTTTCTGGTATAAAATTGCATTGACGAGAAAGGATATTTCATGAAGAACTTACTGTTTTCTTTCACAAATAAATCTTTATTTATTAATAATATAAGGTGTTCCTTCCCAAAAAAGTCGTCCCAGTCTTTAAGTAATGAAATGGACAAAAAGTTTAGAAGTCGAAATGTTAGATTGAATATAATTTAATATTACATTAAATCTAATATTATTCGCATTCAAGTTATTTGTAGCACGTAAGGACCTCTTACTATCACATTATGCCGTCCCTATTTAAAATGTCTTCATAGCCTATTAAATTAAGAAGTATTAACACGACGCAATTATTCATTAAAGTACCTATCCACTCATGTTTGGAAAATCGTGTCCAACAAATTAGCAATTCATACTGACGCATAGAGCGTTATGCTATATCCGCCTAAGCTGCTTACAAAACATATTACGGTGGCAAGCATTAAAAAGCATACAATAGCACGTTAATGTGTCTCCATGCCTTGGAAGAAGCGTTAACAGCAAATTAGCATAAGATACTTGTATGTACCCGGATGCTACTTGACGGGGGTTGGACGGAGTTAAGTTTTGATAAGATACTTGTATTATCGTGCTATTGCTATGGTAACTCGATATGCAGAATTTGATGCTAGCTAGCAATGTGCAGTATATAATAGCTTGAATACCTTGCTGACATAGCAAGGTATAGCAAGAAACGAGCCTGTTATGGTTGCTGGTACTAGCATGAATTTTGACTTGGGAATCCTAAAATTTTATTATTAATTATCCAATTTATGATCTATTTTCTTATCTGATATCAAAATTTTTTCTATTATTTTAAACTCTGTTTACTATGTAATTAGTATTTCATTACCTCAGATCCGATGTCTGCCATATGACGAAGACAACTGTACTTAGTGGAACTATTTGCAATTGTTACTATGATATGTGATTTTAGCCCACTATAAGACAACGGAGTGTTTGGAAAATTTTAATGAAGCCCATTATAAAACAGTGTTGTTGAGGCAACATAAATGAGGTCGATGGTCGTATTATAAAACACTCGTTCTGTTGGAGCATTAATTTGTGATGTCTACTATTTTGTTTCAGACTTCGTTGTAAAATAATTAATTGGATGTGCACTTTTGGGCCAGTTGTCATGGCAAAAAGTTATGCATTTTTTGGATTTTAGATTGACACCACGGTGGTGGCCTAGCTGGGTCGTTTGACTGGGGAGCCGGACTTGGGAGGTTCAGGAAATTCGGTGAGTTCACTAGATTACTTTTTAAGCATTTTTATGAGGAAATGATTAAATGCGTATGTCTTTACTTTTATACTTCCCGAGTAAGTATAAAAGTTAAACTATATATGTTACTGCAAATGTTGTATTGCAAAAATTTCTTAATTGTTTAGGAAATCCACATTGTTTGGATAAGGCCATGTATAAATTCAAGATACGTTTAATGCAAAACTGAGCGATACAATTGCAAGTTTTTCAGAAATGTTATATATACTGATATTGACATTTACGTTCCATAACTATGAATTGGGCACGAAGGAAATCAATGACGGGTTAGATGCACTGATCTATACAAGTTTCTTTAATATTAAATGTTATAACATTCGGCTAATGATCGATTGATCTAATTGTTGGACACACAAGCTATAATTAAACAAAATGACAGCTTTTTTTCTTTTCAGTTAAAAGTACTGAATTAGTCATTAAGAGACTTAATTTGTACTACATAACAATTTTTAGATGCAAGAAACTACATATAATAATATTTTGAAAATAACAAGTAGATAAAAGCCGTTTTACTTATTTTGTATGTTGCCATCAATTGAGCGGGTCTCTATTTTTGAACTTGCTAGATTTCGCAGTTAAAAAAAATATATATAAAATTAAGGAATATACTCGTAGAATAATATAAAAATGAACAAAGTCCTAATACCTTGACCTCAAGATCGAAAGAGTGAAGTTGTTTATATTATATTTAAATATTTTTAATAGTATGCTGTGAAGAAAAATCATGTAATTACAACAACAAAAAACTAACATAATTAAAGCTATCAGTAAAAGGAAATCACTTACAATTTTCTTGCGAACTTCATTGTCGATTACTATCAAGAAATCCGATGACTAAACGAAAGAGCCGTTAAGATTTAAAAACAAATATTGTCTATATCATTATTAAAATACATGGTTACATTGTTAAAGCATACGAATACTGATACAATTTTTTTTGACATTTTAAACAAAAACGAATTCTGGTTGAAAAAAAGAAGCAACAATGCTTGTTCGTGTTCTTTCACTGTTTAAATAATAGTTAATTTAGCAATAAAATGTGTTGAGGTAGTTGAGTAAAGACAAGGTGCAAAAAAAAAAAAAAATATGGAGACGATAAAATACCACAAGAAATACACATCGACTCAAAAATTTAAAAATACACTCGTTAAAATCATTTAAAATGAGAAATTCAAATGCACAGAACGTCCTCCCAATCTCTACCCCGGAGGTAGTGTGGGGTCAACTTCAGAATCTTAAAATTATACCCCTGTTTTTTATTGCAGATTTGAATTTGCTAGAAAAAAACAGATGTGACTTGCAAAATAAGTAAAAGAATACAAAATATTTAATTCTACGAGTATAATAACAGAACTTTCTTTGAAAGAAACGCGCAAGGCAGCAGAAATTTTCAAAAGAAAGAATAATTGAAGCAATAAAGAAAAAAGAAAAACAATGGAAATAAAAATATGGCCACCGAAGCCGACATCTTCAGGGGGTACCAGCTCCGGAAGCCATAGAACAAAACCTTTTCTATTTAATTTTTTTAACTCTAAACAATTGAGAAAAACAGGGCGAAATTAAAGTCTTAACAGAGCAGCCCCAGTTAAGCATTATATTAATCTGTTTCGCAATACTTAACCTTCCCTATCATTTTTTTCTTCTACTGCGCATTTTAATAGAGGGCGTTGTTTTCTTTTATTTCAAATGTGTCTTTTACATTGAGTGTGTTTCAGAAAATTGCTGTTTGACCAATTTAATGTGAGTTTTCGGTTTTTCATTTTTGTATTATATTTTCAAGATTATGTACGAAATTTCTCTTCTGATTAGATTTTATGTATTGCTTGTATTTTTCCAGGACTTTTGCAAAGCCTTCGGGGTGTTATTTCCATACATGGCAGTACTTTTACTTTCGTTACTTGTACCACCGGTACAACTAAAAAGTACGTACTTTTACTTGTACTTCGTTACTTTTTAAATTTAGTACTTTTTCTTGTACTTTCGGTACTCTTTTAGGGAAAAAGTGCAAGTATTTGTAACGGAAATGTCGAATGAAATCGTGACTTTTTTCTAAGACTCGGTAAGCTTTCTAAAAATAAGAAAAAAATAAAAATAAATATTTTTTTAAAAAATGCTTATGTTTATTTAATTTTTAAAATTAATGCGCAATATATATGCATTCACAGCTAACTTCGTGTTCAAATACCTTGACCTTTTAAAATTGTCATTCCTGAAAGGGAAAAGACGGCTCTTTTGAACTGCGAAAGGTTTCGCGATGTGAAATCGCTGGACGATTTATTGTTTGCTGCAGGTCTGGTACTTTGCATCAAATTTAATTGGTTTGAAGAAAAAGCTAGGGAGGAGGCTACAAAAAAAATTGGAAAGAATTGTCCAAGCTGAACACCCTGCTATAACTAATAACGTAACAGGAAAAAAAAACCAGGAAATTAAAATTTTCTAAAGCTGAAAACATCATTCCAATCACCAGCGACAGAAGAATTTATGGCATACATGAGCTCAAATGTCGAAACGGAAAGCATATCAATTTTGAATCGATATCCGATCGCAAAAAAATTATATGTGAAATATAATACTACAGTACCTTCTAGTGCTCCCGTGGAGCGCTTATTCAGCGTGGCTAAGCACGTTCAAAGAAATTCTCGCAGCAGACTCAGTGACACCACTTTCGAAATGCAATTATTTTGCAAAATGAATAAAAATATTAATTAGCAAGTTATTTTCAGTCATTTTCGAGTTTTATGCATTTATTCCATACATTTTAAATAAAAAATGTTGGATTTTGTTATTACGTTTTTCAATTTTCTTTTTGAACTCACTAATAATACATTTTTGTCTTAATACAGTTTCTACTAAATACATTTTTACCTAGTACATTTTTTACTAAAATTATGTTTATGCCCGACCTTGTCAAACAAAGCCCAGTCAAATCTCTAAGAACTTCAGAACTATTTGTGCTATTGAAAACTATTATAATTACTATTTTAACTCTTGAAAACTCGAAGGTATTAATTTAGCCGCTGATACTAAAATTCGTTTACAAATTTTAATTATTCCGTTAGGCTGAAATGTTCGGAAAATGATTTTCTCGCATGACTTCAGCATTGGCCATTGTTACAAATAAAATTGTAGACTGTTCTGTTTCAACTTATACTGCACATGCAATTATTTTTTACTAGCTCAAGATCACAAAACTTTGTAACACCGTGTTTGCTTTGTTTATGTTTGTGCTTTTAAAAGTCGTTTCTATAGAGTAAAACAATTTCAAATCAATGGTAATTTAAATAAATAAAAATAATAAACTAGAAATTAAAATCAATAGATAGAATTTCTTTTTCGTGCAAATCCATAAAAAGTTTGATATTAAAATTATATTTGATTTTGAAATTATATTATACGATTATATTATAAAATTATATTATAATATTCTTCCGAATTTAAAAATAAATTAATGTCCATAGCTTTCAAAATTAAAAATAATTAAATAAATAACAACAATTTTGCAAAAACATTAAAGAACGTAAGAATATTATTCAGTAAAATTTTAGGTTGCTTTGAATTTTCGATTTCCTAGAAATGTACTTTTAAATCATTACTTTTTTTGCTTAGTACTTGTACTTTTACTTGTACTTTTTACTCGTTCCTTTTTAAAATAAGAACTTTTTACTTTTACTCGTTACTTTTTAAAAGTAACGTTGCCATGTATGCTAACAGCCATGCATTTTAATTTATTGTATGTAAAACATCCTTTATTTGTTCTAAAATGTTATGTACTTTATCACAAATGTTAACTAATATAGAAATTGATTTCAATAATGATGATCACCAAAAAATATTTCATTTGGCGATAAAACAAATTTTTGTGTTCTTGAAAATGAAAGACTTTTTGAGGGTTATTATCTCACAAGGAAAAGTTAAGGTTTAAAGTTTATATTTTTAAATAATAAATTTTTTTCTAAAGCTTTCAGAATTTCTAGCATTAACTAATTTATTATACACATTTAGTTGAATTTAGGTGAGTAACTGCAATATTTGATAATTTATTTTGCTAATATGTTTCTCATTTTGCTAATGTTTTGATTTTTTCACCATGTACAATCTAAATAGCTATTATACTTTTTTAAAAGCCAATAAGAACATTGATAGAATTCTTCTACATAAGTACAATACTATGTCTTTGATGATAAAATACTATGTCTTTGATGATAATATGCTATGTCTTTGTGCTAGAACATTGTGTTCATTGGCGAGCGAGCGCAGCGAGCTATGGTTCACGGCGTGAACCACATAGGATTGCGTAGCAATTCTCGGGGGTTGGCGAGCGTTAGCGAGCAGGGGGCGGAGCCTCCTAGTAGTATTTTATTTTCAAAACAGATTATAATTGTTTTATCAACAGAACAACAGATTTTATTTTTTCAAAACAGATTTTATTTTTATAATTGTTCTAAATATATGAATTGGTCCCTCAACAATTTATTTTTGGTTAAAAATTTTTTAACTCAAATAATAATCCAATCATCACAGAATTTTAAAAAAGTTATGAACTGAAGGGTAGCTAACAAATTAAATGTTTTTTTTTTTTTTTTTTTAATGTTTAAAGTCTTTTGGAGTTAGTAAAATTCTTCATAGTAGAAATATAGCTTTTACTAATTGAAAATATAAATTATTTAATAATTTGTGTTGTTTAAACAGAATTTAGCAATTTAAATAAGATATTTTGAATAATAAAGGTACTCTTATTTGCAATTTTTTCCCAATATATTGAAGGTAAAAGAAAAAAAATAGGTTGTATCACTGGCACGATTATTTAAAATTTATTAATTCTTTAAAAAAGACTCATGTAAGTCAATCACTTCCTTTAAAAAAATTACTTAAACCTCTAATAAAGAGTTAATATAATTCAGATAATTAATATCTGAATTTTACGATACATTATTAGCTAACTAAAAACTAAGGTCAGGGAAATTTTTTTAAATTTAAGAATGCGTCGTTGAAACAATAATAAAAGAGAAATGGTTTTCGAGATTCTGGCTTGTAATATCGATCATCTTGCTTTGAATTATCATAAATTGTTACCCTTGGAGGAGAAAAAAAACTAAATTTAAAAACACAATTCCTAACAAGATTCACCGAGTCGGGTCTGGGATCCCGAAATGGGCGAAACTCAGATAACATTGAAATCCGTTTAAATCTCATCACCAATGAAATATCCGATAATAAAAGAATTTCGGCAAAGTCGGGATTTTGGCTTGTATTATCGGTCATCTTGCTTTGAATTATCACAAGTGGTTACTCTTGGGGGAGAAAAAAAAAAACTAAATTTAAAAGCACAATTTATAACAAGATTCGCCGAGTCGGGTCTGGGATCCCGAAATGGGCGAAACTCAGATAACATTGAAATCCGTTTAAATCTCATCACCAATGAAATATCCGATAATAAAAGAATTTCGGCAAAGTCGGGATTTTGGCTTGTATTATCGTCATCTTGCTTTGAATTATCACAAGTGGTTACTCTTGGGGGAGGAAAAAAAAAACTAAATTTAAAAGCACAATTTGTAACAAGATTCGCCGAGTCGGGTCTGGGATCCCGAAATGGGCGAAACTCAGATAACATTGAAATCCGTTTAAATCTCATCACCAATGAAATATCCGATAATAAAAGAATTTCGGCAAAGTCGGGATTTTGGCTTGTATTATCGTCATCTTGCTTTGAATTATCACAAGTGGTTACTCTTGGGGGAGGAAAAAAACAAACTAAATTTAAAAGCACAATTTGTAACAAGATTCACCGAGTCGGGTCTGGGATCCCGAAATGGGCGAAACTCAGATAACATTGAAATCCGTTTAAATCTCATCACCAATGAAATATCCGATAATAAAAGAATTTCGGCAAAGTCGGGATTTTGGCTTGTATTATCGTCATCTTGCTTTGAATTATCACAAGTGGTTACTCTTGGGGGAGGAAAAAAACAAACTAAATTTAAAAGCACAATTTGTAACAAGATTCACCGAGTCGGGTCTGGGATCCCGAAATGGGCGAAACTCAGATAACATTGAAATCCGTTTAAATCTCATCACCCATGAAATATCCGACAATGAAAGAATTTCGGCAAAGTCTGGATTTTGACTTGTAAAAAAAAAAAAAAAAAAAAAAAAACCGACTCAACCTGAATTTGCCGACTGGACGATATCGCTGGGGGGGGGGGGTGAGATGCCCCTCTCACCCCCACCGTTGAGGACGGGCCTGGCCAGTGGTACCCGCCACGACGCGAGACGGGTGTCGGGAGGAGTTCTGAAGCAAGTCTATATACTATTTGTTTGTTTACTAGAAAAAATATGCCTTCTCTGCCGAGGCTGCGTCGTTATTTATCGTTGTTTTTAGAAGAAAAGAAATGCTTTTCGCGTTGTTATAAACAATGAATTTTTGTAAATATTGATGTAATGAAAACCGTATCTATGAACAATGATACTTCTTTTGCCTCTTCTCTCCTATTAAGTAATACAACGTAATTTCATCACAAGATAGCTTCGAGGTAATCTATTTTAGAGCACTTTTCATTGCTCGTTTGTTTACTAGAAAAATATTAGTTTTTTACCGGAGCCACTTACCGGCCGTTAAAGTTTATAGTTTCTTTTAAAAAGAATGCTTTTCTCGCTTCTATAAACAATGATGCTGAAAACCCCACCGTTAAATAATGAAAAAGTATGCATACTCTTTAGAATCCGTGCTGTACCTCGTAGTTGGAAAACTTTTGCTATGTATACAATAAATTCTTAATTCTTTTTTATATTGCTTTTAAAGATTTTTATATTTATTACATGAAATAAAATTCGAAAAGTAATTTGAAAATAGGAACATTTAAGTGAAACGAGTCATAGGGTTTTATTTATTATCTTATGAATATTAAAAAAAGATTTTATGCATATATTATTACAAATTAAATCAATGTTCTTTACTGAATTTCAAATATACGGATAATACTTAATATTCATGAGCATTTTACTATCCTTTCAGCATCTGTAAAAACAAGTATTTTATTATCTTAAGTAAAAAAATTATCATCTGCCTTCTTTTGTGTTTACATTACTATGTACGTTACGATTATTTGCAATATTAAAATAAATTATATTCTCTTCTATAAAAGACATCATTGCTTTTGGGGCAGTTACTGTTCATCCTGTACTTCGATCAGCTGGACCTTTCCAAAAATGGTTGCTACTCATAAATTAATACTTTGCATCAGCTTCATAGTTCTTGTGACGGTTTCACAAAGTATGTAATTTTAAAATTTCTATAATCCCTTAACGCAGAGGAACACTGGTGTCCCTTTTATATATTTTTTTCTGACGTTCAATTTATATTTTTTGAAGCAAAAATAAATTTTAACATTTCTTTAATTATAAAAAATTATCTAATAGTAACTAAAAGTTCTGTTAGATTATCGGAATTATATTTATATTAAAATATAAAATCCAAAAAAAAAAGTAGTTAAAATTTTTTTTCATTCATGCATAAAAATTTATCAATGATTGATTTTGTAAATTTAAAACATTTAAATGATGAATAATTGTTTCTCTTGATTGAAATAGCTGTAAATAAGTGATATATATATATATATATATTATATATATATATATATATATATATATATATATATATATATATATATATATATATATATATATATATATATATATATATATATATATATATATATATATATATATATATATATATATATATATATATATATATATATATATATATATATATATATATATATATATATATATATATATATATATATATATATATATATATATATATATATATATATATATATATATATATTTAAAGTATTGTCTGGAATTGGGGCGAGTTAGCTAGATTTTACCTTTTACGTAGAAAAATATGTTTCATGTCCATAAGTTATTAAAATTCTAAATATAATATTTTTCACTTATTTTGATTTAAATAAATAAAAAAATAATGAAAAATATGTTTAATAAAAATTGTGCGCCATTGTGCTAAAATGGTAATGTTTATATTTTAAAATGTTTTTCCGACTTTAGTGAATTTTAAAAAAATTACCCAGTAATTTGTAGCACCATCAGAGCATCCTTTTAAAAACAATATCTGGTCGATTAAAAACTATCTATTAATTAAAAATAATTCATCTTTTTAGATGGCTAAATTAATAAGCTACACTTCTATCGGACTTATCGGAGTTGTGGCATATTGTCGTAAAAATTTGCTGCATTCTAATTCAACCAGCTCTGATAAATAAAAAATGTTGATCATTAAATTAGCCTTTGGAGTCAAAAAACATATTGTCACATGAACGACTATTAGTAAAAAGTTAATCTTTAAACGTTAGAACTATTGAAATTGAAAGTAAATAAATTCCATTTCAAAATAGATTTACTTAACCCTTTGACGCAGAATTTTCATTAAACATATTTTTCATTATTTTGTATTAATTTAGGACAAAACAAGTAAAAAATATTATATGAAGCATTTTATGGTTTTGAAATATAGCAGGAAACGCCATGCTTTTCCTGCGTTAAAGGTAAAATATTCCAAACACGGCTTGCTTCCAAACAATAGTTTTTCAAATTTACACTTATTTGAAGTCATTTAATAGATCTAAGAGAAACAGTTATTCATTATTGAAATTTCTTTAATTCACAAAATCAATTTATTGATACATTTTTGAATATGAATGAAAAAAAAAATTTCCAACTACTTTTTTTGGATTTTATATTTTTGCACAAATCAAGCAGATTTTTTTTCGTAACTATTACGCTTTTTTTAATAATGAAAATATATTGAAATATGTTTTTGCCTGTAATTAGAACAGCCGAAAATATATAAATATTAGAAAAAATATATAAACGGAACACTGGTGTCTCAACTGCCTCAAAGGGTTATCTTAATTTAAAAAATTATCAAACAAATTTTGTGTATAATATTTTTAGTACAATTCGAGTGCCAGAACAGAATAGTATTCATAAAAAATCTTATCACAAGATAGTTACAAATGTGCGACTGTGCATTCCAGATACTGATATCGAGCTCTTCTTGCAATGTTTTTGCGCTATTTCAATGTTTAGAGTAAATATATTTTTAATTTTTATATTTTAATTACTATGTCGTAATAGAATATGTACAGTCAGGAGACAAAACATAAAAATACGGATCACCTTTATAACTTTCAAATTGTTGGTCAACTTTTCATTTCGTTAAGTAAATTTGCATTATCTCAAAGAAATATCTTAAAATAGTTATGTATAATAGTTGACAGTAATCGAAGCAGATTATGCTTATTCTGATAAAAAAAAAGCACTTTTTCTGAAAAACATACCTTTTTTCATCATGTTCGGATTTCTTACCCCCAAAATAGATTGGGGGGAAGGGAGTAAGCAACGTTTTAAAAAGCTGGTGTTTGTTGTTTAACAGCTATAACTGTTCAAAATTATGTTGCTCAAATATTATTGTAATCTGTCACCTTTCTCTTTATATTTTTTGAAAATATCTGTCCATATCTTTTAGTTTTTTTCTCTTCACCAGATTCGTTAAAGTAAAACATATCTTTCGATTAAAGATAAAAGCCTTCAACCAAAATACAAATAGTATGTAATTCAATGAGGAATCTAGATAAAATATCTAATTTTTATAATTAATTTGCTGACGATGAAAAAAAAAATTGCATTTTAAAGTATACATTTTTTTACATATTCTGAATTTGCAGATTTTTTAAAATTTAAGTCTAATTTTTCTTGCTATGCGATTGATCAAAAGTGCCTAAAGATAATTTGAAAAACTAATAAATGAATGGTTATGAAATTATACTCCATTTTGTGATTATATCGCTTAATTGCAATACTTTATAACAGTCGTTGAACAGTCTACCCAATTTTGGGTTTACGTCTACTAATGTTCAACTCTGTAGCGTTGTAATTTTGAACCCAATTCGGACGACAAGGAAACTCCTGGATCAAGTAGTGGGGAAAATGTGTCTCCTTGGAGGACTTTTCGTTACATGGAGAGGAAAACCACGTAAGGCTTCCACGGTTAATCTGACTGCAAGGGAACTCTAACCCATGATTCGTCTACCACTGAGGATATTTTACGTCAGCACTGTGGTCGGTGTGAGCTGGGTGCGGAACTCATATCAACCACTCACTGCTGGGATTCAAACCTCACCTCATCAGGAAGCGAGCGCTCTATCCCCCGAGCCACCATGCCTTCCAATTTTCCATATTCGAATTAGCTTTTAAATGTAAGAATTATTTCTTTTTCTGAGCATTTACGCTCGCTCGAATTAAGAAACGGCTACATTTTTAAGGATTTCCAAAAATTAAACCATTTGCAGATAGTCATCTATTTTGTTTGACATTTTCCTTAAATTATGCGTTTTAATTTTAAAATATCTTCCCAACACGCTTATTGCTTATATTCATTAAAACAATAATTTCTTGAAATAGTACTACCACTTTTTAATTTTAAAGGAATTTCACCTTTTTCGGTCCCGCAGTGGACTGATCGTTAAGACACGGTTCTCAGCAGATCACCGAAGTCAAGCATCACTGACTGCGATCAGTGTGCGGGTGGGTGACCACTTGGATCAGTCTGCATAGGGACCGAGGGTGTGCGGTATTGGTCCTCGTTAAACTGTGCTACCGTAAAGTGCTCGACTTCGCGCGCAGGTCGTCGGGCTATCGAAGCTGGGGTGCCATCCCCTCCGCAGAGGATCAAAATTGTGATGGCATGTCTTCGGATCATCCTCCGGGATGTTTCCCAGACCGTCGCCAATAGCCTATTGTGCAGCTCTAGTGCGACGTAAATTAACAACAACAACAACAATCACCTTTTTCGGAATCAGGCGAAACCAATAAAAGTTTGAGCAATCGTATTTTTTACTATACATTTCTAGTTAAATCGTAATCAGTGGTTTTTTATGTTTTGGATTAATTATTGATAACATATTGGATTTATTAATGATAAGAATTATTATTTATAATTAAAATATAAATAAAATAATTATAATTAAAATATTTGGATTAATTATTGATAAGAAACATAAGTGTTAATAAAGCAAAGCCCTTTTTACCCCTACGTAATGGGATGGATACTGAAGTGTGGGTATCTCGATCCTAATTGGGTTTTAAAGCGTGGCATTTGTTTTAATCAGAAACTGTTCTTTCCATTCTTTTCCGAGTAAGCCAAGCCCGTCAAGTATCAATTCTCTTAAGTGACATATTTAATATTTTTTCACAAAGATTTCTACCCTTTAACTCTTTAACCTCTTAACTTAAAGATTTCAACCATTTAACTCTTTAACCTCTTAACTTAAAGATTTTAACCTTTAACTCTTTTTCAACCCTCAATCCCTCAGTATATCTTTCTCACTTAACACAAAGACAGGCACGGAGCAATGTGGAATAAACAAATTAATTATGCATCGAAATTGCCAGGTGCACAAAAGAAAAATATATCACGGTTACAATAAAATGCATAAACAAATAATAAATGTAAGTTAAGTAAAACACATAGACGAGAAAGAGTTATTTTTCAAAAAATTTGATGCGTGATACGGCGCTGTGTTTAATTAATATCACACTATTAAGCATTCTACCTTATGTGGAGAGACTTAGCTCAACTCAAACACGCCATTTTGCTTATTAACGATCAACTAGAGTTAACGTCATAGGTCACATGTGTGGGTCGTGATTTTCTTCTTCTTAAAATACCAATTGTCACTCTTTTTTCTAAAAAAATTTTTTTACAGGAAAACTGCTTTAAGTTTTGTGATAAGATGAAAGAAATTCATACTTCAGGACAGGGCTGGGCCCCCAGTGATTACGCGCCCCCTTAAAAAAGTTTTTTGAAAATAAATTTCAATTTCAAGTTTTTTTAAAATGTTATTTTTTAGTTCTAATTTAGCAAAATAAAAAATAATAAAACAAAAACAATAAAGTAAAATTTAATTTATTATTATTTATTTTAATTTTAAATATGCTTTCTTAAATGAAAAGATATATAAATACTTTTATATTTGAATGAATAAAAAATATAAGAGAAAAATAATTTAATCTAAGGGCCCCAAAAATTTGAATGGCCTAGTGCCCCACGTGGCCCTACTTCAGGATGTATATAAACTAACAAGCACATTAATAATGTATAATTATGTTAAATAATGTTAATAATGTTAAATAATAATTATGTAGTAATGTTTACGGCAGCAAAAATAAACCTATCTGCCATATTGATGGAATTTAGTTACGCAACAGAAAAATATATTTTGTGGAAGTTCAAAAAATGGCAACTATACGCTTCAATAGCATAAAAAAAATACAATTGTATTACTAAATTACGAATCACATGTTAAGACTTAAATTTTGTTTTTTTACGAAGAAGATACGGCGACCTACTAATCTCGATTTGTTATGGTTATATGATTTGCATTTTTGGGTAAAAGAAAAGCCAGTGGTTACTGAAATAATTTCTCATTGCCATTTTTCAAAAATTTTTTGGAGGAAAAAAAAAATGGTAAAACTGAAGAATGTGATCTACAGAGTTTTCAAAGGAGCAGCATGACCGTTCTTAAATATTGTTATTAATAGTATTATTTGATTGAAATGTATTATCATTAATTTCATATGGAACTTTTAAATAAAACATTTCTAATACTTAAATTATAAATTTAACCATATATTTTTTTTTATTTTTCAGGTGAAGCACAAAAGAAAGAAGAAAAGAGTAAGTGAAATTTTTCTTGATATATATATGTCACGGCGAATGACCGAAATCGGTGGTTGTTGACTTTCACCGGTGAATGTCGACAAACACCAAATACGTCGCTGAAAGATCGAATATTTTATTACATTCTTGTACATTTGGACCCTCACCAGTGTATCTCAACAATCACAGATATGCTTTGGTGAATGTCCGAAATATTTATTACATTCGATTTGATATGAATTTATTCGTGGATATAATTACATTTATTCGATATTTTAACCCTACACTGGTGTTTTTTAAGGTTAAGTGTCACTGCCCAGTATACATTTGCCCGGTATACCCTACACTGATGTTTTTTTAAGGTCAAGTGCCATTGCCCGGTATATATCTGCCCGATACTCCAAACACTGATGTTTCTTCTAATCTATCGTCAGTAAGTATTAAAATATAGAATGAATATAAATATATCAAATAAATATGTTGTTGTAGCTAATTCCCATCTGGTCTGACGGGGTCAGACCAGATCAATGAATCCGTTAACATTGAGAAAATCCGAAACCAGAATGGGAGAGGAATGAATATCGTTCCAGTCCAGCCCTAAACAGATCAAGATGTGCTCAGGTGATGCCTGGTTTTGTTGGCATTTAGCGCAAAGAGGAAAGATCTTTTGATTTGCAGAAAATGTGAGACTTTTCAGGTGTCCACTGGCCAGTCGGGATAGGCAGGTGTTGGTTTGCCTGTCACCAGGGAGAGATAGAGAGAGTCCTGGTCTTTTTGCTTTATACCAGTAGTGAATAGGTGGAAGCAGCCACTTTTGTTTATTCTGGGCCTTTTGCCTTGCAAAAAGTTCAAGGTATGTAAGCTCTGAGGTGGAGGGGACTGGATGGTCTAGTCCAGTGCTTCCCAACCTTTTTTGTGCCATGTCCCACCTAAGTCATTCTAAAATTCTTATGCCCCCCTATGTAACATATACATAATTTTTAATATTAAAAAATTGAATTGTTCACTTAAGAAACTTAAATGATAGGTTTTTGGAAGAAATCACTATGAAATTGTTAGCGAAACACAGTAAATAAATTTTCAAAACATATAATGAAAAACTAAAATTCAAATAGCTTTAATAAAGATTTTTCTATAATAATTTAATATTTTAATTTAGTGAGATCCTTGCTGCACAGAGATTTTATGTTAGGTTCCAATTTGGTTAGCTTCAGTCTCAAGTATCCCCATTGTGTTATATCCAGACGATTTCCTTTTTTAGCAGTAAATCATTTACAGCACTAAATCCAAATTCAGCTAAATATGAAGATGGAAACGGTAGCAATAGTTTTCTTGCACAATTGTTTGAATTTGGGTATTTGTTTTCTGTTTCCTCACAAAGCCATGCCATCACTCCCTTTATATTAAATAAAGTCTTAACTGACTCATAATTTTGCATTTCTGCGAGTTCTTTTTGATACTGCATATTTGATATATCAGACAAATCCACTAACTTTGGCTGCATCATCCATGTTGGGAAATCAATTTGTTTTAAATCAGAGAATCTTTCTTTTAAATCAGCCGATAGAATTTTCAGATGATCGACAATAACAAGTGAAGCGGTATTATTTACTTCACATTTTTGGAGCCAATGAAACTGTTCAGAGTTTTTGTTGTTAATATATATCTGACATAACTCAATAAGATTAATGAAACCAAATATCTTCGCTTCTGCATCAACAAGAGTTTTATTTGTTCCTTGAAGTTGCTTATTTAATATATTTAGTTTTTCAAAGATATCGGCTGAATAACTCACAAATGCTTTATCATTGACTGTTAACGGATACTTCATTTTAGGTTTGTCACTTAAAAAATCACTAAGAATATCAAACAGTTCCATAAATCTTTTCAAGCAGTTCCCTTTAGAGAGCCATCTTACTTCAGTGTGAAGTAAAAGTCTCACATGGTCTGCATTTTGTTCTTCACGAAGTAGCTTGAAGAGAAGCTCACATTTGGCATTAGCTTTAATATCATTGATGCACTTAATTACTGAATGTAGTACTTCATTTAGAACAGGCAAGATGTTTCTAGCTACCAAGTTTTCCCTATGAATAACACAATGCACGACAATCATTTCTGGATTCTCATCTTTCATCAATTTTAAGCAACCATTTTTCTTAGGAGCACCATCTGCAGCACAAGATGTTATGTATTTATTGGTATATTATTGACATTTATATACTTTTTTAGCTTATTATATATATCGTTGGAGGCAGTGGAGCCTTCTAATCTTTTACAGAACAACATTTCTGCAGCAAAATGCCCTTTATTAATATATCTTACGTAAGTTATCAATACTGCCACACTGTCTATCAAAGTTGATTCATCCATTTGCACTAAGAATTTTCTTGTTTTCATCTTTTCAACACGTTGTTTTTCGATATCTTCGCTCATTTCGTCTATTCTTCTGCTAACAGTATTGTTACTGAGTGGCACAGCTTTTACATCTTTTTCAAGAACCGTTTTAAGAGATGCTGATATTGACGGTTTTATTTAATTCTCTCCTGTAGTATGATTTTTTCCAGATTTAGCGATGAATAAAAAAAATTTGATAACTAGCCTCAAGAATACGATTATGAGTTGAAGTGTGAGCAGTAAATCGAGACTTTATTGTTGTTCTCTTTTCAAAATTTTTCCTTAAAGCTTGAAAGTCCATGCGGTATCTGCTGCAGGGAGGTTAACTTGACGATGCCAAAAACCTAGTTGATATTCTGGTCTTGTCAAAAGAATTTATAATATTTATCAGCTGCAATTATTTAAGAATTTGAATTTTTCTTTCAATTTTGGCACCGAAATCTAGCATTGCATTTAAATAGCCCGGAGCAAAAGGGCTAAACTCGTGTCGAGTCCATTTTCGAATTGCCCCCCTTAACAATCAAATTGCCCCCCAGTGGGGCGTGGGCCCCACGTTGGGAAACACTGGTCTAGTCCCTTCTTTGCAAGAGTGTCAGCCAACTCGTTGCCGTGGATATCGACGTGGGACGGGATCCATTGAAAGTGGACCTCATGCTGTTCAAATAAATAAATATAATAATTTTAACGAATAAATTAATATAAAATTGGATATAACAAATATTTCGGACATTCACCAAAGCGATACTATGTGATTGTTGACATTCACCGGAGAAAGTCAGAAATAAGGGTATTTAGCAAATATTTCGGATATACACCAAGCGACTGTTTACATTCATCGGATTTCGACATTCTCCAGATTTCGGTCATTCGCCGTAACATACATACATACATATATATATATATATATATATGTATATATATATATATATATATATATATATATATATATATATATATATATATATATATATATATATATATATATATATATATATATATATATATATGTACGTTAACTTTAAATTTTAAGTAGTTGTGTTAACTTTTCAGTAATTACGTGAACTTTTAAGTAATTGCGTTGACTTTTAAGTAACTGCGTACTGATAACAGTCAAACACATCTAGGATTTCCCTATTAATTGAGGATTATGTAATGTGTTTTTTTTTTTGAATAAACTGCAGTCGTTATAAATTGTTTTTATTTCATTACTTTTTTATACTATAGTATAATTTTTTTAAAAGTAAATGTTATTATTTTACAGAAGGCGTCATAGCTGGTAAGTAAAGAAATTTTTTCTCAGTCTGAAATAGTATGTATGACTTTTACCTTTTCATGTATGTATTCTTCACGTCTGATCCATGATTTGGTTGATAACTTTAAGAAATCTATTGATTTTATAATTTTATATGACACAAAAAGTTACGTCTAGTAAGTGTAATTTGTGTATCAAGTAATATTTTATTTTTTAAGATATTTTTTTTTTTAAATTTCATAGTTTTGGTTAAATTTTATAGTACAAAAAGTCACAAAATTCTAAGAAATTGTGTCGTTTTCCTAATTTAAATTAAAAAGCAATTAAAGTGACTTCCATGGGCAATCTAGTGTAAAATATATTTTTTGAATTGTTTTTGTTGTTCCTATACATCTATGATTTAGAAATTTATTATCTCTTTGTAAAGTATTAAACATACATGTAGCAATAGTATTTTTTTAAGAACAACTTCAATGACTTAAAACTTTTAATGTATCCCTGCAAATTATTTTATATATTAATGGTATAGATCTTTTTTTCATAAAAAAACATATGTAATGTAAAATTTATTATCTCTCGCTATAAAATATCGAATATATCTGTGGTATTGCTAATTTAAAAAAACATAAACATTTCGAACTTAAAACTTCAATGCTTCTAAAAAATATCCAATACATTGGCGACTTTCTTTAAGTTAAAAAAAATCTATACCTTAAGCTTCGAAAACATAAAGAATTTTAGAAATATTTAGGAATTACCATTTTCTTGCCTACTCGTTTCGTTCACCAACCTCAAGATCGCTTTGCAGTCAGTTTCGTTTCTCGAAGTGACGCAGAAATTCTTACAAAAACGGAATTGATACAACTTTGGAATTATTATTTTTTTTATTATTACTCTTGTCGCTGTAATGTTTGACCCTTAAGATATTGTAACCTTAAAATCTGACTAAATCATAGTTAAACTCATCTTTGAAGAGGATAATTTGAATAAAACTGATAAGCATCCGCATTAATTACATGGGCAAAACAAACACAAACTACAGGACTTCTCATCTTTGTCTAACAAATAAGCTCTGAAGTAGTTGAAAATGGAAAAAATTAAGGCAAAGCTAAATATTGTTTTAAAAGTTGTTGTTTAGGCTCAATAATGGATAATTTGAAGTTCGCCCCCTCAACTGAGGTGACGTTTTAAATGGAAGAGTGATGATGTGAAATGAAATTTTAAGCGATACAACAATTAGATTTGAAGGTTACGAGAAATTCATGAGTAAAAAGGTATAAGTGAAAAGTTATAGTTCAAAATTATATTCAAATTTACGGTGCAATTGTTCTGCTTCTCAAAAGCTATAAAACTTAGAAACTTGAAATTGCGATGGTGCGTAGAAAAATATACAGGGAGGACGATGATATGAAAAAGATCAGCATTCAGTTATTAGTTCGAGAATCTTTGATTGTTAACGTTATAGCAGAAAATATCATACGGGCCGCTCCACAGTCCCCAGAAATGCAAACACAGAATGAAAAGATTACACACATAATAAAGTTACACGTAACAATACTTACATAAAATTACAATTGAGATAGCTGTATTTTATTCACAAAAGTTTTTTTATTTGTTTTATTTTTAAAAAATAATTATTTCACCCTTTTTTTTCCAAAAAAACAATGGTAAATGAGACGCAGTCACGGGAGTTTGTGTGTGAAAACCCCCAATTTATTTAAATGGATAGTTTAGTTATTTATTCCTATATTTTATATTTTACAAAAGAATAAGAATGCAAATTTATAGTGACACAATAATGATTTTATGATCAAACTAATTTCAGGAATTGTTAATTCGGGTAAGTAACAGTGCTTTGTATGTTGTACTACTTTTTTTGTTGTTGCAAAATGCCTGTATACATTATATTGAAGGCATGATTCTAATAGTTCACAAATAACATCTTATAAAACTTTATAATATTATTTATACTTAAACAATTATCTGTTATATTCATCTTGTTTTTACTTAAATATTTACTTTTTGCTTATAGTGAAAGAAGATGTTAATGGTAAGTCTAACTTTAAGAAACGTTTTTTAAAATTCCTTGTTTGTTTTTATTATATATTTTAATATTATTTTCTTTTTCTTTTTTACAAATAAAGTGGACAATTATGATAGAGAAATAATGTCTTTTAAGTGATAAATTTTTTCTTTCAATTGCAAATCGTTTTTTTTTAATGAAAATTCTAATAATTTTTTACTCAATTATAGGACTAGCTTTATTACCTTTTACAAGTTGGTTCTTTAAATAATTTTCTGAAATAGAAATATATAGGTTAAGTGAATTGTGCTTAGAGAGAACATCTTAAAACCTTTTGCTGTAGTGGTCGAATTTTCATGTATATACTTTTGATGCAATCCTAATGATTGAGAGTCGGACCTTTAACAAGCTTACGATGCATGCAAATGATATTTTAAGTCGCGAAGTTGGACAGAAAATGTATATTTTTTGAATATACATACCTTTTTCCCATCGAAGACTCTCAGAATATAGGAGTACCCGCTATCTGGGACATATGGCCAAAAAAGTTTAGTTATAAGAATGATCGAAAGTATGGTCAATAAGTTAATTTCAGTTTTTGCATGTTTCTCCATTTTTTGGTACGTTATTTAAGTGAATCGTTAGTTTCTTGAACAGTTAAATTTGATCTTAAAACGCGAAAATTTGATCACTAGTTCTAAAGTTATCTAAGTATTCCAATTATTTTATTTTGAGCTCTGAACTGTAAAATGTGTTGTTTTCAACCAAAATTTAATTACTTCAACAACTAATATACATTGAAAACATGAGGTGCTAATTGGCTATCCATCAGTATTTGCAATGCAAATTATTATTAGGAATATACTATTTATATAAATATTAAGACTCTGTATCTACTTAATATGATATATAGATATTATGGGTCATCCATCGCGAGTACGTGCGAAGTGAGAATAAAGCGAACAGGTAAAACTTATTCCAGGGATTTAAGGGAAGAAGACAAAGAAAGCGAATGAGAAACGTAGAATCAGGTGAATATTGCTTATTGTAGAAAAGAAAGGAATAAAAAAATCTATAGTAGTTAAAGAGCTTTATATAGTAGTAAACCAAAGAATATCAATGGTAATCTAGTTCGGAATTTTTGCCAAAAGAAACATGCTCATATTTCGTGTGCTTTGACTTTCCCAACTAGAAAAAATGAGCTCTGACTCTAAGCTTTTCTATCACCATATTACTTTGTCGTGGGTGGTTGAATTGAATCATTGATTTTTCTACAGTTTCATTTTCCTTGTATACAATATAATTATCGTTCTACAAGCTATTTGTATAAATCCAACGTTTCATTAGAATAATTTTTTTTCTCCATACAGAAGCAGTTGATGATGGTAAGTTAAATGAAATAACCAATTTAAATAATGTAAGAAATCAATTTTGCCTCATTATTACAAAATAGGAAACAAATATGATACCTCTGAATTGTTTTTAGAATCTACACATTTTGTATTATTTGCTATTAAATAATAATACACGGAATAAGGGAAAGAGAATACTATGAAAATTGTGTAACGCTGCCATTCAGTTATGTAAGCGTAAGGTGCGGTGATAGTGGCATATAAAGGTACTATATAGCTGTCATGAGAACTCCTCTCGACAATAAGTCTGTAGGCTGCTATGAAAGCAAGGATAAATTCATTTCTAATGAGAGAGAATCGAAAAAATACAAATAAGAATTTCCCTACCTAAACTAAAGCGAAACGGTTAACTTCACATCTGTATTCGAAGGCACTTATTTTTGTAAACACTAGCACACGAGTTTGGTGTCTGGAGGAGTTCTTGTGATAGCCGGTTAGTAGTACTGTGATAGTTCATTCAAATGCGAGATTTCTGATTTTTTCGCCTTAATGGTCGAAGCTCGACTCATGGTCAATCTAATTTCCAAAAGCGTCATAGAACTAGAATTTTCAAGATCGAGTTTCAAGAATATACAGAAAATGCGAGAAAAAAATGTAATGATATTGGGTATTGACAAAGTGCAGAATACAATCAGCATCAAACGAGATTGGTGTGAGACGGCTGAGCTATATTAGCCAGTGTAGTCAAACATTAGCTCAAATTACAACCCATATGTTAATAACAACCACATTATTGTTTGTTTAACCACGAAACTCCTTTTGTCTTGGTGTTTGAAGCTATCTGCTGTTATGGGAACAAATAGAAGCCCATTTCAAAGAGCGGACCTTTTGATATTTCCTCCACCGACTCTATTCGAAACTTGTATTCACTCTAAATTTCTACTTGAAGGTGTTCAACTTCATAACCATAATCATTAACAGTGATCTAGACTATGGCTACAAAGTAAACTATGTTTGAACGACTAAATTCGACTAAATTTGCGACCATTCCACTAAGTGCTAAAATTTAAAATACTTCCAGAGATTACATATTTTCTACGAAAAAAAAAATTAAAAGTGACTTCTTTCAAAGAAAAAAATAATTATCCCCATTTTCTTTAACATATTTCTTAAACTGTACTTCGAAATGTTATATAACAGGAAAAAATTCCTTACATGTGCACTCTGTTGTCAGTCTGGCAACGCGAAATCAACAAATATTAAAAACCAGAAATGTAAAACTTATACTGTAAATGCTTTAAAACGTTAATCAATCACTATTTTACAAGCTGCAAAGAGCTAAAGTGCATTACTTCGCTTAATTTCTTAACTAGTGCTCTCGAGTTAATTCGAGCGCGCTAAACAGGCCAAACTGTGCACACTCGAGATAATTCGAGAGGCGTTGTATTTTATGCTGCTATAATTTCTTACACTCGAATATAATCGAGAATTGAAAATAACAATATGAAAGCTAAGGAAAAAAAATTGTTTTATTGATATTTATCATTTAGATAAGATTGTAAGCTAAGACACTTATTTATTCAAGAATAAAATATAGCCTTTTTTCATGGAACAAAAGCGCAGTATAACAAAATTGACCACCAAAAGAAAAGTTGAACCAGGAGCGGAATTAATTTTTTCACATAAAAAAAATTGATTTTTTTTGGCCGGTTTTTTTCGAAAAATCTATGCATTAAGGGGATAAAATGCATCGTCGAATGTCGTACTTTCTTATTTCCTGAATGCCAGAAATTTTCAATTGAAATTTGCTGTTCCGAAAAGAGGTAAGCGCTTACTTTCAAGTTTTAGGATTTTAAAAAAATATCATGTAAATCATGTTCCTATCCAGTTTCATCTTTAAATAATCAGTTGTGATGTTTTTCGGACAAAATACTGAATTGATAAAAAAAAATTTTACTCGTTGATTTCTGTAATCTTTTTTTTTTTTTTTTAACTTTTAACGTGGCTTTCTTTTAACGGTGAATTATGCTTTACGGGGAATTAGTGTCTTACGCCTGAATTCTGGACAACTACCCCCTTCAAAACTGTGCAGTTTTACGTTTTGAAAGTTCAAATACCTCAATTAAGAAAGCAACATTTTAAAAAAAATTCCCAAAATAATAGCAGAAACTATAAATCTTTAAAATACTAATTTTTTTCTTTTAAAAAGTTTCTAAATTTAGAATTTAATATAAAATACTGCAAGTATTATATGAAAGTATTATGAAGAATACGGAATTCTAATTATGTTATTTACATAAAAATGAATAACCATAGAAACCAAAAGATGCCTGTTAAAAAACACTTTTCATATATTTAAAACTATTAAATTGCTAAAAAAGTTTTAATATTTTTAGAATTTAATATTTTTTAGAACAGATCTTCTACCCTCTTCGGACAATGAGACCAGATTCCAAGGACTAAGTGCACAAGGACTTGGAAATAATTAGGACTTAGTAAATAATAAGATCTTATTTATTAAGTTTCGCGTTAAATTAGGGTACTTAAGGTCCTTGAAAAATTTAAAACAATTATAAGTTTTTGAATAAATGAATTCCAAATCTATTTTCATAAACTTTTATTTTAAATGAAAGAAAATCTGCAACGCTGTAAATTGTTATAAGGTATAGTTAGTTAGATAACTAAAAATTGTGGGAATTAGGAATGTTATAAATACTGTTTTAAATAATATTTTTGTACATATTTATTATTATCATTTTAGTAAAAGATGTATTGGACAGTAAGTATTACATAATATTGCAACTTTTCATCATATTCATAAATGGTAGTTTTAATTGTTTTTGTACATATACTTTAAGTTTCAACTTTAGTATAAAAAATTGTTTTACTCAAAAAAAATAATAAATAATTTTTAAAAAAAAGCCCGATTTGTGAGCGATAAAGTAAAGACTCAAATGTTCGATTTAAAATTTTCGTGCGCGCCATATCATATTTAAAATATTGAATCCACTACCTTTCCAACAAATTAAAAAAAAAAAAAAATGTGATTGCCGAAAGGCGATCACAATTTTTACCCATTGGCAAAATGGTTGTTGTCTAATTTTTTTTTCCGTCTACGTTCTTTGTCTTTAGGTTTTTCAGCCTCGGTAAGTTTAGGCCTTGTCATCGTTTTTTTTTCCTTGCTTCAACTCTACCCTTTGGGACCGTGTCAATCAGTTTGGGACCTTCTTTTTTTGTGATATTCACATGAATTAGTATTGAAAACGATCCAGTTTGAACTGTAGGTTAGAATTTCTGATTCTTAATTAAGACAATAAAAACAAAAATATCGTTCAAATGATGAAATTCTCTTTTACTCACAACTCAAGAACTATTTATGGGATCTCACTGGTCCCATATCTCAAAAATAGACTCACCAACTTAAATAACAAAATTAAAAGCGAAAATAAGAATTCTGTAAAAATTATCAAATAGCAGCTGTCGCCATATCAACGCACGCAATGACGACGCATGCGCACTGTTTACTATCACTCTTAAACACAGTTGAAAAGTGTGATGACGTCCAAATAAGGTGCGCACGCCATCGAACCCAAAACAACACCCACTTGCATATTTTGCCAATGGGAAAAAAAAAGAAGGAGAGAAAGAAAGAATTATTGCAGAGTAATCATTGCGGTCGATGAGCGACGGCGCTTAGTAATTTAATGAAATTGTTCTACAATGATTTTAACCAATACGATTTATAAACAATATAAGCTGATATATAAAATTTGATAATAATGCGGAGTACATATTTAGTCATGATAATTATTATTTTAATTTCTTTAAGTGCTTAAATGTTAATTTTTTAAAGTTATATTAGTGAGAAAAAAAAGTATATTTTGAATGCAAATTATGATTTATTTTAAATATTATAATTTCCAGCGATTTTTATTACTAAGTTCATTTAAATGACGGATAAAATATATATTTATCAACTATTAATCTTTTCAAATTAACCGAAGAATAAACATGGCAAAGTCTTATTAATGCCAACATTCAACCACTTTTGTTTTCATATTTGTATTATCTGTTGATTAGCATGTAAGCTAATTAACAGAAGTGAATTTCAACTAACTTAATTTATTTATATGAAGGAAACATAGTAATGAGTATAGTTTATAGTATGGTGAATAGTTTTGATGCATATTGACTATATCGTTAAAAAAATTGTCATAATTTAATTTTTTTTTAGTATTAACTGGTCGCGAAGAAAGTAAGTAATATAATTTTTGAAACTTATCTAGTTTTGCGATTAGTTCTTTAATTTTACAGAGTGGTGACAATTAAAAAAAATTGAAGATAGGTAGCAAAAAATGCAACAGACTGTTTTTTTGTATTTAAGCTTAATTTATATTAATCCTAAGAACATCTTCATGAATTATGTTAGACATTAAATTGTTAATTTTCTTATTAAATTGAGAACGAAATGTTTAGTTATCATATTGTCAGATGGCGGTAAAGTACAATAATAATTTTCACTTCCTGATGAGGATACATTCATACGCAGACTTGTACGCTCTTTTCACATTACGCTTTACATACAGGGTTTGTGGGATGGAGTTCCATGTCTGTTGAACTTGGTGAGTAAATACGGGGATAGTTACTGCTGGTTGTGGATTACGATGAAGTTGTCGCACAATTATGTCCCTTGCGTGCTCGATTGGTGAAAGATCAGTAGAGCATGTTGGGTTACAACAGCAGTATGAGGTCGAGCGTTATCCTGTTGGAAAATACCCCCTTGAATGCTGCTCATGAATGGCAACAAAACAGGTTGAATTACCAGGTTGACTTACAAATTTGCTGTCAAGGTGCGTGGAATAACCATGAGAACCAGCAACCATTCCCGAGACCATAACTCTAGGCGTAGGTCCAGTGTGTCAAGACCGAGACAGGTCGGTAACAGGTTCTAACTTGGCCTCCTTCTGACCAATATATGGCTATCATTGGTTTCTTGAAGTTGACCTTCGTCTATCAACTCTTCATTTACGAGCAGTAACCAAAGCAGAACCAGCTTTCATCAGAAAATACAATAGATCTCCACTCCGTCCTCCAGTGAGCTCTTACTCGACACCGTAAACGGCAGTGATTTGGAATGAAAGCTACAGGGCATCTCGCTCGGAGTTGTACTTGAAGTAGCCGATTTTTCACAATTCGTTGTGTCCCTGTAGTGCCAACTACAGCTCGAATTTCTGATGCAGGCTCAGTACGTTGCGCCACAGCCATACAATGTACACGGTGGTCTTCCCTCTGAGTAGTGCCGAGTGGCTGCCCAGAACCCGGCCTTCTTCAAGCTGTACCTTTTCTTGACCACTACTACCAACAATCTTGTACAGTGAGCAGTGGTGACTCAGGGGATAGAGCATTCGCCTTTGAATGAGGTGATGAACTGGTTATGAAACCGAGCGGGGGTTGGTCGATGCGAATACCCTGCTCGCACCGACCACAGTGCTGACATAAAATATCCTCAGTGGTAGACGGATCATGGGTTAGAGTCCCCTTGCCCTTATGCTAAATGTTTGAGGTTTTCCTTTCCATGTGGTTTTCCTCTCAAATGCGGGCTAATTCCCTCAAAAAGTCCTCCACGAAGACAAATTTTACCCCATACTTGATCCAGGAGTTCCCTTGTCTTCTGGATTGGGTTCAAAATTCCGAGTCTATGAAGTTGAACATTAGTAGTCGCAAACCCAAAAAATGGGTAAACTGCTCAACGACGGTTATAAAATAAAATCCTGCACAGTGCAGTGGATACATTTCTCTCCAGTTTTTCTGCAATATCGCGGAAAGAAAATCCACCTTCTCGTAGCCCTATTACACTACTACGTTCAAAGTCAGTGAGCTGTTGATAATTGATAATGGCTTCTTTTTCTTCTTAAAGGCACTTTTGACTAACAGCAACTCAGTATGACAAAATTTAGCGAAAAATAACTCTTACAAACTGTAAAACACGTATGTATTTAAAACAAACCTGATTTCCATTTTCACAGTGGTGCTACTAGCCTCCAAACTTATGCGCCAAGCTCGAAATATAAATAGACGTAATCTTTTTGTTGTATAAACAAGCTGTTGTATAAGAATTTAGTTTATCTAGTACAAATTACTTTATCTAGCACAACTCTTTTTTGGCGTTGGTCCTATTCCGTCAGTGTAAATATATATATATATATATATATATATATATATATATATATATATATATAAGCTTAATAAGCTTATATTAGGTATATATAAGCTTATAAAGGTATATATAAGCTATATATAAGCTTAAGTTACTTGTGTTTAGCGGTGGATAAAATTACTTTAATTCTAATTTATTAAAACATAACTACATTATCCTTGCTGCCATAAGCAAAAATATTTTTTGAAACGACATGGAATTCGTAGTAGTTATTCAGTAAATTTGATTCAAACCTTTTTTCTTCTTCACTGCATGTGAATGATTCAAAAGTTCATACTATAGTAACTTTATTCCAGTTCTTTCCTGGCGCAGTTTTTAAAAGCTAGGCGAAATAACCCAAAAATCTGAATGCTTGTTTCTGATTAATTTTCCACCGCTCATGAATATGTTTTGCCAAAAAGCGCTGTAGTTGGCAGCTTTGCACCTCTGAAAATGATGGAAACGCAAATCTTGTTGACTATATTAGATAATTTTTTTAAAATAAATAAATAATAATCCAACAATGTATTTTTAGAGGGCGTTCTCGGTAAGTGTTATTAAACTGTATATTTTTTTGACGATGATAAATGTTTGCTCAATTTTTAATTCCAGTTCTTATAAAATTTTGAATAGTCGAGCTCCATTAGCTAAAGTTTTACAAGTTTTCAGACTAAGAAAATTAAAATTGCAGCAATTATGTATTTCATTCAGGTGTTCAATTGAAAAACACTTCAGATGCTTTTTTATTTTACAGATGATAAAAAAAAAATTAAACTCATGTGTTTAAAAATAGAAAAAAAAAATTTTTGATACTATTTTGTTCCAATTATAAAAAATTTTATCAATTATTTGTGGTAAAAGTAAACACATCAGGATTCTTAAAGATGAAAAACTTCTTTTCCATCGTACTTAAAAATCTGAAATTGAGTTTCCAGGGATTCATTTCATTGATATTAAGATTATTTAAGTAATTGCATAAAATATCAAGTTTAAAGAACTTTACTGTTTATTTTCAATTTTAAATTTATAAAAGTTTATTATGTTTATGTTTAAAAAAAAATTAGAATAAAAGGCACGAACTGCTCCAAAAAGTATACAGTAATTTCGAAAATATTTAACACTGTTTTTTCGCGAAATACAACTTCATTTTACTTGACTGAAAACAAATAATTGTGATTTTTTTAATAATTGAGTGACGAAAATATTTTTCTTTACGTTATTCAAACTGAAGGTGATATTGGTGCTTAATGATATCATTAATTCCATCATCGAAAAATTCTTTTGTGGCGAATTCCACAACCCTTTTTATTTCCAATGAGCTGCACAATCAGTCTTGCCGATGAGCAGACCTAGTGCGTTCTCCAGAGGTGGTATCCACTCTTTCAGGACCACCACAATGGGTAAGATACCGTTGGTCATGTTAATTTGGACGTCTAGTTTCTGCCACACTAGATGGCAGCACCGAGACTCTATTTGGATGCTAAAAATACCACAACCTAAAGGACAGCTTTTTCTCACTCGGGTGTTATTGATTTCAAATATTTAGAACATTCGATTTGTCCTAATGTGGTAAAATTATGAAGGTATTGAAAATTATCAACTTAGACAGTAGAAATTCTCAGTAAGCAAGCCTTAAAAATGTTCTAAAAGATTGAATTAATCGAGCTACTTCAATAATTTTCAATTTACTAAATACACTTATTCGGTCAAATGGAAAAACAACGTAAATGCAAGTTTTTCATGAAACATTACGTACGTTGTTTTTTTCCTTCCAATTTTCAGTATTACTGTTTAAAAATTTACTAGTTATTTTCTATGGCATTTCTAAATTTTCAAAGTAGTATTTAATTCCAATCTTGCATATTTTTATAGGAGGTCTTATAAATAGTAAGTAAATCAGTTCATTTATGAAATAAAATACTAAATTCTTTGTATTGACTTTTCCAATATCCTAAATATACTATATGACTTATGAAAAAAAAAAAAGACTTATCTCAATAGATTATTTATTTCCCATTTGGGCAAGGTGAAATTGACTCCGATTATTTTTTCCGACTCGAAATATGAAATGTTTCGTTGTGTTTTATAATATTGTTGTATTCTATCATGAATTCCGCACCTTTTTCTGGGATATTATTGGCAATCACATGGTTTCTGATTACTGTAAGGACATGTTAATAATCAAAAAGCAATTTTTAGAATAAGTTGATATTCGAGCTATAAAATCGGACGGTATTTTAAACCACTTGAAGAAAATCATGAGCTCTTTGCTCCAAAAAAGTTACTTATTTTAATTACAAGCTAGGAGAGAATAGTACCAAGCTAATATTTGTAAATATACAATTATTTCTTACAATTATTTCACCGAATCAAATGAAATACATTACGTAACATAAATATTTTTAAGTAATAAATAGATGTTACTATTAAACTTTCTTACATGTCTAATCATGCTTTTGCCTCCATAAATGCTATAACTTACACCTATATGTAATATGATTGACGCAATAATTAGAAGTGTTTCAATAACCAGAACTGCCAACGAAGTGTGCAATAAATTATGGCGTAAGGATGACGTGTGATGAAGGATGAAAATATTTAGAAGCTTCTACCTTGAATATATACCATTACTAGAATAGAAAAAAAAGAGATGGTCTCATATAAAAAATTAAACTTGCATGTAGTATATATTTCTATCACTAAAGGTACAATTGCTTCAGACATTTACAATACGTTAAAGCAATGACTATAAACGTTTCGACTACCAAAACGGTCATGGACGTATGCAATGAACTATTATGAATGGACTATTATAAAGGTACAATTGTTTCAGACATTTCATATATGTTAAAGCAATGACTATAAACGTTTCGACAACCCAAAACGGTCAACGACGTATGCAATGAACTATTATAAATGAGCTATTATAAAGGTACAATTGTTTCAGAAATTTACAATACGTTAAAGCAAAGACTATAGAGGTTTCGACTACCAAAACGGCCGACGACGCATGCAATGAACTATTATGAATTGGCAACGCATGATGGGTGGAACCAGTCAACCTTTTTGTTTTCTTGGTAAATATTTGACCCAATTTTTGTTGATTTTCGAAGCACGAAAAGAGTTTCAACTAGTTCTGCAAAAGAGCTTTACTTGCTTATTTGTATGAGTGGGACAAGCAAGCTTCAAACCCAGTATTTGCTTAATTTTGGAACAGTGTTACGGCAAATATTTACTTTTTGGCTAAGAGCTCGGTTGACAGTTAACTTCGTTATGTTATAAGGAATGGTTATAAAAAAAAGAGTATTTCATATTTCGTATACCCTTTCGCTTTCTTTTGTATTTATCAAAAGTTTAATTACTTTAACATTACTAACTGAACTATTACTTGAACTCGAAATCAGTTAGTTATCAAACTTTATTGTAAAATATTCAAGTGCATTGAATTTTTCAAATATATATTTTTCCTTTAGCTTTGGGAAATGGACGTAAGTTTACAGAATTATATTTATTTTATTAAATGAAAACAAATGTATATAAATCAATCTTAAAATTTATTTCTTTTTTCTTAAAAAAATATTTTTTTAAGTCCAAAAATAAGGAGAAACAAATATGAAATTTAGGTTACTGATATATTTTAAATTTAATATTTCATTTCTATTTAAGGGAAATAAATGTTCAATTTATTACCTTCATTTCAGTTGGATCTATAGTTCAAAGTGAGTATATAGCTTTAAAATTGTATATTATGTATGAATTATATTTTGTATTATTATAATATATACAATATGCATATTATGTATATCCAGTATTTCAACTAGTTTAAACTATTGAATATTTTAAAAAGTTCTGAAATATGTAATGTCTATGATTAAAATGAGATAAAGATATAGATCACTTTATAAAACACATTACTGAAATATTAGAACTTCTCAATATCTAAAGTATTAATTAAGTTTAGTTAGTTAAGTTAAGTTTTAAAAATCAGGATAAAATTTTGAAATATCTCTTACTTAGACATCGTGGTGGCTAAATGATTTTAAATCACAATTATTAAACAAAAATGTAAAACGTAGAGGGAGCTATATTAAACCGGAACTAGGCTTTTTCTATTTGACTACTGCTAACATTTATCAGTAATTACATGAATTTATATTCCTTGTTAATAGAAAAGGCTCTTCAAGGTCTCAATTTCCCAACTCTTTAAACTTTTTCCCTTTCCGCTACCATGGTTTCGGTAAATCTTGCTTTTTCTTCTTCTTCTTCTTTTTCGAGAGAAATGAATTTATATTAAATTAATAAAATTGATAAACAAAGAGATGTAGCATTCCATTTAAATTAACAGTTGTTTTACGTTATTACTGGAAATTTTATTTGACACCAATCTTATAACAAAGATTAATTTATTTTTAACATCCTATAGTAATTCATAAAAAAAAATCCTGAAATTTCATTGTCTAAAGGAATTCTTGTAAAATTATCATTAAATGTCATAATTTAAATAAAAAATCATAAATTTATATTTTTATCCTTATAGATGTGGCTAACGGTGGTAAGTGTTCTAATTTATAAAGTTGTTATTTAATGTTGTTATTTAATAATACGAACATTGTATAGGACAGCGGTTAACAAATTTTTTAGATTACGGTACCCTAGACGATTAACCTCCGTTTGGCGGAACCTCGCCTTGAGTTTATCAAATATATTGGCCGAAAAAAGCCAATATAGTCTAACACAAACCATGGATTAACAGCCGTGATGGCTCAGGGGATAGAGCCTTTGCCTTCCAATGTGGTGAACTGGGTTCGAATCCTAGCGATGACTGATCAATACGAATACCGCATCCGGCTTGCACCGTCCACAGTGCTGGCGTGAAATGTCCTCCGTGTTAAACGGAGAATGGGTTTCAGGTTAACTGTGGGAGGTTTCCGTGGTCTTCCTCTCCATGTAACTCAAATGCGGGTTAGTTCCATCAGAAAGTCCTCCACGAAGGCAAATTTCTCCCAATACTTGATCCAGAAGTCTTCTGGATGGGGTTCAAAATTACAAGGCTACGCAGTTGAACATTAGAAGTCATAAACCCAAAAATTGGGTCGGTTGTTCAACAACGGTTATAAAATAATATAAAACCACAGATCTGGAAATTAGTTGTTTTAAAATCTAGAAACACCTTTCTTCATAGCAACTTTGAGTACGCTTCAACTGTTATCTATAATTTAATAAATCTTTTTCCAATCATATGTGATTTACCAGCTTGAACGAATCCTGTTACTTAACAGGAATGACGTTCTTGTCATATATATTCATTATTCATAATAGTTTTTCTCATATTTGTGTCTTACATATCGCAAAGAAGTCCTGTGTCTCGGAACCCCTGTGCCTCTCCCACGGGAACTTTAGGGTTCCGCAGAACACCATTTGGGGACCGCTGTTGTAGGAACATCGCATACCCTTGTGAGACAGTAAAATAGATCCAGTATTTTTTATTTTAATTGGCTGAAATGAAACAGATAAACTAAGAAGTCTTTCTTGTTGACTGAAATGTAACCAAAGAATAAATCTTACGATGTCTTTATGGAGCGAATGGGAGAATTGTATATTCTATTCGTCCATTAGTTAATTTGTGACAGGGAAAAATCTTCAATGTCCACATAATTTGTGAAAGTACATTTAAAAAATACAATTAGAAGCCTAGTTATTATTTTATTAGGTACAGTTATTATAAGAAAACGAAACAATTTGAATATTCAGAAATAGAAAAATCATACAATTAACACACTCACTATACTCATTCCCTGTTCCTTTTAACCATGGCTATAACAGATCAAAAGTATCTGTTATTTAATATATAACCATCTCTACTTCATAGATAAAAGTGTGATTATAGTGTTTTAGTACTTACCATTTTGAAACATTGTTTTTCTGTTTTAGTGAACGATATAGTTACTGGTAAGTACTTTAGTATATTTTATGTATTTTCAAACTTAGGGAAAACTGAAAACGTTTTCAATCTGACTAAGCAAAAATTTTGTTCTTGATAACAATTCTCGGTAAATTAGAAATTTCCAATTTGTCGAATAACCGTTTAGTACTAACACTCCATCAACTTAACTATTTGTAAAAAATTTATTATCGAAAAAAAAAAACGTATGTGATTTTATTTGGGATCAGGATTAATTTAACTGCTTAGCAAGCGTCTTACAATTCAAGCGTGTATGAATTACAAGACCTATACAAAGTCTGCGGAATTCTTTAAAAGGACGCTTTACCGTGGGGAGAAATTTTTCATTGCATATTCTCTTTCACCTATACAGGTAATTTGAAATTTAAATTATAGAGAAACTAAGTTCAGGTAATCCTAAAGAAAATTGTAAAGTTTCAAATGCTAATTTTTTTAAAAATATCAAAATACAAAATAAATCATATGAGGTGAACTCAGAATTACGCTTTGGGGAAGTTATCTTGTAATAAGTAATTTACTCTAATTCTTTTTCGTTAAACTTTAAATTTTGAAATAGTAAACAAAATTTGTTATTTAAAGTTTTTCCTACGGTATAGCGTCTTGTTAAGATACGATACTTTATTTTTTAAAATCGAATATATAAAAATACTCATCAAACGTAATTACAACTATTTAGATTCAAATACGCGTTATTGGTTTAATAAATTATTTATTATTAGATTTCACTTGCTAGTTTGAAAAAAAAAACAATTAAATAACTCCACCTAGATAAATTTTATCTTATTGGTCAAAAACAAATGAACAAATAACATTAAGTGAAACTGTGTATTTACATAACACTGTCTAAAATAATGCATAAAAAGAGTAAATATTAATTTATTGTTATTTCAAACTGGTTGCTGTAATGATTGCTTGCATACAAATTATTTCAAACTCCTTTGCCACAGTATATTCTAAAATAGGAACTAATTTTCAAAATTTTGTACCTGATTTTAAGAGTCTTTCAAATAAACAGAAACATGTCACAGAATTTGAAGTTTCTATTGACTTCCTTTTCGCAAGTTTGAAGAATATTTTAGTCGTGCAAAAAAATTCATGATACTCCTAACCCTTTGATGCAGATGGGACACTGGTGTCACTTTTATAAATGTTTATTTCTGGCACTTTAATTACAATCAAAAATATATTTCTTGAGTTTTGAACTATAGCAAACAGTCTAATAGTTACTATAAAAATATGTTGGATTATCGGAATTATATTTGACTAAAATATGGAGCATGCATGCTACTTCTAAGCCTTTGACGCAGATGGGACACTGGTGTCACTTTTATAAATGTTTATTTCTGGCACTTTAATTACAATCAAAAATATATTTCTTGAGTTTTGAACTACAGCAAACAGTCTAATAGTTACTATAAAAATCTGTTGGATTATCGGAATTATATTTGTACTAAAATATGGAGCATGCATGCTACTTCTAAGCCTTTGACGCAGATGGGACACTGGTGTCACTTTTATAAATGTTTATTTCTGGCACTTTAATTACAATCAAAAATATATTTCTTGATTTTTGAACTATAGCAAACAGTCTAATAGTTACTATAAAAATCTGTTGGATTATCGGAATTATATTTGTACTAAAATATGGAGCATGCATGCTACTTCTAAGCCTTGGACGCAGATGGGACACTGGTGTCACTTTTATAAATGTTTATTTCTGGCACTTTAACTACAATCAAAAATATATTTCTTGATTTTTGAACTATAGAAAACAGTCTAATAGTTACTATAAAAATCTGTTGGATTATCGGAATTATATTTGTACTAAAATATGGAGCATGCATGCTACTTCTAAGCCTTTGACGCAGATAGGACACTGGTGTCACTTTTATAAATGTTTTTTTCTGGCACTTTAATTACAATCAAAAAAATATTTCTTGATTTTTGAACTATAGCAAACAGTCTAATAGTTACTATAAAAATAAGTTGGATTATCGGAATTATATTTGTACTAATATATGGAGCATGCATGCTACTTCTAAGCCTTTGACGCAGATGGGACATCAGTGTCCCTTTTATAAATTTTTATTTCTGGCATTTTAATTACAATCAAAAATATATTTCTGCATTTCTTAACTATAGCAAACTGTCTAATGGTTACTAAAAAACGTGTTAGATTATCAGAATTATATTTGTACTGAAATATAAAAAAAAGACATGCTACTCCTAACCCTTTAAAGCAGATGGGACATCGATGTCCCTTTCAGAAATTTTTATTTCTGGCACTTTAATCACAATTGAAAGAATATTTTTGCATTTTGTAACTATAGCAAACAGTCTAAGAGTTACTAAAAAGTTTGTTAGATTATCGGAATTATATTTGTACTAAAATATGAAAAAGGCATGAACCTTTTAAAGCAGACAGGATACAGGTGTCTTTCGTATATATTTTTTTTCTGCTGCTCCAATTAAAATCAAAAATATATTTTGTCATTTTTTAACTATAACAAACAGTCTTATATTTACTAAATTTTGTCAGAATCTGTGTCAAAGGGGAATTAAATTCAACGTCAAATAATGAGTATTAATTTATGATCAGTTATTAAGAAGGAATTTATGGGAATTATGGTAATGAAATTATTTAAATAATGGGATTTTAAGGAAGAAGAAGTAACTGTTAATAATTTGCACGTATATGAGCGAAAGTGAAGGAAAATAAAAGATATTGATTTCATTAAATAAAAGTAAATTAATAGATGAAAATTGAAATGAAATAATCAATGTAAATGAATTTATTTATTTATTCATTTAAATAATCTTGTGATCTTGTTATTATATAAAATGCTACCTATATTGTTGCAGAGGCTACTAGGGGAAGTAAGTGAAAAATTATTATTTTATATATTATATTGCAAAATAATATATATTTTCATATTATAATAATGATATGTATATTGATAATATATTGATAATAAACTATTTTGCATTAAAGTTAAATCATTAATGTATTAATTAAAAATAAATAAAAACAAATTGCGAAAAATAAAAAAATTTAATTTTGAAAAAAAAAACATGGCGTAAAATTTTAAAACACATAAAAAACTGATGATTTATTTTTAAATTTTTTAATGAAACTCGTCATTTTAATTGGAAAAAGTTTTTTTTTAAAAAATTCACTTTTAAATTGACAAACATATATTTACGATTTGGCAAATATATTAAATATCAAATTCCTTATTTCTTCAAATATCTATAATGTTTTATTTTAAAAAAATAAGTAATGATTGGAAACAATGATTTTAACACATCTCTTCTATCAAGTTCAGAACTCCTAGTAGTTCGCCCAAAATATGTATACAGAGTTTTCGAAATTTCGATTGATAAAGACATCAGAGATGTGATAAGGACATCAAAAGAATGAAAACTTACCATAGAACATGAAACAGCCTACTACGTTGAAAGGATGAAAATGGCGAAAAACACATGCAGGATCTGAATTTATAGAAGAGAAGTGAGGTCAATTGTTTATTTTACCTAAATTGATCGCTTGTATGCTATTTATCTTAAACAGCTGTGGGTTTTCCCCCTAGAGGCTTCATCCCCCCTTATGAAGCATATCTAAAGAAGTGGCTTAAACGTGTTGAACCAATATTCCATGGCCATAGGCCATATCTCTGTCCGTGTGACTTTGTCTTATGGAGTCACTTCAAATAACACACCGGAATATTTTATAGCTTGGTTTGCTTTTTGCGGACAAACTAGGCATACAGGAATCATTTTTATGTCGTTGTTCATTGTGTAATAACGTCAACGGGTGCAACTTCGATCAATCTTATATATAACATTGGGATACAAATGTCTCATTGTGTTTATAGGAATGCTTGATATTGCCTAAATTCGGGTATGGATATTTCAAATCTGAAATAAGTTTTGCCCTGAAACTGCAGATATTTCTAAATAATATTTTTATCGATATTTTGCAAAAATAGACAAGTTTAAGAGCGCTACATGTAACAGGAGGTCACGTAAATGTTGCGACAAACTTCTAGGAAAGTTAGAATTGATCATCAGAATTGAAATTGAATGGGAACCCATGTCTGGAAAAATGTCATCGTGAGCGATTAGGTACACTTCCCTATTATGACCTGCTCAAAAAACGATGCAGAATGTGCAACGATGCAGAATGTGGGGAGAGTAAATATCGACAATATCAACCTACATCCATGAAAAGGTACCCCATCATAGATTCGAGTTAACTTGTCTTATATACTAGTGAATTGGTATAAAATTTTTGTAGTGGTAGATACTCTACAGTACTCCCCCACCGGAATTTTAACTATGATAGAATTCGATGAACGGATACCACTAGTTGATACATTGCTGTTTTGTGAGAAGCCGGGAGAGCTGTATTAAGATAACCGGACTTTTCAAATGCTGATCGTGAGAGCTGTATTAAGTTAATGGTCGTGGTCGCTAATGTGTTGCCTTTAGCAGTCGAGTGTATACGTAACACGTTATGTGTGATCGAAACTGAGTAGCAACAGTGCGAGGAGGTGGATAATGTCGCAGTCACAAGTGGCAAATCAACTGTTCAGAGTGAACCATCCATCGAAGTAGGCGTGTTCAAATCGTAGTGGGCGTTTCTGTCAAGGTAGGCGTGTTCACATCACGTCCGGGTCACTAATGTAGGGATAGTAGATATCGACAATGTCAACCTTCATCTATGAAAAGGTACGTACCCCATCATAGATTCGAGTTAGCTTGTCTTATATACTAGTGAATTGGTATAATATTTTTGTAGTGGTAGATACTCTACACAGAAAGTATCTGAAATCTGTTAAAAGTAATTTTAAACAACAGAAAAAATTGTTTCCCAGTGTAATTTATCAAACTAGACTTTTAATAGTTAGCAAGCTTATAGCATTTTTTGTAGTTGTTATCTAGCATGATGTCTAGATTTGAGTGGGTTTTCCGAGATTTTCTCTCTCTCAGCCAGATTTGTTGTCTGACGTTTTATGGTAAGTTTTCCCGCCACTAGATATCTTTTATCGTCCCTCTGAATTTGTCGGTCGAATTTTTAAATACCCTATTTATAAATGGTATTATATTTAAAAGTAATGATAATCAATATAAAACTATATAGTTTTTTTACTTCAAAGTTTTTATGTCCATTGTCTACACAGAGTGTGGGCATAAGGCATTTTAATATCAGTTGTTACAAAATCTGAGAACAACATAGTTTTAAGGCAATGTTTTTTTTATCTATTTAATTTCTTTTTCAGTTCGCAGAACCATTAATGGTAAGTAACACTTTTATAAGGAATAGTTCTCATTCAGCTGCATGGGTTTTACATTAATAATATGCATTAATTGATGTGTTAAAGAGTGATTAAAAGCTTTGAAATGCGTCAACATTCAATGTGTTTACATAGTTTGAGAGCATACTCTGTGCCCCGTTTTCAAAACTTTGGCCGTTTGCTTAAGCAATTTTAAGAACTTTCATTTAAAACAGTAATCTATACACTTTAGGTATAATAAAGTCATATTTAAGAGAAGTGAAACACGTTTCCAGTGTTAAATGAATCACTTTTGAAGTGGGAAAAAGCAAAGAGGAGATTAAAATCATCAAAAATTTAGGTGTACTACAATGCCGTTGCCTTTAATTTTAAGATTCATTCTCAATTAAAACGTTTTCAAACTCAAACCAATTCTTGTTGAGGTAAGGAAGAGCGAAGGAGAGATTGAAATCATCAAAGGCCTAGTTGTACTGGAATGCCATCGCTTTTTGTGGGAAACTGATTATAAGTTTCATTCTCAATTAAAACGTTTCCAAACTCAGACCAATTCTTGTTGAGGTAAGGAAGAGCAAAGGAGAGATTGAAATCATCAAAGGCCTAGTTGTACTGGAATGCCATCGCTTTTTGCTGTAAACTGATTATAAGTTTCATTCTCAATTAAAACGTTTCCAAACTCAAACCAATTCTTGTTGAGGTAAGGAAGAGCAAAGGAGAGATTGAAATCATCCAAGGTCTAGTTGTACTGGAATGCCATCGCTTTTTGCGGGAAACTGATTATAAGTTTCATTCTCAATCAAAACGTTTCCAAACTCAAGCTAATTCTTGTTGAGGTAAGGAAGAGCGAAGGAGAGATTGAAATCATCAAAGGCCTAGTTGTACTGGAATGCCATCGCTTTTTGCGGGAAACTGATTATAAGTTTCATTCTCAATTAAAACGTTTCCAAACTCAGACCAATTCTTGTTGAGGTAAGGAAGAGCGAAGGAGAGTAGAAATCATCAATGGTCTAGTTGTACTGGAATGCCATCGCTTTTTGCGGGAAACTGATTATAAGTTTCATTCTCAATTAAAACGTTTCCAAACTCAAACCAATTCTTGTTGAGGTAAGGAAGAGTGAAGGAGAGATTTAAATCATCAAAGGCCTAGTTGTACTGGCATGCACTCATCTTGCACTAGAAACATCTGTTAAGCTTTATTCTGAATCAAAATATTTATTAATATGAGGAAGAGCAAAGTGAGGATTAAAATCATCAAAGATCTTGTTGTACTGGAATGCCATCGGTTTTCGCCTAATTTTCAACTAAAACGTTGCCAAACTCAAACCAATCCTATAGCACAAATACAAGAAAAATATCACAAAAACATTTTGTTATTTAATTATTATTGTTTTGTTGTTTGTTTCACGATGATAGAAAAAATCGAATTGTAAAATATAACGATTTTAATTTTTTTTAAAAAGAAAAGTAATTATAAATTAAGAAGTTCAATACGCGACACTTCTTTTAAAATTATTCGCTTTTACTATATTTGTTCACTTTGTTTACTTTCAGCGGGACGAAATAATCGTAAGTAAATATTTTATTCCAGATAAAATTATATAAATTATTATAAAACTTCAAATATTCTTTTTATTACGAGCGTCACATTGGAAACTTTTACTATTTTTGGGTACATTTTTTTTTTGTCAGAGAAAAATAACTACGAAATTCAAAGATATTATCATCAGGGTAATCGGATCTTTATTGAAATCGGTTAGTTTTGATTATTTGCATGTGATGATGTTTAAAATAATTTTAAATCTCATATATTTACAAAATAGTAAATTACCAAAATATTAAAGTAGAAATTTCACTTCTACTAGGAAAAATACTTGCAAAATATAAAAAGTAAAATGTTAACTATGTAAAAAGTTAGGCGCTTTCTGAAACAACTCATAATTTAACTAAACAATTGTATTGCTTAAATATTTTTTAACAAAATAAAAACGTTTTTCAACAATTGTGTCTCAAATAATATTTAATAAATATTTTAAGGCATATGTAAAAGATAAGAATAAATTTTAAATCGAAGCAATAAACACACAAAAATATTCTTGCCAATCATAAACTTGTACTATTTACTGAAATTTAAGTAGTTATAATAGCTTCTTTATTTATTTGGCAGTAAAAAAAGGTAAGTCAGATTTCAAAATTTTAAATTTACCTAAAGCGTAGGAATTTTTCTTCATTTACTGTAAACAGAAAAATTGAATGGTTTTTAAAAGCATATAGCTACAAAATATTTAATATTCTCGAATATCTCCCAGTTTCATGTTATGTTCTAAATGCTATTTAATTTTCCATTTCCGTTTTTTTTAAATTGTATAATTTCTTTTTAAACATATAAAAACAGCCGAAAATGCTGCTTATTTTCCAATTCCAAAGAATTTTTTTCCCCTATTGGATTTATTAAACTTGGAAAAATAGAAGAATCATAAGTGAAATTTTATATAACAATCAATGAATCTTTCCTGTGTATGTTTAGAGTCACGTTTTATTTAAAACGTGTGAACTAAGCCGTTAAATATCGTATATTAGCGTATGCGAATGCACCGAAGCGTATGCGAATCATTCGCAATAATTCTTATCAACTCCATTTACTTAAGTCCTGATTCGAAGTGGGGTGTGAGTAGTTGTAATACTCTATTCAAGAGCTGCATAATGAGCCATTGGCGACGATATGGAAAGCATATCTGAAAATGTTAGGAAGACATGCTTCATGCGCAGCCCAACAATCTGCGCATGAAGGCGAGTCATTTACTGTTAGTTCTAACAGTTTAGACCGATACTGCTAACTCTCGATCCTCTCGTCAAAGTGGTCACCCACCCGCTCACTAACAGCAGCTATTGTTGCTTGACTTCAGTGATCTTTTAGGAATCGAGTCTTGCGATGAGTCTACTGTAGGACCAAAGCGGGTTTTGAAAGCATAGAAATAGCCATACATACAATTTGATTATCGATTTTAGAGATTTTTTTTAAAATTTCCGATTTCTTAGACTTAAGCACTAAGAAATTAACAAATCATAAGTGAGAAGGTGTATAATGATTAATAAACTCTTACTCTTTCTGTTCAAATTTAGAGTCGCATTAGGTTTTAAACATGCAAAAACAGCTGCAAATGCTGCTTAATTAAATTTTTCAGAGTAGTTTTAATTTTTTTTTTTTTTATTCCTCTTCTTATTTTTTTCTTTTGAATTTTAGAATTGTTAGACTTTAGCGAATTAAAGTATGAGAACCGCAACGATTTTTTAAAATAATTAATACCTAGTTTTAAAATAACGTGTTATAAATTATACAGCGTTTATCTCAAACTTTTCACTCACTTGGGGATGTTCTTTTGGAGATGCAATTTTGACCATGAATTACTTAGAATAATCCTTTATTTTTTAAACCATTACACAACTTTTAAAAAAGATAAATCTTTTTTTGTTTCATTTATCTTTAACTTTCCAGCTTATGTAGTCAAAATCAAACTTCTCATGTAATTACGCATCAAAATTTTTACTGTTAATTATGTATCGAAATTTTATGTATGTTAAAATTTAATTACAATTCATTTTTTAAGTGAGAAACAGGAAAATATTGTTTAAATATGTGTTTCATCATTAAGAACTTGTCAGATTATCTTGTATCACAAAAATGTTTTTAACTAAAAAGAAGAAACCAAATATATTTTGGCATTTTATTTGAATAAGAAAATCTTAAAATATATTTTTTCATTAAAGAACTTATGACAGATAGCCACTTTTATCAGACCACTTTTGCGTAGCACAAAGTTTTGAACTAAATATCAAAACCTAATAATTTGATATTTCAATTAAATTAAAAAATCATTATTTTTTTTGAATTTTTTTTTATTTAAGAACTTATCTCGAATGGCCACTTTTGTGTAACACAAAAGTTTTTATCTAAATATAAAAACCAAATACATTTTGACATTTTATTTGAATAAAAAAATAATTTTAAAATACATATTTTTTATTTGAGAACTTATCTCAAATGGGCCGTTTTATGTGGCCATTCATCCATATAACACAAAAGTTTTTAACGGAATATCAAAACCTAATACGTTTTAACAATTTATTTGACAATTTATATAAAAAAAACTTAAAATATATCTTTTCATTTATTGTGCAGCACAAAAGTTTTAATTAAATATCAAAACCTAATATATTTTGATATTTTGTTTAAATAATAAAAACAAAATTATTTTATAATACTATATTTTTTTATATCTAAGAGCTTATCTGATATGTGCACTATTATCAGGCTACTTTTGTGTAGCATAAAAGTCCTTAACGAAATATCAAATCCTAATAAATTTTGAACAGAAAAAAAATTTAAAAAAATATATTTTTTATTTTAGAACTTATCTTTCAAAGCCGCACTTTTAACAGACCATTTTAGAGTAGCACAAAAGTTTTTACTAAACATCAAAACTTAATATATTTCGACATTTTATTTGGGAATCACGAAAACAAAATAATTTTTAAATATATTTTTCCATCTGAGAGTTTTTTCATATGGACACTATTATCAGGCCACTCTTGAGTAGCCCAAAAGTCGTTTACGAAATATTAAATCCTACTACATTTTGACATTTTATTTGAATAACAAAATAATTTTGAAATATATTTTTTTATTTAACCTCTTCGAGACGGGTGAGTCATATATGCATTCTCAGGATGGCGACAATCACGGTTAAAAATGATATAACTGGTAGCCAAACTATTTTTATAGCAGTTTATTTGTGGGAGGGGTAATAATAGTTTTCCTAATAGTTAATAGTTCCAAGATTTAGTTCAAATTAAAAATTATATAGTTACACTTTTAACAAACATAGATTGGCTGTATTAGATTTAAAGTGAAAACAAAAATATGGTTGTCAAATTAGCCTTGCCCAAACTTAAGCTACCACTTCTTATTTTTTTCCATCCTGTTTCTGATTCCATACGAATGTATTTATGACTCACCCGTCTCGAAAGGGTTAAGAAGTTATCCCAAATGGGCATTGTTATCAAGCCGCTTTTGGTGTAGCACATAAGTTGTTATCAAAATAAGAAAACCTAATACATTTTGACGGTTAAAATAGAAAAATTGTCATCAACCATATATATTTCATAATTTGAAACATTTTCTTAATATACACCGAAGAACCATTACATTATGACCACCATCCATCTATAACAATGGGCTCGCCCAGGTTTTCCTAGTTTCCAGGAACAATGTTTTCATGGGGCACATTAGGACCCATAATCCTCATAGAACAATCTCTGATGTCTGTAAGCTACTTGAACATAGTTGCAGACCAGGTTCAGCCATTCATGGCAACAGTTTTTCCTGCTAGGGATGGTGTTTACCAACAGGATAATGCACCATGTCATAAGGGTCGAATCGTCGAGGAACATTCCAGTGACTTTCAAGTCATGTCTTGGCCCCCAAATTCACATGACCTTAATCCAATAGAGCATTTGTGGTCCTACTTGGAAAACCAAATTCGTGCTGTTACGCTACCCCCTCGCAATGTGAGGGAATTGCAGGACCAGTTGGTGAGCGCTTGGTACCAGATACCTCAGACTACCTATCAGCACCTTGAGGAGTCAATGCCACTGCGGGTGCTAGCAGTTTTGAGGGCTAAAGGTGGTCCTACATGTTATTAGCAGGGTGGTCATAATGTAATGGCTCTTCGGTGTATATTTCATAATTTGAAAAATTTCTTTAATACATTTTTCTATTAATAAAAACATTGTTTTTATTATAAAAAAAAGTAATTTCTGACACATTTTTAACAAATATATTATTATTTTCGTAAAATTTTGTTAGAAAAAAATGTCTCTACTGACATATTAATAACAAAGATATTAGTATTTTTAAAATATGTATTTTATTATAAAAATTGTTAAAGTCATTAAATCAGATAAATAATGTATATATATTTTGTGTATTTTCAGGTGGTAAGTAATTTTTTTTTAAAAAATTATTAAATTAAGAAAATGTTGCATAATTTAGCGAAATTATTTTTTTAAAAAATAATTTTACTTTTGCAGACATCATAGGAGCAGGTAACTATTCTTATTTGCCAAGTTTCACATTTAAAATTTTTTTAAGTACTTTAAGTAATTAAACAATCCTAGAAAAAAGTAAAATTATAATAAGAATTTAAAGACCAAAAATCTTGAAAATTTAAAATTCTGTTTTATTATTTAAAAAAGTGTTATTATAATTATATTAAAAAATGGAGAAAAAAAAACTATTTATGTATCTAAATGCCTTAAAAGACAATAAAAGAAAACTGAATGAAATTTGATCGGTGCATATTTTAGATATTTTGTTTCACATTTTGATCGAAAATATGTCATTTTTAATGATTTGAATAATAATAGCAGAAAAAAAAAATGCTAAAAAAAACTAGAATGGGATTGATGTAATAAATATTAAAATGATTGACAAAATAGTACTAATTTGCAGAAACAAAATAGCTTTGTTTACCATAAGACTGTAACAATATAAATATCTATACTGAAGTGAAAGCAAAAAAATTTTTTAGTGCTCCTCACAATATTGTATTGATATATTTTGCTTCGGCTGTATTGGTGCAATATTAGAAAGCACTCCTTTCTGCGGAAATAATCGTGTGAGCTGATGATGTATATATATATATATATATATATATATATATATATATATATATATATATATATATATATATATATATATATATATATATATATATATATATATATATATATATATATATATATATATATATATATATATATATATATATATATATATATATATATATATAAAGAAATTAAAGTGTAAGCATTGATATGTACGGTAGATTCGTCAGGGGGTACTGCTATTCACTTATGAGGCAATAACTTATTTTATTTCATCTTATAATATTTTCTTCAAATATATTCAAGTTTTTTTATGTTCTGGTAGTCACGGAAAAACCTATTCTCTCAGTTGTAGACTTTTTATGAAGTATTTTCTCCACTTTTAGTTTTAAAAAGTACTGTTCTAAAATATAATAAAGTTAAAATAATTGAGAGGCTTTTCCAATTGTCATTAATTATGAATCTTCTATTTTAATTTTAGTTGGTGATGCAGCGACTGGTATGTTGATTTTCTAATTATTTTTTAACGTCTTATACATTTAATTGAATGTAAAAATTCAGAAGTTTCAAAAGTAATATCTGAGCTTAATATTTTATTTTGTGATTCTAACTTTTTTTTGCTATCACTCTTCGCTGTAATTGTTTGTTTCCTTGTTGCTTCGTATATTTATTTAAAAAGTATTTCTCATCGAGCTTTACAATTCAAAATAAAATAACTAATTCAGGAATAAAGAATTACGGTTCTCTGATCACGTTAATAATAGTGAATTGTAACCATCATTCAGTTTGTTTTATTCATTTTCAAGCATATGTATACACCAAGAAAAAAAATTTTAATATTAAAAATTTTATTCTTCACATTAAGTTCACAAATTTTCCAAATAATTGGGACTCTCATTGTTATGGTTGGTGTATTCACGACTGCAAATGAACTTAAATTTGGGACACTCTGGTCTAACCATGGCCTCCTACATCAGAAAGCACGCACACCGTTTTTTATAGGTAGTCTGCGCAGACTATTTAAAAATTGAACCAGTTGCAGAGATGCCAACTGCTCCGGAAACTGCAAAATAATTTAAAAAATGGTAAATAACTACGAAATAAAATTCGCAGATATTTGGCTAAATATGCTTAATTTTAAAAGGTTTAACAGGACAAAATATCTTCTTTCTTCCTTATTTAAATAAACTGGGCTCCTATCCCATTCATCATTAAATTACATACAGTAAGGTAAAATACATTGATTTGGCAAGCATTGTGGTAGCCATTAAAAAAAATCAAGCCGTTTGCTTGTGAAATAATAAAACAATGAAAAAATTCAACATGACAAATTGGCGTTTTTACATAACATTAGAAATATTGATTGTAGACTTATATTAAAAATAAAGATAAAACATGATTTGATATGCACAATATTGATTTTTGAAAAATGAAAGACATAATTGATGACAGGACAAAGTATAAAAAGTAGTGTATTATATAGGTTTTCGAATTATTTAGAAATACTGGTGGATTAAAACCTAATAAATAGAATTTATTAAACAATGAATCATACAATAAGAAACTACCACTTGAAAATATTTATCCGCTGTCCGGAGCAAGTTGGCATCACTGCAGTTGTGAGCATGAACTCAAATTCTATTTTCGTTCGTTCGCTCGTTGTAGTGGAACTTGGCGTCATGAGGCCATTATGGCCCTTTTTCAAATTCTATTTTCGTTCGTTCGTTGTTGTAGAACTGGGCATCTGAGGCCTAAATGGACCTTAGCAAATTCTATTTTCATCATCATCATCATCAAATTTTATCTGGGATCCTGAGGCCATGAATTCTATTTTACCGAGGGAAATTTATCATATATATTTGAGAATTGAATCTCTAGAGGTAGATAAGTAAATAAGACAAACCAATCATATTCATAAATCAAACAAATTACTAGAGATACATTTCCTACCACTTTCTAATTTTTAATAGATTTTTTATTAAATGCCTCTCCTGTGAACAATTAAACTCACCTACATCTACAGCCCATCGACTAGTCTAGTCTCACTAGTGAAAGAACTGCAGGAACTGCTAAAAAATCAGGAAGTGCTCAGCTTACTACAATCCGTACTCAAGGGGATATCCCCTTCAGAATGATGTTTTACATTTCACCTCATGCCGAATACCATCAAGGACTGGAATTTTCTTCAACATTACAGAACTTATTAGTTTTATGACGCCCTAGTTATATGACCAACAGTATCGATGAATCGGTTGGTGGCCCTTCGGGCCAAAAACCGAGCTCCCACCTATGTCCAGCATCCAGCATCAATTTAACTTTCACGTTGGTCTGATTGACTACCAATAGGAAACCGTGTGGAGGCTTTTGGTTATAGGAGACGTTGGTCATTTTTGCATTCAAAAAAAAGATTCTTTTATGAAAATTTTTTTAAGCTTTTTTGGACGGGTGAGTCATAAATGTATTCGTCCAGAATCAGGATAGTAAAAAATAAAAAGCGGTAGCTTAAATTTGGGCATGGCGAATTTGTCAGTCTTATTTTTGCTTCCACTTTAAATCAAGCACATCCAATCCATGTGTGTTAAAATTGTAACTAAAATTTTTTTAATTCGTACCAAATAATGAGGAATTAAATAAAGCAAACTATTATTACCCCACCTCAAATAAACTGGTTTTAAAATAATTTGGTTGCCAGGTTTATCTTTTTTTACCCCGATTATCGACACCCTGAGAGTCCATATATGACCAACACCTCCTAGAAAAGAGCAGGCCTCAGCACGGGTTACCATAAATATCCTTTCAACGTAATGACATATTTCGTATTTTCAACCACTGCGCAGCTTAGTACCCCGAACGTAATGACGTCTTTCTTATTTTTCATCTACTGCGCAGTTAACTTCGTCACATCGGACTACTAAATTGATCCGTGCTGAGGCCTTCCTACTTCTAGGAGGTGTTGATATGACTCGCTCGTCTCGATGAGGTTAATACCTAATCGAATTAGATATTTGTGTAAGCTACATACAGTGAGCTGTGAATACTGAGACTCTCGAAACTTTATCCAACTTATAATAAAAGTAATGTAAAACTAATTTCAGGGAGTGGTTGTTTCAACTGATTCTTTTTATTTAATTTTTGATTTACCTTTAATTTTCTAGAAGTAAATTCGTAAATAAAATATTTTTTTTCTGCAAAAAATGAGTTTTTGAAACTTTTTAAAAATGTAACTATTTTTTCAAGAAAAAAAATGGTAATTAACATCTAAGACTAAGAGGAGATAATGTTGAAAAATATATGCTTTTTGAAAAAAATGTAATTTAAGTTTTAAGAATGTGCTGCATGTTTTGGAACTCTTTATTGTTTATTATTATGATTATTACAAAAGCTTAAATTGAACATATTTAAGAGAGCTTTTAAATTTTAAAAGCTTTTAAAAAATCTAAACATAAAATCCTGCTTTTAATCTTTCCGGGACGGACAAGTCATAAATGTATTTGTATAGAATCAGAATGGAAAAAAAATAAAGAGTGGTCGTTAAAATGTGGGTATGGTCAATTTTTTTCATTCTTGCTTTCACTTTAATTATAATATATTTAATAATGATTGGTCAAAGTTTAACTACATGATTTTTATTTCGAACTAAATAGTTGAGGAAGTACATAAATCAAGCTATATTATTACCCCGCCAAATAATAAACTATTAAAAAAATAGTTTGGCTGCACCATTTCTATCTTTTTTAATTTGATTAATGCCATTCTGAGAATGCATATATGACTCTCTTGTCTCGAAGAGGTTAGTATAAGTAACAAGCATTTATTCAAAAATAACAAGCAATTAATCAAAATTTTTCATAATTTTTTATCTATCTTTATTTTACAGAAATAGGAAAAGGAAGTAAGTGACTGCATAAATCAGTTATTTTTGAAAACATTCTATGACATGCAAAAATGTTAAACTCAAATATTATATTTTTCAAAAAGCTTTGTTTAAATGTTTTAACTTTCACTATCTTTCGATCTTTTTTTTTAAAGCTTTTCTTATCAGTTATTTAAATGACAGTTTACGAGCCTCTGAACTAATCATTTCGGATTTATAATATCAAACATTTATATGAAGTATTAAATGAATAATTCCCAGAGCTGTAAGATGTTACTCGATTAAAAACTTCATTCGCTTCGAAAATATACAAATTGGAAACAACAGTCGACATGTTCTAAGCACTCAATAAAAAGCACCTATTTTCAAAACTGAACAGACGTGACAGAGAAGAGACAAAAGTGATTTGAAATATAAAAGGTTAATTTGTCAATGAAAAAGGAAAAACTAAAGAAGAAAAAATAAAAACTGGAAAAACTCCAATAGTGAAAAGCGAAAAAAAAACACGAAAAACAGAAGGAAAATCAGAGTGGCAATGAGGGAAAAATGAATTTCCATGCGTTATAGAGAGGTGGTGAGAAACTTATGTCGTCAGCAAGAGAATCAGCATTCATATGAATGAAACAAGATTCCAGGGCATCAAGATGAGCTGATGTGACTGGGGTGGAAATAATTTCGGTTTTGTCGAAATTGAATTTATGCTCATGATTCTAAGAGTGTGATTTTTCGTATGATTAATTAATGATTTTCGTTTTCTTGATAACGGATATATCCTTGTTGATTCCCATGTTAACGACATAAGTCCCTCTCCACCTTTTCATAGCGCGTGGAAATTCATTATACCCTGAGTTTCCCCTCTCGACCACTATGGTTTTTCTAGTTCGTTTTTTTCCCCCAGCTCTCAGTCGGCTATTGCGGTTTTTCTAATTTTTATTTCTCACCTTTAATTTTTCTATTTTTCATAGGTAACTTTACGTTTTATATTTCAAATCGCCGGCCTGGTGGCCAAGCGGTTAGCGTGCCTGACTGCGAAGCCATAGGCTGCGGGTTCGAATCCCGCTCAGGGCATGGATGTTTCTCTCTCTCTTTGTACTGTCCTCTGTTGTGTGTGTGTGTATGATGTGTGAATGTGGCCCACCCTATAAACGGGTTTGTGGCAGTGTGGCGTGAGCAGTGTTGCTCGCCTCCGTGACTTTGGTTCACAGGTGCCCACTGGGTAACGCGAAATGAGCAACAATTCTGGCATAGTATAGGCAAAGATTCAGTGCCTGCCATTGGAAGAAAAAAAATATTTCAAATCACTTTTGTTTCTTCGCCTTCATGTCTGAAAAAGGGCGCCTTGTTTTGAAGTGCTAGAAACATACTGAGTGTTATTTCCTATTTATTATGTCAATGAGTATCTTAACATTTAAGGATATTCAAATACATTTTCGCTGTTTACCTAATCGAAAAATATCAAAATCTTCATCATTAACATTTATCTAGGTGGTGAAACCGTTTCCGGCTTTTTTCTAGATCATCTAGAAGATAGTGACATTGAGATGGCATTTTCAACACATTTGAATGCGAATTGATGTAAAAAAAAAACTTAATATTTTGCATTCTAAACAAAGATACATCTACAAAAATTAGCTGATGTAAAAATGTAAATATATAGATACATCGCAATTTAGGGCTTTTACAAAATTTGGAATTGAGATTTGCCAAAAGATTATTTAAAATCATTGTTCAATGTTAAACTTAAACTGTATAAAATATCTGGGCACATGAGGCCGGATTGTTCAACGTAGCTAAGTTGATATTACTTAAACTCAATTTTCTTTTTAATTTCAGTTGATAAAGTCACTGATGGTAATATTATATATATATATATATATTTCCTTTTAATACATATTTACATATTTTTACATTTATACATATATATTATATTTATACATTTATACATATTTTTCTTTTTAATTTTGTTTTCGTTGTTTTTATTACTGTGAGTTTCATTTATGAAAAGTGCACCAAACATTGCGATAAGTGGCACCTAGTTCAAAGTAGTGATAAAAAGCAGAAACTCACTACTTGAAATGAAACTATATGAAAAGTGCGGCAGATCGAAGTTGAGTTTCTGGAGTTGCTGCAATCTCATCAAAAATATACTGATCATTATTCTTATTTAAAAGTTACAAAACATATTAATATTAGAAATATTATTTAATTTTTAAGTTATGAATTGTTTATTAGAAGTTATTATAAACTTTACTCAAAATATCCTAAATTTTTGACCAACTTGCTAAATGCTAGTCATAAAATATACGAATGAAAGCTTAATAATCGATGTTGTAAATATTTATTCAATTTTTTTTTAATTTAAAAAAAAGTAATTTTGTCATTAAGGGTCTATTTTTCGTCTTAAGTTTCAACACTAAGAGGAAAATTTGAAATTCCAAGTGCCTTTTCAAAAAGCATTTTATGACATCGAAAAAATATGTTTTTCTACCTACTATTATCGCCAAATATAGGAATAAGTAGCCAAAAGTGCTTACCATTTCTTTTACGTCACGTGCTGAGGGGCTAAATCAGAAAGATATTGGTTTCAAAGTGAGTGTGATTTTAACATTGTGAGAGCAGTCTACTAATATTATTAGTATGAAGCCATGTAGAACATAAAGTATGCATCGAAGTTTCCAGGTACACAGAACAAAAATATATCATGGTTACAATAAAATGCATAAACAAATAATAAATCTAAGTTAAGTAGAAGATATAGACGAAAAAGAATTCTATTTTAACAAATTTGACATGCGATACGGCATTGTATTTAATTAACTTCACGTTAATTAACATTCTAACTTATGTGGAGAAACCTAGCTCAACTTTAACACGCCATTTTGCTTATAAGCGATCAGCTGGCGCTGACGTCATAGGTCACATGTGTCGGTATCACTGTTCTTCTTCATGTTGAAGTGCAATTACCAAATTTGGAAGATAATGCTTGAAGCTTTTAGAAATGGTGTTCTTAAACCAATGCAAAATTTCATTGTTCAAAATTAAGTGTAATAAGCTGAAAGATTCTTTTTCAATACCACTATAATTAAAAAAAGCATTCTTATATAAATATTGCAATCTCATGGAAAAATTTGAAAATTGCTGGTACTAAAGCTAAAAGAAAATTATTAAGTTCCTCTTCTCATTTTTATCAATCTGAGTATTTGTAAGGGTAGAAATAGCATCATTTCTACAAGCTTCATAACTATATTCAACCGATATATCTGGATAGGTAAAATAACAGTTATGATGCCAAAAATTCTGAAAGTATAAATATTGTATATAAAATTTTTATTTATTTCATTTAGCTACTGGGAACGCAAGTAAGTTTGAATTAAAATTCCTTAATAATATGATTAGTGTTTTAAATTGTTTTCTTTAAATTCTAATTAGTTATAAATAATCATGATTTGTTTTTGAATTGAAATAAACTATTACGGCAAAATATATTAATTTTGTGTATGCAAATCAGACTAACATAATTGTCGATTCTTCTATATTTAAGGAAAATTTCCTTTTATGTTTGAAGTGATAATAAAATTTATGCTTTTTAACTTCATTCTTAGATTTCAAATTTGCTTTAGCATGATTTCGATCATCATTGTATATAAGTAAATTAAACCTATATATAAATGGATGATAATCCTATGATGGTGTAATTAAGCACTAGCAAAATCTAAAAATATTTCTGCCTAAAATTCGTAGATCAACTTTCATTTAAGAAAATCATTTTTGGTAGAAGCGAAATATGGCTGCTATGGACTAGAGTTCCTGATATCTAACTTTTTGTTAGATATATAATATAATATAATAAAATATAATATAATATAATATAATATAATATAATATAATATAATATAATATAATATAATATAATATAATATAATATAATATAATATAATATAATATAATATAATATAATATAATATAATATAATATAATATAATATAATATAATATAATATAATATAATATATATCCAGCGAAGTTGGATAGCGAAAACTCTTGTTAGTACTAAAATAAGATCTTTTTTCCGGTAATTTCATTTTTTTTAAATGTCTTTTCGATTCTTCATTTATTAAGCTTGTCTTTAATGATAACGTCTCCTTATATCTCTTTTTAAGGGCATTTAAACTTTTTTTTACCCCCATGTCCATTCTTCAAGTATCAAAAATCACCTCTACGAAATTTTAAATTTTTATATCTTAGTATTTAGCAACACCAATATTTTATGAAAATTATATAAAAATATTGTATGATGTATTTTCAAGTGCTTACATTAGTTTAAATAGTAAGATCTCGAACAGCAAGGGTTAATGAAAATGCTTAAAATAATTTTAAGTGCCAAATAAAATTGCATTTAAAAAAAAAATATTATAATTAAACTTTTTTTTTCGCAGTTAAAAAGGGAGTTACTGGTGAGTTCATTAAATTCATAAAACCTACTTTATAAGTGTTTATTTGCCAATATGAAATATCTAAAAATTATTTCTACTTTTAATCAAAATTGTTTAGATTTTTAGTCATTTTAACTAACAACTAAACCACTAATAGTTTTTCTATCACAAAACCTTTTCTCTGTATAACATAATTATGGCACAGAAAATTTTATCACTATTGTGCACGAATTCCTATTGGGCAGAAAAATCACATGGTATGATTTCTTAATTAACAAGAAAGAAACAGATTTGCAGAAAAGAAGGACCATTTTCAAAATAATAATGTTATGGTGATGTTCCTCCTTAATGGCCTAAATACGCTTATTATCAGTTTTAACTCTGTTCGCAAATGTAAGGTATTACGTAATCTTTGCTGGCAACAAGGTGTGCCTTAGTGTTGGAAAATTAATTATATAACTTATCCTTGTTGGCAACAAGGATTAATTAATATAATTATTCAAGTTATATTAATCAATATAATTTGATTAATCAATTATTGTGTCTTTGTGCACTAATGTGTAATCAAGTATTGATTGATTCTATATGATTGATGAATTGAGCATTCAATTATTCAATGATAAACCAATAATTGATTGATTATAAATTCTTTGATAATACAATGATTAATGATCGATCAATGAATGACGGATTAGATAATTTTTGATTAAAAAGTGATCAACGATAGACCATCGATGCAATTTAATAATAAATGTGTAATCACTCATTGATTGATTACGCATGATTAATCATTAATTAATGATTGCTTAAATCATAATTGATTGTGAAATGATCAAAGATTGATGATGATGGATTATTGTACAAAGATTGACAGCGTTGTGGTTAAATGTATATTTAAAAAAATAGTATTTAATTATACCTTGTCTTATAACAGTTATTATTAGCAACTATTATAAGATACTATTAAATGTTAAGGCTCAAAAATTAATCTCCGTTAGAAATTTAATTCGTAGATATTAATCAGTTTGATATGCATGTCGTCAAATCTAGAGAAAAAGATTATTGCATAGCATTAAATAATTTCTTTCTATATATTATTATTCGAATTTCCTTATTTTTTATTTAAAATGTGTTTTTCAAATTTACTTTTTTAATTTAAGAGAGTCAATTTTTTTTTATTTTTGTTCATCATAATTTATCTAACTCTGTTGAATTTTTTCTCAGAGAAAGTTTAATCGATTTTCAAATCGATTCGTTCGATTTCGTTTCTTTTGTTACTATTCACATTTTAAAGATACTATTTTTTTGTATTTTTTATAAATCATTTTTTGGTTGCTGTGAAAAATTAAATTTTTTGCAGAAAAATCTTTAGTTTCAAATTTCTATTTCGAAACTCAGGCTTTCTGAATTTTCAATAACTGTTCACTAAATTACACTGAAGGAAAAAAAATCCCAACACCAAGAAGGAGTTGCGCTAGATAAACTAATTTCGATAGGCTTGTTTATACAACTAAGAGATGATGTCTATTCAAATTTCGCGCTTGGCGCATAAGTTTGGTGCTAGTAGCGCCACTGTGAACATGCAAATCAGGGTTGCCTTAAAAATGTGTTCTACAGTTCATAAACGTTATTTTTCGTTAAATTTTGACATAGGGAGTTGCTGTTTGTCAAGAATGCCTTTTAGAAGACGTATATTATCAACAACTCACTTACTTTGAACGTGGTCGTGGAATAGGGCTGTGAGAAGGTGGATTCTTCTTTCCGCGATATTGCAGAAAGACTGCACAGAAAGGTATCCAATGCGCATGATTGTTGGCAGCAGAGGTCAAGCGAAGGCACTGCTTCAAGATGATTGGGTTCTAGGGAGCCACGTGGCACTACTCTGAGGAAAGACCGACGTGTATGGCTGTGGCGCACCGCACTGCATCTGCATCAGAAATTCGAGCTGTAGTTGGCACTTCAGTGACACAACTGTTACAAATCGGATACTTCAAGTACAGCTCGTGATACAGCTAGTGATAGCCGCATATTAGTTAGAAGGAGGCCAGGTGAGAGCCTGCTATCGACCTGTCTTCGGCCTAGACACACTGGACCTACACCTGGATTTATGGTCTGGGGTGCAATTTCCTATGACAGCAGCAGCGCTCCTGTGGTTATTACACGCACCTTGACTGCCTATTTGTACATCACTCTGTTTTGTTACCATTCGTGAGCAGCATTCAGTGGTGAATTTTCCAACAGAATAACGCTCACCCTCATGCTGTTGTTGTAACCCTACATGCTCACCAGAATGTCGGTATGTTGCCTAGGCCTGCTAGTTCACCAGATCTTTCACCAATAGAGCACGTACGGAACATCATTGGACAACAACTTCAGCGTCATCCACAACCAGCATTAACTATCCCCGCATTGACTGACCAAATGCAACAGGCATGGAACTCCATCCCACAAAATGACATACGGCATCTGTCTGACACAATGCATGCCTGTTTGCATTCAAAATTCTGATGGTTATACAGATTATTAAAGTGCCAGTACTTCACATTTGAAAAGATTTTTCTCTTAATTGCTTAAACCTTTGATTTTGAAACTTTAATCAATTAAATATGTTACTCAGACAAACGCATTGCCGAAATTTTATTGCTTTGCAGTAATTTTTTCTTAATCTTAGGATGTTTTTTTTCTCCATCAGTGTATTTTTTTCCATCAGTGTATTTTAACAAAAATACTTTTTTTCACTATCTGGTGGAAACATCCTACTCTTTTCATTTATATTTGTAGTAATAACAAATTCCTCTCAAAATCTAAGCGAATTAGGCTACATTTTACTAAAAAAGCCTCTGTAAAGTGCGACTAAACATAGGAAGTGATAAAAAACCAACTATTTTCTCAGTAATTATGAAGTTCAATATATGTACCTATATAATATCAAAAACAACTAAATTCTTTAGCATTTACACGACTTTCTTTTCTACTTTATTGTTTACTGAAAAAATACACCTGAACTGTATTTATTTTTCAGATGTTGCAAATGATGGTATGGCATATTTTTCTGATATATTCTTATGAAATTAATACTTGCAAAATGTATAATAAAAATTACTGCCCATTTTAGATAATTTAATTACAAATATTTGATATTAGTACTAATTTTATTTCTTTTAATAAATTTAGCTAAGGGTCAACATAACAGACAAGGATAAAATTTCTAGAATAGTAAGTATATTACCATTTATTTCAGTTATTTGCAAAACTTTAAAACCAGATCAACAAAACTGTGCGAAAAGGTATCTATTATTTAAATAGCCACTGTCTCGTTAAATGCGAATTAAAAGTAAGTACAAAAAATTTAAAAGTAAAAAATAACTTTCGTTAATCGCTTCAGTTTACATATTTTAATTACGTATTGCAAAAATTTTTTCTCCTTTATGTAAGAGTTTTAAAATTTATATTTATTTTACTACAACTTTTTCTACATTTTAAAAAAACTGAATAGAGCCGTGGTTGCCCAGTGGCTAGAGTATCGGACTCCGGTTCGTAAGTACCGGGGTTCGATCTTCAACTCCGCTGAGACCCAACTAGTACATTGTGCTCGTAACATTTGTGAAATCGAGAGTCCTATGGTCGATCGCCGAGCAGTACCATAGGTACAGGAATCTGGAAAAAATTTCCTTCGCCTTCAGATCTGTGTAAAAAAAAGGATAACTCAAAATAACTTTTGATCTAATGATCAGATCTTCATATTCTTAGATTCAATCTTAATGATTCAAAGGAGTGACATCATATATGCTAATTAATTAGTGCAGACGTTGTTTTAATTGTTGTTACGAAACCAGACCCAAAACGTACTTTCTCTGAATAAACATACCTTTTTTAGAAGGATTAGGATTTTAGGATTAGGAAGAAGGATTAGGGGATAGCCGCAATCTGGGAAACATGGTCCCAATAGTTCGGTCAGGAGAGCGATCGAAAGTTTGAACTCTTTAATGTTAATTGTATTTCTTGCGTATTTCCCCATATCTCCAGAACTCTTTAAGCGAATTGAAGCATTTTTGACCACATTTATAAAATTCGTTTATCCAAAGATTAACTCTATGCAAAATATAACTTTTTTGTAAATATTTATTCATATTTATTAATTGTTTTAAAAATCGTAAAAAAAAAATATTTGAATTGTAAGGTATACAATTTTTCGCATCATTTTAAAGAAGGTAATTTTAAATGACAAAACACAAAACTTGAACAAAATTGGTCGAATAGGTTCAATTTTAAAAATACGACTTTTTCAAAATTTGATTTCTCAGGAACTATTCGACCGATCTCGTTCAAATTTTGTATTTTGCCATTAAAAATTACATTCTTTAAAATGATGTAAGAAATTATATACCTTACTATTTAAAATGTTTCAACTACTACTAAAGAAATTAACAAAAAATAATAAATATTTACTAAAAATTATAATTCGCATGGATTACCTTTGGATAAACGAATTTTATAATTGCGTGCACAAATGCTTCAATTTTCTTAAAAAGTTCTAGATGCATGGTTAAATACACAAAAAGTAAAATTAACATTAAGGGGTTCAAACTTTGGATCGCTCTTCTGACCAAACCAAGGGGACCATATTTCCCAGATTGCGGCTACAGCCTTTATTTTGGGGGTTACAAATCTGAACCCGTCGATAAAATTGTATGTTCATTCAGAGAAAGTACATTTTTTTTTCTGATCTCCGTAGCTTAAAATATCGTCTGCACTAATTAATTAGCATATTTGAGGTCACCCCTTCGACCATTGAGATTGAATTCTAAAACGTGAAGATGTGATCATTACATCAAAAGTTATTTAGGGTAAGCCGTTTTTTTTTTTTTTTTTTTTTTTTTTTTTTTTTTTTTTTTTTTTTTTTGCACTGTCTATGATTTTTCATTATTTCTGATAGTGTTCCATGCTTCCAAAATTTTTTCCCTCGTTAAAGCCCAAAAAAACGAAAGAAAAAACTGTTTGTATAAAGAGTTCTAATGCATTTATGGCATTATATCAAGCAAAACATTGGATTTCATTCATTAAATGCGGAAAGTCGTTGAATGCGGGGTCGTTATAAGAGTTATTTCTCTCGTTAAATCGAAGAGGACGCTCGATAAATCCGGAATCTCGTTGAATGTGGACTCGTTAGAAGTGGATTCTACTGTATACATAAATTTATTATAAATTTTACCTAAATAATTTATTTAATAGATTATTAAGTGTTTTATTTTTTTCCAGTTTCTCATGGAAAGGTGAATGACTAAAATCTCTTGAAAAATGCCGTATTCCAATTGTTTTCGTCAGATGGCAGAAGAATCAGCCAATCACGAATTTCATATTTCAAAATTATAAATAATAAATATACTGATGTTAATTCACTTATACACTTTTAAATCTGTGCTACAAAATTTATTAATAATAATAAATACTGAGACATATTTTTTTGAAATAACGCTGGTTTGCTTTTTATTTTTCACGAATAGATATGTCTTACAATACATGCTGTGCTAAACATGAATTATTTTTGCTATAAAAATCTTTTTTTAAATTTTTTTATTAACATATTCAAATAAACTTTCCTCTTGGCGAGAACTGAACTGGTTAAAAGCAAAGTATTCCGGAAAATTCATGCGAAAGGGTTAAGGGTTGCTTCTTTAACCCGTTCAAACCCAGCGTCCTATTAAAACGATGGTTCTTTTTCTAAAGGGGAAAAAATTAGTAGCGCAATTACTTTGGTCTTAAGATTTATTTTGCTTTCTACAGCAAGAATAAAATAGAGTAAGATAATTCTGTTTACCATAATATATTTGACATTGAAATCTTTCAAATTAAGGATATATGATGATTTATACAAAAACTATTTAACATTAAAAATTAAATTTAGTGAAATAAAATTAAATAAAAATAGCTTTTGTAGTGTGCATAATTGTTACATAATTTCAACGTTAGATGGCAGCACTAAGATCAGTAATTTATAGCTTTGTTTCATTCTTGGCAAGATAGATATAAAGATATATCCCCTATATTAGTCCCTGTTCTTGGCATTAGATTAAAATTTCTAGTTCTACGTTACGCGAAAAATTGAAAAGAGATAAAATCAAATCAGATAACGCAGTTTTAAACAATCGAATTTTTGACATTTATTTATTAAGCATTAGAGAGCTCCCTGCTCGCTTTCGCAATTCGAATATCCCGATTGTTTCCTAATCATCAGAGATTGTAACCTCACAATTAAAAATTGTTAAAAAAAATCCGATTTGATTCATAATATTTAATAAGATTTAGTTCCACACGTCTTTTATTCAGGTACAATTAATACTTATTAATACTTATTCAGGTACCATTAATACTGCTAATAACGCCATGCACAAACTTATTTTCTTAAATTCGTGATTAATTTTTTATTGCTATAAAATTCGCAAAAAATTGATTTTGCTAATGACAGTATCTAACAAGAGTACAGAAATTTAATTTCTAATATATTGTTTTGGAATTTTGCTAATCTCATTTTTATATAAGTTTTAATATAAAATTTTTTATATAAATTAAAAAAAGTAAATTTACTGGTTAATAGTTGTAAAACGCTAAGTAAATATCTTTATTGTAAAAGGCTGCATAATAAAATTGTATCACGTGATTAGAAAATAGATAAATAAACAGAATGCGATGTGTCTATATGTACCTTATACAAATCCGCATCTTTCAACCCATCCCCATCAAATATGATGGAAGACACGGCAAATCTAACTGAGTATTTTAAAATATCCTCAGTGGTAGACGGATCGTGGTTTAGACTCCCCTTGCCGTCAGGCTAACAGTGGGAGGTTTTCTTGGTTTTCCTCTCCATGTTACACAAATGCAGGTTAGTTCCATCAAAAAGTCCTCCCCGAAGGCAAATTTCTCCCAATACTTGATCCAGGAGTTCCCTTGTCTTCTAGATTGGGTTCAAACTTACAAGGCTATGAAGTTCAACATTAGTAGTCGTAAACCCAAAAAATTGGGTCGACTGTTCAACGACTGTCATAAAATTAAATAAAATATTTTATTGCAAGCCGTGGTGGCTCAGAAGTTATAGCGTTCGCCTCCCAATGAGGTGACCCGAGTTCGATCCCAGCGACAGCTGGTCGAAGCTTTCAGTGGTTGACGGATCATGGGTTAAAGTCCCCTTGCCACCAAGCTAATTACGTAAGTTTTTTGTGGATTTCCTCTCAATGTAACGCAAATGAGGGTTATTTCCATCAAAAAGTCCTCAACGAAGGAAAATTTCTCCCAATACTTGATCAAGGAGTTCCCTTGTCTTCTGGATTGGGTTCAAAATTACAAGGCTTCGGAGTGGAACATTAGTACCCGGAAGCTCTAAATTGGGTCGGCTGTTCAATGGCGGTTACAAAATGAAATGAAATATTTTATAGTATGAGTGATTTGCTAGCTTACAGCTCTAATTCACCAAGAATTAGTTTTATCGCACATTTTTATGAATTTATTTATCTTCAGTTTCCTTTGTTTGGGTATCACAAGTAAAATAAACGTTAATAATTCCGCAACATATCATGATGACATCACCAAAATTGTTTTAACCAGTTAAGTGTGTTTGACGTGCATGCACGTCGAACCAAATCTCCATTGCAATGCGTTTGACGTGTATACACATCAGATCAAATATTTATTATAGTGTGTCACGTATACACGTCGGACCAAATATCTATTGTAGCATGTTTGACGTGCATACGCGTCTGACCAAAGCTCTGTTGCAGTGCGTATGACGTGTAGTCCCGCAGTGGACTGATCGTTAAGGCACGGTTCCCAACAGATCATCGAAGTCAAGCATCATTCCTTGCGGTGAGTGTGCAGGTGGGTGACCACTTGGATCAGTCTGCGTAGGGACCGAGGGTGCGCAGTATTTGTCCTCGTTAAACTGTTCTACCGTAAAGTGCTCGACTTCACGTTTTGGTCGTCGGACTACCGAAGCGGGGGTGCCATCCCCTCCGCAGAGGATCAAAATTGTGATGGCATGTCTTCGGATCATCCTCAGGGATGCTTCCCAGACCGTCGCCAATAGCCCATTGTGCAGCTCTAGTGTGACGTAAATGAACAACAACAACAACAGCGTATGACGTGTATACACGTCGGACGTTGTTATAACTGTTAAAAATCTTAGTAGTCCCATATTAACCGTCATAACACTTTATCAGCTTACTTTTTTTTTCTTCAGAAGAGCAAAAACTAGTAATTTATTATTTTATTTTTTTAAAGTTTATGTAGGTAGAGCAAAGATCTTTGTATCCCCTAAATATATTAACAACAGTTTTTAAAAAATTAAAAGTGTAGTCACAATAGAAATTATAAATTTAATTTCTGGTCTAACTTCCTATTAATCTTTTCCAAATTTGCTTTTCACAGAATTAGAGAGTGCTGTGCAAAAGCAAGGTCAGTTGGGAATCATTTAAGTTTATTGCGTTGTTCGTCATTTTAGTTGTTCTTTCAATTTCAACACATTTATGGCCAGCCACAATATGTGATGTTTACATGAATAACAGTTATATATATATAAAAAAAGCGGCATTACATAGCTGTTTACATTAATTGGATATTTTTTTCTGTTACTTATCTGTGAAAAGGTACAGTACTTTGATTTTAAATCCAAATATAATTTTTTTATTACTTATACTATAATAATAGAACTATGCTCTTTCAGTAGAATGAATTCCTATAATGAAACACTTCTGCCAGCCCTTTTTTTTTCAAAAGGCGCAGTGCATAATTAGGTTAACATTTCATTTTTAATTCAATAATTGAATTGTACATGATTTTAACCAACAGGACGCTTAGCAAACGATAGACGCTATATTCACCGCATTACAAATATTCCGAAAATGCCGTCATTTATCAGCGGTACAAGTTAAAAAATCCAATCCAATTTGTTGTATCCAATCCATTTTGTATCCAATTTGTTTCAAGAAGCTGAATATTGCTAGTACACTTAAACCTCTCGGGAACGACCCTCTCTGTTCTACAGTAAAATGGTCGTTAATTGAGGTTGGTCGTTCTTAGGGGTTACTTCCATTGACTTCAAAATGTAATCGAAGGTACTTGATATTTGATACTTGATAAATGAAGGTACTTGATAAATTTAGAGTCAATAAAAATGTCCCTTACTGATATAATTGTGTGTAAAAACAAATTTACTAATTATGAGTGATGGAACTATTTTAAATAAATAAACAATTATGTTTTTTCATTTAAGTTTGCATTTCATTTCATATCATAAAAATTAATTACCTTCAAAATATGAAAAGAGGTTTGTTTGTTTGAGATGCTCAATTTGTTCTAAAATAACTTTTTTTCCCAATTTAATTTTCAACTCTAAAAATAAATCATTGATAGCATCGTCTTTAGTGCTCTGCGCTTACAACATGAGGTTGTCGATCTCTTACGGAGATGATCAAAAATGGCTCTCTAAATAAGAGCCACTAACAATTATTTTGATTACATCTGCATCTATTTATTTGTTTTGTTAATATTTTTTGTTTTGATATTTTTTCGTGTTTTGACCTTTTCTGCATTTGGTGTTGAGGTTGCCTGGTCGCTGGGGTAAATTTTGATGGGCTCTCCCAAAGGTCTTCTTCAACTCAAAGTTTGCGGAAAATATTTCGTGCCTACCGACAGTGGTCTTACCTGGTGTTATCACTGCCTCAACTTTAAAAATAAAATTTCAAATGCTTCGTCTTGAGCCGCGGTGGTTCAGGAAATAGAGAGTTCGCCTTCCAATAGAGATCCAGCTTCGATCCCAGCGTTGGCTGGTCGATTCAAATTCTGCTCCTGACTTAAACTGACCTTAGTGCTGACATGAAATATCCTCAATGGTAAACGAATAATGGGTTAGAATCCCCTTGCCGTCGGAGGACTAACCATAGGAGGTTGTCGTGCTTTTCCTCTCTATGTATAGAAAATTTGGGTAATCTCGATCAGAAAAAGGAAAGTTCTCCACAAAAATCAACTTGTCCCAATGTCCCTATTGGAAAAAAATCTTAAAACCAGTATCAAAAACCAGTAAAAATGATACCAGAACCAGTATAACCATACTGGAAATTTTGAAACCAGTATGGCACCATACTGGAAATTTTAAAACCAGTATAGCACCATACTGGAAATTTTAAAACCAGTATAACACCATACGGGAAATTTTAAAACCAGTATAACACCATACGGGAAATTTTAAAACCAGTATAACACCATACGGGAAATTTTAAAACCAATATAGTTCCATACTGGAAAGTGTAAAACCAGTATGGCACTATATCAGAAATTTAAAACCAGTATGGATCATACTGGAAATTTCGACACGAGATATAAAATCGTACTGGAAATTTTTATACCAGTTTTCAAACATACTGGGAGTTTTAAAGTAGTTTTAAAATATAGCTTCATTCTTAGTAAGTACATATTTTTCTGGAAATCTAACAGTTTTGACATTATCAAACTTCGTTTTTTTATTTTATTTTATTATATACTTATTTCAAATACTTAATTTCTTAGATTTTTATTAGAATTCTTTACATATACGATATCAAGGGCGGTGAAAGCATATATTTACTATATACATTAATTGAAAAAAATACATATTTAAAAATATTAAAATCATTTTATAATTTTGAAGAAAAAGGAAGTTTTTGAGTAAGATTTTTACACATTTTAATTACTTTAAAATCTGCTTAAAGTCATTTAAATGTTAGTAATTTTCCAAGAAAAGTAATTTAATAATAGATTGTGTTTTTATTCGTTTATTATTTATTAACTCATTTATTTTTTGATTAACAAAATTTATTTTAATCAAAGTCATCATGATAAAAGAATATTATTAATTGTTAAATTTTATTACAAAATGTTTTTATTTATTTATTTATTATATTTGAATTTATTCTAGAACAATGTTATTCCCAACCGAAACTAATTTATCAATTCGAGAAATAAATTAATTAGTTCAGGTTTCAAACAAAAACAACTTCGTAGCAAAGGAAATATGTTTACATAAATTAAAAATTGATATAAAATCTCAACTTTTTATTTTCAAACATAAAACTCTCCTTCATTAATTTATAAATTTCAGTCCGTTTTTGAAATTTGTGATTAATAAATTTAAATCATAAAACAAACTAAACTTTTTTCAAATGAAATAAATAAATTTGTTTTGTTACTATATAGTTAATTCAATTGAATCTATAAAAGAGAAAAAGAGCGATTAATTCAGAAACGAATAATCACGAAAAGACGAGAATCGACTTTTAGTCGTTCGTTAAATCCATCGAGCTAGCGTGAAGCGATGAATTCGTTCGTTAAATCTATATCACGCTAGCTGATCTATACAGCTCAGTTTTTCTAGTTCTTTCCTTTCTCTGTCTGAACTTCACAGCCAACTAATCTTGTTTACATCATGGAAGCATCGTGGGAAGAATGGCGTCATATTTTAGTAAGTGTATTTTTATCTTTATTTCTTGCTTTTATTTGCATCTTTGTTAGTTACAATAATGTTAAAACGTATGCTTCAGTAATATTTAAAGTAATCAAGACATATATATTATTCTTGAATTATTACTGCATGTGCATTTGATATGGGGTTCATTGCATTGAGACTCCATTGCATGAGAATAAAGTATTTTTAATGTTTTTTCCTGGGTTTCGTAATGAAACTTTAATTGAAATAATTCTCTTTTTACATAAATTCTCATTAATATCACCGTTATTGACAAATTAATTATTTGTTTAGTTTTATATAATATTTGGAAACTTCGCGTTATATAATTAAGTGTTAATCTCAAATTCTTTTGTTATTTTTAATGTTTAATTTTATTTTAAAGCATTTAATTATAATTATATTTTATTAACTGTTGGTACCATGAAGTTTCAGTTAAACTAAAATAACATTTTAAAAACAAAGTAGTTGATACTTAAAAGTTTGATATTACTGCCTAGTTAATAGTGTACATATATTTTGTAATTGTATAATTTCTAAATCAATTTTTTTTTTCAGAAATGATTTGGAAAACAGCCTATTATTTTTATTTCAATAGAGGTATGTTTTTCTTGTTCTTGACATATTCAACATGCAAACTATTATAGAATTTTTTTTAAAAATTCGATAGTTATTTTATCCTTTATAAATCTACATTTAGGGATGTTTCAGAGTCAAGATCCATTACACCAGCTACAACTGTCAAGATGCCTAAAAGATTTTAAGCTAACAAATTTTATTTATTATTTAAAAAAGAAAGACTAGTAGAGATTTGGCTGGGATGGCTACGAGTTATACTCTTTAAATTGGTCCTGTTCTTTAATGTTTTTGTTTTAATTTCGCCTGGAGGTTTTTTTTTCTTGTTTTAATTTCTCCTTATTGATGCTTTTAAGATGTTTGCGAAATTCCCAGAATTCTGAAAGTTTTAGTTAATAATATCAATAAAACATTTTGCTAAAAACATAGCAGTTGGCAGTCCTTAATTCATTATATTTCTTTGTACATAGAAGTGATACAGTGTACATAAAGATATTCAGTTTGTTGATAAATTGAATTAGTGAAGCCTTTTTGCAAGTTTTCATATTATAGTTACAAATTAATTATAAAATGGAACTGAATGCTTCATTGATTTTAATGAATGTAAAAAGTATATGCAGATTTAAATGTTTCAATATTTTTACTTCTAAGTTCTGCCTCTGAAAAGTTCAAATTTTAATTTTATGTTTAAAAACCTTTAATATGCTTTGCCATGATAATGTATTTAAATGTTAACCTTTAGACAAAGTTATGAGCTGAACTGTTTAAAAACTGAACTGAACTAACTGTACTGAAACTAAAATGGTCAAAAGTTACTTCAGATCATTCATACTTAAATTTTTGCATGGAGTCACTCTAAAAGTAGGTTGGTAATGTGCTTTCATGATGTGGGCGTTTGTGAATTCTTTTGTGTTGTCAACTAGAAGTGGGTAGTATGAGAGATACCTATGTTAGACATTAACTTCCCTTTATTAGAAATCTCTTTCAAATTACAAAAATAATAAAATTTTGGTGGACCATTATTTTTTCTTACTATTGTCGCGCTGATCTAAGTTTCAATTAGCCAGTTGAAATATTGAGTATATTTATAATTGATTGGTATAGTAGTTGAAAAATATGTAGCATTTGCAATTGTATTTTTCATACTTAATAGTTATTCTGAAAAATTGTTTTTACTGTATAAATTAGTTAAGCCCTAATGTATCCCTAAATGTATAAATTAGTTAATTTACTGTATAAACTATTTATTCTTAATTTAAAATAATTTATTTTAATCTTTTATTTATTTGCAGTCTGTGTATTTCAATATTACTTAATGTTAAAAATGTCTAATGGAATTAGCACTGCAATCTGAAATATTAACTTAATCAACATTGTAATCTAAAATTTAGCATAAACAGATAAAGCATAATATTAAAAGATAAGGCATGCAATGTCAAAAATGAGATTTTTTGAAATTGTTTAGTTTACAATTAATGTTAATTGAAATTTTGTTTATATTAGGAGCTCTAAATGGAGATATTGTTGCTGGCTCTTTTTTGGTGAAGTGAGATAGATAATTTTACTAAGAGGTCGACATTAAAGAAAAGTGAGGGATCCTGCACAACCAGACAACCTCCAACTAGACTGGAAAAGTGACTGTTGGAAAGTGCATTTTCGTCTCTATCTTCTTTGATATTGAGAAGGCTTACGATCAGACAAGGCGGTACGGAATTTTGAAGACACTCTACGACATGGGACTTCGTGGAAATCTACCCATCTTTCTCAAGAACCTTCTGTCGAAGCGGTATTTTCGAGTAAAGTTGGGAACTACATTTTATGATCTCTTCTGTCAGGCTGAAGGTGTCCCTCAAGGCAGTGTTTTAAGTGTCATACTCTTCATTATTCATGTATCACAAATCTTGAACGTGCTGCCACCTTCCGTATTTGTTTCACGATATATTGACGATCCGAACGTGTAATGTACAGGATTTGACGTGCGCGTCATTGAACGTCAACTGCAGTTGACTGTGAATAAAATTGTGGAATGGTGTGAGAAAAATGGTGTGAAGTCCTACAAATCTCATCCTCTAAAGCAAGATGTCTTTCCATTAAGCTTGGAACGATTGTATGACGCTAGACCTTAACACGTCCGTCCATTACATGCTCGCGTGCGCTCAATCATACATGGTTGACGCAGATAAGGCCTGCAAACGACGGTTGCATTTGTAAAAAGTAAAAATGAACCACAACAAGGAAGATATAATATTTTAACTATGCGAATCAATCAACTATTTGAATGCTATATTTTTTATTTCGCTACTAAAATATGACTATACTGATTTCGTTTGATTATAAAAAGATTAATATTTTTTAGGCTGTTATGGTAATGTTTATATCATTTAGTAATTGTGTAATTCTTATATCTTATTGAAGGCAGAGTTTAAATTATGTCATATTCAATGTTTAAAAGTTTTAATTTTGTGTCGTGTGTTTTTATTCAGTATGTATATTAATTATTATATTAATTATATCTTGTTGAGTTCAAAACAATTGTGAGATAAGAAAATCCTTCTAAAATTTAGGCTTATTTTATTATTTATGAACATGTGTCGTTATATAAATAATTCGCTCTTGAGATTTAACTTTTGTAGGCGATAACTTTCCTTCCTAATTTAATTTTCAGATATTATGTGATAAGTAAATTATAAAAATTAAATACTTCAAATAGAAAATGACTATATCAAATTGTGCTTTAAGTCAAGGGATCTTAAGAAAAATGTCAATAGAATGACAGAGTAAAAGAATTCAAAATTTTTATTTATATTAGTTAATAACTTGTGTCATTTAAGATTTTATTTGTAGCTATAATTACTACTCTTACCACTATTATGTTTGAATGATTAAAGTTGACTATAATTTAAATATCAAATATATCTAAAATTAAAATGGTTTGTATTTAAATCTATAGTAGCAAGCAAGTACATTGATCAAAATGTAACATAACTATATAATTATATTTTACAATGCCTGATTTCAGAGTAAATGAACAGTGTCAAATTAGATTCATTTCAAATATTTTTTGCGGCATTTCGAACATTATATATTATATGCGTTATTTGCATTCAATTTTATTTATCAATTACAAATGTAAACCAAAGATAATTGATTTATATGAAATCATAATTTTATAATTAGATTGTTTAAATTTATATTTATAGATATATACACTTCACACGGTCTCCTTATTGTGCATATGAATTTGCATTTGTCAAATATTTCCGAGGCTTATTTAACAAAATTTATCATTCAAATTTGTAATTACAAAGGATATAAAAATTAAGATTTTGACTTTAGTCAGTTTTTGGCTATTCATTACATAATATTTCTAATCCCCAATCAATTTTCATAAAATCTGAAGAATACATTTACACTTTTCTTATGTTGCTGCAAAACATTTTTTGTGTAGTATTTTAGATTCAAATCTTATTGACAATTATTTCTAATATATTAATTATTAAAAAAATTACATTAACTGTGAAGAAGTTTAAAAAAAAAACAGTTTATTTGATTTTTATAAACATAATGCAAACTATAGCTTTTGACAAAGTGTTTTAGTTCCCTGTATAAACCAGGTGACTTTATTTATTTACTCATATCAATGTTTTATTTTCCCATTCAGAGCAGTTCACTAACCTTCCTGTATTAAACTGTAGTACCTCACTATACTTGTGTTAAAAATAAATTGTTACACCATCCCAGTTTACTGGGTGTAGTACACTAGTGATACTGGGTTCGATATCATACTGGAATAAATTTTATACCAGCTTATGAAACACCGGTTCCGGTATGATACTGGTTCCGGTATCATACTGGGATCAATTTGATACCGGCTTATGAAACACCGGTTCCGGTATGATACTGGTTCCAGTATCATACTGGGATCAATTTGATACCGGTTTATGAAACACCCATTCCGGTATGATACTGGTTCCGGTATCATACTGGGATCAATTTGATACCGGCTTATGAAACACCGGTTCCGGTATCATACTGGGTCCGGTATAATACTGGATCCAGTATCATACCGGAACCGGTGTTTCATAAGCCGGTATAAAAATTTTTATACTGGGAATTTTTTCCAATAGGGGTTTGATCCAGGAATCTGCTTGTCATCTAAATTGGGTTCGAAATTAAAAGGCTACTGAATTGAACATTGATAGTCGTACACGCAACTGTTCGGCTGTTCAACGCCTGTTATTAAATGAAATAAAACGCTTATTCTTGAGCCGGGGCAGCTCTGGGGTTGAGCGTTTACCTCCCGATGTGGTTACCAGGTTTGAATCCCAGCAGGGACTGGTTGATACGAATTCTGCTCCCGGCTCGCACCAACCGCAGCGCTGACTTAAAATATCTTCAGTGACAGACGGATAATGGGCGAGAATCTCTCTGCCGTTGGGCTAACTGTGTTAGGTTTTCTTCTTCCTGTTAAGCAAATGTGGGACGATTCCATCAAAAAGACCTCCAGGAAGGGAAGTTTGACCCAAATTGCTTGATCTAGGAGTTCCCTAATCTTCTGTGTTGGATTCAGAATTACAAGACTACGGAGTTGAACATGATGGTGGTAAACTCAAAATCTATTCGGTTGCTCAGAGCAGATTATAAAATAAATTAAAATAAAATAAAATTTTACTTAGTATTTACTTACATTTACATAAAGTTAAATGCCTTCCAGACTGGGTAGTGGTCAGAGAACTGACTTTCCATCAGAAAGATTCTCGGCTCAAGTCTCAGACAAAGCATGGATGTTCTTTAATTTTCTGTACTATTTGCCCTTTCTATGCGGGCAACGCTGGCCCACCTAATATGGTGCCCCTGAAAGCGTGTCCAACAAATCTGCCCTACTGATGCCTGAATGACGAGTGTCAATCGGGTGGGTACTGGTAAAATAAAACTGGTAAAACCCGCTCATTCTTAAAGGTTTAAATAATTTAAATGTATTTAAAAATGATCTGCTTATCATGCGACCATGTTTTAAATGTTTAAAAAAACTTTTATTAACCTTACAAGTTATTTGAATAATGCGGAGCTGGCTGTTAATTACTTCCTGGCTGCGAATTACAATGGGGAACAAAGTATTTATTGCAAGTATTTGATCTCGCCTAATATGGATGTGGGAATTTTAAATCTGAAATTAATTTTGTTCCAATACCTACAGATTTTTTTCCAATTGGTTTTTAGTTCAGTTAAATTTTTTGTTTAAGTGTACTAGTTTAGAACGTATATGTTTACATACATTAGAGACATACACTTATCTGCTACTTTGAAAATAAAATAATTCAGATATTTAGCAGGAAGGAAGCAGAATTTAACAATTAAGACAAAAAACATATAACCTTAACGTATCGCATCATGAACTGAAATATACTATCCCCTTCTTCCTACTACCCTCTATGTTGCAGGAAAGCGGGGACACTTAGTACTTACTCGAAAGAGTATTAAAAAATCCTGGTTAGGAACATATTATTAAATAATTAATAAATCGCTGTGAAACTGTATCTAAAAACTGTATCTAGTAGAGAGAATCCGATTGCGGATTTAAAATCAGCGACTCGAAAATATCTACAATCCTTTCAGAAATCTGGGACAAAAGTAAAACAAAACAGTAACAAAAAAATTTGTTCCCCATTGTTATTAATACTACCGCAGATTTCGTATTTCTAGAAACTAAATGATTGTTTTTAAGAATTATTATCTGTCCGAAATATTATTATCTTTTCAAAACTTCTTCGAAAATGGGAAATTATTGCCCAGTAAGTTAGTGAAACTGCTGGTAAAAAGTTACGATGATAATATAACTGGTTTCGTTTAATGATATGCAAGTAAAAGTAGCGGTAGCGTTATCTTCTTCAATGGGTTGCATGAAGTACTATTACGAATAATGAGTTTCAGACAATATAATGATAAAACACCTTTTCAAATTGCACAGAAAAACATGGTGATTTCTATGTATGACATAATATGTAGGATATATAATGTATGCTAATTTAAAAACTTCATTAATTTGTCTAGTTTATATCTAAAAATAATACAAACGCTATGAAAAATCACCTCTTTCCCGTTGGAGTTTTCGACGTATACATGCCATTTTGTCATTGTTTTCCATAGTAATTAATAGTAATTTTTTTTTTACTTCTAACATTCTAAAATCCACACGAGCCCCATAAATCATTTGGGGGGGGGATTCCATAAATCTCCCGTGACTGTCTGTTGCATGAAGCACATAACGCTTTGTACTTGGAAAATGCCCTTACATTAAAATGAAGATAGAGTATACTTTGTACTGGATATGGGTTAAGCTAAACAACATAAACAAAGCACAAACATGTAAGAAGCCTTATATCTCTATTCCCCTTCTCGATTCTAATCAAAAGTTTGAATTTCCTTTTGTTAAAATCTTCCATCCCTACACAGCAGCAACTGAACTTGACTTATGAGAATCATTTCATATTTCAAAAAATATTAATACGTTAGTTAATGATCTTACTAGTATTCATTCTTCCCTTATGTCCCCTGTCTCAAAGTCATTAACTGAAAAGCAGTGCCTGTTTACAGCCTACGGGTCGATAACAAACACTATTTCCATTTCATGCTACTGAACCTTACACGTCTTTCGACATTTGTCTAAACAACAAACAAATGACCAAATTTCCTTTTTACGTTTTAACGTAACTCTGTAAATCGTTAAGGGGATTCTCGTACCTGCCACTCGGAGCCCTCGTTTGTAGGGAATGATGGTTTATAATTTTGATAAGATGATGGGCCAGATGGCTCATGCAACCCTGGATCATTGGAAACTATACTGATCTCGGCCTATGGAATATTTGGAAGTAACTAAACAATTTACTGAATAAGTAAGCACGGAAATTTCAAGATTTAACCACAACATGGAGGAGGATGGATTTACAACAAGAAGAGATTATTTTATATTTTCATTACAACACTGCTGCCAACTGTATTCAGAGCCTGACTATAAGACAGGGGCTTTCGGGGCAGTTGCCCAGGGCTCCCAAATCAGAGACCCCAAAATCAAATAGAAAGTTTATTTTACGTTTCCTTCTTTAATGAACTTTTTTTTAAACGAAATATCAGTACATTGCAAATTCCATCAGTTTTATGTCAGCTTCTTCATTAATCTATCGTAAGAACACAATCTACATTTCGTAAATCCTTGGCTTTTTAGGGCGGTATTCAGCTAACTTTTCGCAATTATGATGGATAAATTTGACCAATCAAAAGCCCGTATATTTACATAGCGCAATATGCGATACGTTTACAAAAATACAGACTTCTGATTGGCTTAATTGAGCCATCGTAATTGCGAAAATCCAGTTGAGTTCCGCCCTAATGTCAGCAAGGATATGAATTTTTCGCAGCTAGAGGACAAAGTTAACAATCAGAAAACTACATTCGGCAATGATGGACATAGAATTGTCAGGAAATCAATAAAATGGACAAAACGATATTTCGTCTGACCATTGGATTAGGGAGACTTTACAGCTATTTTAGGTGCTAGTTAATTTTCTTGTTATCTATAATAAGGTGAAAAATTCAAATACCTCCATAATGCTCTGTTATTCATTACTGTAGCAGAGGGAAGGGCTAAGTCCTGCCTACATTAGTATTTATGCTGTCCTCTATATTACCCACAGATGTCAGCATCTATGGGTAATATATGAGAGTAACATATTTAATAATAAAACTTTTACATTTGGGAAAACAATGGCTTATCACTATACTGGCCCAAGTCCTTCAAATCTTAAGTTTTTATGCAATCCCCTTTTGCTGTTAAAAATTGTCTTGTAGGGTGCCGCAAATCGAAAGAAGTTTGAGAACCACTATTACGATTATAAAGGGTTAATCAACGCATGAATCAAGAAAGAAAAAAATCCCAGAAAAAGACTAACATTTACACCTTATTATTGACCTTGAGAGAGAGAAGGATGGAATTGAATCTGTCAGAATCATCATAACCCATCATTCCAAATGAAAACACTTAAAGATTCCTTCACCGTTGTTTCTTTTTTGATGAAAAAATTACACACTCCTTGTATCCTATCATCGTCTACTGAAAACATTTGATGGCAGTTACTGTTACTTTTTGTGTCTCCCCACTCCATTGATAGAAATCGGTGATTTTTTTTCCCTCCTGTTACTCAAGGACAATGTGTAAGAGCTGCTGCATATGGAAGGTAGATTATGAAGTGATAAAAGAGAAAAAAATTAATGCCTTTTTGGGGGAGGGTAGAGATGGATGTCAATCATTTTCAGTTCCCTCACCTTGACTTTTTCTTTCAGTGAAAAAAGAAAAGCAATCTTAAATCTCAAAAGAATGCGCTTTACGTTAATGAATTATTCATGAATGATGAAGTTATTATAATTGATAAAAATAAACTTTCAGCTTTTATTCGTTTTCTATGATTTGTTGTTCTATAAATCATCGGTTCGTAATTTTTTTCGAATATGGAACCCTAAATGAACTTGTTTCGTCGTAACTCTGGATTTATAAATTAAATATATAAAGACAATTATGAATGTATTAAACACTAAAATTTTTTTGTATAAATACATTACATATCTATACATTATTACTCCCTTATTTAATCGTCAAAAATGTATTTCTTAAATTACAGAAATTTCATAATCGAAAGTGTACCTAATTTTCCCGTATACCCATTAGTAACAACCTATTAATAATACATTGATTACATAAATGATTTAAATCATTTCGAAACTAATTGCATTTATAAGCTTCGAAATCTGGAAAATATGGTCCCCATAGTTTGGACCCGTAAATGTTAATTTTACTTTTTGTGTATTTCGCCATATCTCAAGAACTTCTTAAGCGAATTTAACATTTTTGTACACAATTGTAAAAATTTGTTTATCCAAAAAATCCCATGCTAAAAATAAAGGTTAGTTATTTTTTTTTATAAGCTTATTAAATTATAGTCGAAAAAATTTTGAATTGTAAAGTGTACATTTTTTTGCGTTATTTTAAATTATGTAAATTTGCATGGCAAAATATAAAACTTGAACAAAATCGGTCGAATCTTTCTAGAGAAAAAGAATTAAGAGAAAGTCATATTTGAAAATTTTGATTTCTCAGGAACTATACAACCGATTTCATTCAAATTTTTAATTTCGTCTTTAAAATTTCATACTTTAAAATGATGTAAAAAATTGTAGACCTTACAACTCAAAATTTTTTCAATTAATATTTCTTATAGTAATAAGAAATAAGAAATATTTACTAAAAATTTTTTTTTTTCATGGGACTGTCCCTTAATAAACAAATCTTATAATTGTGAGCAAAAATTTTTCAATTTGCTTGCAAAGTTCTTAGGATATGGCGAAAAGCGCAAAAAGTAAAATTAACTTTATGGAGTCCAAACTTTGGAGCACTCTCTTGACCTAACTATTGGGACCTTATTTCCCAGATTGCGCCTACCCCCTATATTTTGAGAGTCAGAAATCCAATTCCGTCTAAATAAAGGTATGTTTATTCAGAGAATGTACGTTTTTGTGACTGATTTCGTAACTTAAAATATCGTCTGCACTAATTATTTAGCACATTTGAAGTCACCACCATGAACCATTAAGATTGAGTCCTTGAAAGTGAAGATCTGATTATCTAATCAAAAGTTATTCAGGGTGGTCCGTTTTTCATTTTACGCACTGTACGTCAGAGGTCATTTATTAATAAACTAAAAAATTTGAGGTGCAAAATTTGAGTAATGAGAGTTTTCCTTGAGCAATTTGTAAACATACGAAATTTTGAATTTCTGAAACATGACGCACACGCAAAAATCTATTACATTTATAGAGATAAGAAAACCAATAAACGAGATTTTCTTGAAAACTAAGATCAGCCAATTTACTTAACAGCACTGTATAAAAAGGTTTCACAAAAGTGAGCAAAGATGAGCTAAAACAGCTCTGAAACAAAACAATCTTATCATAATACCTGATTTTGCTCAGACTATGGCATCAAAATGCATAGTCATAAATGAGTATATACTGTTTTGAGCTATACTCAATAATGAGTAAAAAATCGACTACATTTGTTTTAACTATACGAGGATTGCTATTTATATTTCTGGCCTAATAATGAAAAAACAAACATGTAGGATCGAAATTGGTTTTATTGTTTTTCAAAATATTCTGCATGATGATCAATACACTTTTGCATGCGCTTGAACCAATTTTCAAAGCACTTTTTCCAGTCCGATTGAGGTAACTCCAAAACATGCGTTTTGAATGCATCAATCGCTTCTTCGGGGGTCGAAAATCGTTGTCCACGTAATTTATTTTTGATGTGTGGGAATAAGAAGAAGTCATAGGGTGCCAAACCAGGGCTGTACGGTGGATGACCCATCAGTTCGATCTTTCGCTCCGTCAGAAATGCCTTGTTTGAGTCGATGTGGGAGAACTCGCATTGTCATGATGAAGAATGATTCGCCTGTTCTTCTGCTTTTTTCGAATTTCTCCGATGACTTCTGGCAAACAAATGGTCGTGTACCATTCAGAATTGACCGTCCTGAGTTGCTCTAACGCCACTGTTGCCACATGACCGCTAATGCCGAAGAAACAGGCAATCATTTGTTTCGATGTGCTTCTTCCTCGAACAAATTTTGTTGGTTTTGCCTCGTCTTGGAAGACCCATACAGTTGATTGCTGTTTTGTTTCCGGCTCATATGCATAGATCCATGATTCGTCACCTGTGTAGATGTTATACACAGCCTTTGATGTACCTTGAACGTATTTTTCCAACATTTCCTTGCACCAATCGACACGAGACTTTTTTTGAGCGTTTGTCAGATTATGCGGGATCGAATGCGAACAATTTTTTTCCCCGCTCAAATGTTCATGCAATATTTTATTGATGCTAGTCATACTAACGTCCAAAGACGCCTCTATCTCATGGTATGTCACATGACGATCTTGCTTTATCAGTTCACGCACAGCATCGATCTTTTCTGGCACAACAACGGATTTTGGACGACCTGCACGGGATTTGTCCTGGATCGAACATCGACCACGATTAAATTCGTTATACCAATTTTTTACAGTGCTGTAGGATGGCGCTTTATCGCTGAATAAAGAATTAAGTTCATCGAAGCACTCTTGTCTTGACAATCCACGTCGAAAGTTATGAAAAATAATGGCACGAAAATGCTCACGATTCAATTCCATTTTTTGAAAGAGAAGAACTTTTCAATTTACTGTCAACAACACAAATGAAGCTATAATGGTAAATCGTCTGCTGAATTTATGCTTAAAAATATCAAACTTTCGATTAAAATTGTCTGCGGTCGCCTAGCAACACTTACTGTTGCCAAGGCCAGAAATATAAATAGCAACCCTCGTATAGTTTTCAAAATCGACTATATTTGTTTCCGAACTATTTTTACACATATTTAGCTCAATTTTGAGGAACCCATTTACACTGTGAATACACACGAATCAACAGAGTTATAGGCCAGGATAGCCTGGTTGGCAGGGTGCTGGACTCACGTTTGTGGGAACTGGAGTTTGAATCTAGCCGACCGAAGACCCCCTGTGTAGTAAATGGTGACCGGTTCACGTTAAATCTGTAGGGTCACAAAGTCCTCCATGTTCCCATAACAAATCAATACCTCTAGGGATATCGTTCTCTGGTTCAGGTCAAAATTACGATCTGTGGACGAATGAATGGATGCATCAATGGGTCCGCCTTATAAACGGACGTGACATATGGGTATGGCAGAAGTCGATTTCTACGCCATAGATGGCGCCACTGGAAACTAAAACAATAGCTCCCCCTCTGTTTAAATGGCAGCAGAGTTATAGATAATAGACATGATAACATATTCATTATTTTTATTGTTCCTGATTATGATCACAGCATTATCGTATTCAATAATATTCGTGATATTAAGGCAGTTGCTTATTACCGTTTGCGATAAATAATTTGCTTATTACAGTCCATAAATGTCACACTTGTTCCCTCTCAATATTTTTACCCTCTCGCCCTTTCTCTCAAAACGTAGCACTTCAATTCGCATTAAACACCAACCAACAAAAAACTTTTGTGTAGAAATTTAGAAGAGTTGAAAAAATTGCTACTTACCAATTACATTCTACGATTATAATATGCCTTAACTAGATCATGCAAATCTTCATGTAAATTAGATTAATACCACATTTATTCATAGTTAGAGATAGATAATAAAAAAGACGCGAATACGTCTAATCTTTGATAAATTTAAGCTCAACTCTCTGAAAACCATTCAACAGCAAGCAGACTCTTAACTCATTATCTATCTATCAATTAATTGGAATATTTTGCGTCTAGATCATTATTTTAAACTAAACATACGAATATGATTTTTAACAAGGCTATTAAAATTAATGATGTAGACTTCTCATTTTGAAAAGCTTCAGCTGTTAACAATGCTCAAAGGGCTGTTTCCCGAAGAAATACAGTTCAGAAAAAAGAGTTTTTTTTCGTTTCATTTGCCACTAAAATTTTAAACTTTCATAGTTTAAACAAATCTTTTGGCTAACGTGAAGGCATAATTACAAATAATTTAGGTTAAACAAACTGTTTTGAAATTAAATCCTCTTTGGTAAACTTATATAGGCTCACTATCTACAATGAAAATTCAACATTAAACTATAATATCGCTACCTTGAACCATAATATTGAACAAATTTGCTGCAATCTTAGTGCGCGATTTTAAAATGAATCAGGCTTTCGTTCAGATCAAAGTATATAGTGTAATCAAGTTTAATAAAAATTTTTGCATTATAACATGGTTTAAAACTTGGCACCGTATTGAGATTGATTCAAATCTGAATGATATTATGGAGCATCCAGTGTTACGAATTTTTGCCTGGCCAACAGAGGGCGTTGTTACAACTAGCTATAATTCTGTAATCACTTGCGTGGCAGGCAATGGATTGGAATGGATGGCTTATTGGAAAGCCCTATTTCGTACCATCATATAGTTGTTTTATTGTTTACTATTACTATGTTATAAAAAATGGCCTTTTCATTCAATGCATCCATTTGCCACTGATTCAATCTGCAACATCGTGTTTTAAATGTTCAAAAGTTGTAGACGAATGTCTTTTTAACGAGAAATTCAATTACTGAAAAGTGGTTTGAAATAGAATTCATAATTAAATTGATTTCATCAATGATAAACATTTTGTACTGAGCATGGTTCATCAACAACTATGTAAAAAGTTAATGATTAGCCTCATTCATTATCAACTATGTAAACAGTTATTAACGAACGTGGTTTATCATCAATGCAAAAATTTTCTGATAAATGTGTAAAAATCCCAAAATGTGTAAACATTTAACCTTTTGAAGCGCATTGTTGCCAGTCTGCCAACACCGATTCCCAAAATATATACAAACCACTTGAAATATAAAACTATTAGGTACTAAATGTTCTTCGATTTCTAGCAACCACTATTTAAGCAACAAAAAGCTGTCTATTCACTTTTGATGTATTATCTGAGTTCGCAGTTGCTAATGCATTGCATGACTGACGTTTTCAATCAACATTTGCTTCTCAGGAAAGGGCTAATGATGAATTTCAGTTTATCATCAATTTTATGTAAATTTAAATTTTTCCTAAAATGTTTTTTTTAAAAAAAGATTTTGATTGCTGACGATAAATGCGGTTCATGATCAACTATGTAAAGTTTTTGATGAATGTTGTTCATGATCAAATTTGTAAAAAAATTCTGAGAAACGTTGCTTGTCATCAAATATTTTTTTTAAATAATCGATAAAAAGTTTCTGATAAATGTTATTCATCATTAAATATGTAAACATTTAAAGCTGAATATGGTTTATCCCAACTACAATTAAATTTGTCATAACATTAATATTTTCGAAGGATGATTTTGATCATTCATTGTTAAATGGGGCTCACAATCAACTATGTAAAAGTTTTTCACGAATGTTGCTCATGATCAAATTTGTAAGAAATTTCTGAGAAACGTGGTTCATCATCAAATGCTTAAAAGGTTTCTGATAAACGTTATTCATCATTAAATATGAAAACATTTAAAGCTGAATATGGTTTATCCCAACTACATTTAAATTTGTCATAACATTAATATTTTCGAAGGATGATTTTGACTATTCATTGTTAAATGGGGCTCACAATCAACTATGTAAAAGTTTTTCACGAATGTTGCTCATGATCAAATTTGTAAGAAATTTCTGAGAAACGTGGTTCATCATCAAATGTTTAAAAGGTTTCTGATAAACGTTATTCATCATTAAATATGAAAACATTTAAAGCTGAATATGGTTTATCCCAACTACATTTAAATTTGTCATAACATTAATATTTTCGAAGGATGATTTTGATCATTCATTGTTAAATGGGGCTCACAATCAACTATGTAAAAGTTTTTCACGAATGTTGCTCATGATCAAATTTGTAAGAAATTTCTGAGAAACGTGGTTCATCATCAAATGTTTAAAAGGTTTCTGATAAACGTTATTCATCATTAAATATGAAAACATTTAAAGCTGAATATGGTTTATCCCAACTACATTTAAATTTGTCATAACATTAATATTTTCGAAGGATGATTTTGACTATTCATTGTTAAATGGGGCTCACAATCAACTATGTAAAAGTTTTTCACGAATGTTGCTCATGATCAAATTTGTAAGAAATTTCTGAGAAACGTGGTTCATCATCAAATGTTTAAAAGGTTTCTGATAAACGTTATTCATCATTAAATATGTAAACATTTAAAGCTGAATATGGTTTATCCCAACTACATTTAAATTTGTCATAACATTAATATTTTCGAAGGATGATTTTGATCATTCATTGTTAAATGGGGCTCACAATCAACTATGTAAAAGTTTTTCACGAATGTTGCTCATGATCAAATTTGTAAGAAATTTCTGAGAAACGTGGTTCATCATCAAATGTTTAAAAGGTTTCTGATAAACGTTATTCATCATTAAATATGAAAACATTTAAAGCTGAATATGGTTTATCCCAACTACATTTAAATTTGTCATAACATTAATATTTTCGAAGGATGATTTTGATCATTCATTGTTAAATGGGGCTCACAATCAACTATGTAAAAGTTTTTCACGAATGTTGCTCATGATCAAATTTGTAAGAAATTTCTGAGAAACGTGGTTCATCATCAAATGTTTAAAAGGTTTCTGATAAGCGTTATTCATCATTAAATATGAAAACATTTAAAGCTGAATATGGTTTATCCCAACTACATTTAAATTTGTCATAACATTAATATTTTCGAAGGATGATTTTGATCATTCATTGTTAAATGGGGCTCACAATCAACTATGTAAAACTTTTTCACGAATGTTGCTCATGATCAAATTTGTAAGAAATTTCTGAGAAACGTGGTTCATCATCAAATGTTTAAAAGGTTTCTGATAAACGTTATTCATCATTAAATATGAAAACATTTAAAGCTGAATATGGTTTATCCCAACTACATTTAAATTTGTCATAACATTATTATTTTCGAAGGATGATTTTGACTATTCATTGTTAAATGGGGCTCACAATCAACTATGTAAAAGTTTTTCACGAATGTTGCTCATGATCAAATTTGTAAGAAATTTCTGAGAAACGTGGTTCATCATCAAATGTTTAAAAGGTTTCTGATAAACGTTATTCATCATTAAATATGTAAACATTTAAAGCTGAATATGGTTTATCCCAACTACATTTAAATTTGTCATAACATTAATATTTTCGAAGGATGATTTTGATCATTCATTGTTAAATGGGGCTCACAATCAACTATGTAAAAGTTTTTCACGAATGTTGCTCATGATCAAATTTGTAAGAAATTTCTGAGAAACGTGGTTCATCATCAAATGTTTAAAAGGTTTCTGATAAACGTTATTCATCATTAAATATGTAAACATTTAAAGCTGATTATGGTTTATCCCAACTACATTTAAATTTGTCATAACATTAATATTTTCGAAGGATGATTTTGATCATTCATTGTTAAATGGGGCTCACAATCAACTATGTAAAAGTTTTTCACGAATGTTGCTCATGATCAAATTTGTAAGAAATTTCTGAGAAACGTGGTTCATCATCAAATGTTTAAAAGGTTTCTGATAAACGTTATTCATCATTAAATATGTAAACATTTAAAGCTGAATATGGTTTATCCCAACTACATTTAAATTTGTCATAACATTAATATTTTCGAAGGATGATTTTGATCATTCATTGTTAAATGGGGCTCACAATCAACTATGTAAAAGTTTTTCACGAATGTTGCTCATGATCAAATTTGTAAGAAATTTCTGAGAAACGTGGTTCATCATCAAATGTTTAAAAGGTTTCTGATAAACGTTATTCATCATTAAATATGAAAACATTTAAAGCTGAATATGGTTTATCCCAACTACATTTAAATTTGTCATAACATTAATATTTTCGAAGGATGATTTTGATCATTCATTGTTAAATGGGGCTCACAATCAACTATGTAAAAGTTTTTCACGAATGTTGCTCATGATCAAATTTGTAAGAAATTTCTGAGAAACGTGGTTCATCATCAAATGTTTAAAAGGTTTCTGATAAGCGTTATTCATCATTAAATATGAAAACATTTAAAGCTGAATATGGTTTATCCCAACTACATTTAAATTTGTCATAACATTAATATTTTCGAAGGATGATTTTGATCATTCATTGTTAAATGGGGCTCACAATCAACTATGTAAAACTTTTTCACGAATGTTGCTCATGATCAAATTTGTAAGAAATTTCTGAGAAACGTGGTTCATCATCAAATGTTTAAAAGGTTTCTGATAAACGTTATTCATCATTAAATATGAAAACATTTAAAGCTGAATATGGTTTATCCCAACTACATTTAAATTTGTCATAACATTATTATTTTCGAAGGATGATTTTGACTATTCATTGTTAAATGGGGCTCACAATCAACTATGTAAAAGTTTTTCACGAATGTTGCTCATGATCAAATTTGTAAGAAATTTCTGAGAAACGTGGTTCATCATCAAATGTTTAAAAGGTTTCTGATAAACGTTATTCATCATTAAATATGTAAACATTTAAAGCTGAATATGGTTTATCCCAACTACATTTAAATTTGTCATAACATTAATATTTTCGAAGGATGATTTTGATCATTCATTGTTAAATGGGGCTCACAATCAACTATGTAAAAGTTTTTCACGAATGTTGCTCATGATCAAATTTGTAAGAAATTTCTGAGAAACGTGGTTCATCATCAAATGTTTAAAAGGTTTCTGATAAACGTTATTCATCATTAAATATGTAAACATTTAAAGCTGATTATGGTTTATCCCAACTACATTTAAATTTGTCATAACATTAATATTTTCGAAGGATGATTTTGATCATTCATTGTTAAATGGGGCTCACAATCAACTATGTAAAAGTTTTTCACGAATGTTGCTCATGATCAAATTTGTAAGAAATTTCTGAGAAACGTGGTTCATCATCAAATGTTTAAAAGGTTTCTGATAAACGTTATTCATCATTAAATATGAAAACATTTAAAGCTGAATATGGTTTATCCCAACTACATTTAAATTTGTCATAACATTAATATTTTCGAAGGATGATTTTGATCATTCATTGTTAAATGGGGCTCACAATCAACTATGTAAAAGTTTTTCACGAATGTTGCTCATGATCAAATTTGTAAGAAATTTCTGAGAAACGTGGTTCATCATCAAATGTTTAAAAGGTTTCTGATAAACGTTATTCATCATTAAATATGAAAACATTTAAAGCTGAATATGGTTTATCCCAACTACATTTAAATTTGTCATAACATTAATATTTTCGAAGGATGATTTTGATCATTCATTGTTAAATGGGGCTCACAATCAACTATGTAAAAGTCTTTCACGAATGTTGCTCATGATCAAATTTGTAAGAAATTTCTGAGAAACGTGGTTCATCATCAAATGTTTAAAAGGTTTCTGATAAACGTTATTCATCATTAAATATGTAAACATTTAATGCTGAATATGGTTCATCCTTACTACATTTAAATTTGTCATAACATTAATATTTCCGAAGGATGATTTTGACTATTCATTGTTAAACGTGCTCACGATCAACTATGTAAAAGTTTTTGATGAATGTTGTTCATCAAAATCTTTGTAACAAAAAATTCTGTTAACGTGATGCATCATCAACTACGTAAAAAGTTTTTTATAAATAAGTGATTCATTATTAATTACACAGTTAATGCTGAACACGGTTTATCACTACTACATATAAATTTCAGTTAGTCATAACATTAATATTCCTGATTGAAGACTTTGATCATTGATCGATAAAAGGTTCATGATTTAATATGTAAAAGTTTTTGATGGATGTTGTTCATTATCGAATTTGTAAAAATATTACTGGTAAACGGGGTTCATCACCAACTATGCAAATGGTTGTGGTAAACGTGGTTTATTATCAGTTATCAAAAAGATTACAGATAAATATGGTTCATCATTAACTATGTAAACAGCTAATGCTGAACATGGTTTTTCACTATTATATTTTAATTTGTCATAATATTAATATTACAGAAGGAAAATATTGATCACTGATGATAAACGTTGTTCATGATCAACTATGTAAAAGTTTTTGATGAAAGTCAAATTCATGATCAAATTTGTAAAAAAATTTGGTAAACGTGGTAATCATCACTTATATTAAAAGTCCTGATAAACGTGGTTCATCGTTAACTGCGTAAATGGTTAATATTGAACATGGTTTATCACTACTATATTTAAATTTAAAATTATCTTAACATTAATATTCTCAAAGGAAGATTTTGATTATTGATGGTGAATGAGATTCATCATCAAAAATATAAATTGAAATTTGCTTTGAACGCACAATCTAAAATGGAGATTTCCGTCATTGATTTTTCTATAAATAAATATTCGTATTTTAATTAATAAACGTGAATAACTTGTCGATCGCATGTAACATATGTGGGCGACTTCGTGAGGATAAAAAAGTAAAACCTTTGATGTATCTTTTGTATTTTAGACAGAGAGAGCTCTTAATCTATCTGTTTGAACAATGGACCTTGACCTCTCCTGGCAGACGAGAAAATTCAACAAAACTCTTTTCACTTCATAAGGCTAAATTGTTATTTATTTATTAATTATGGTTTGGAAGATGGATAGCAGAACACTGTTTGGACAAGGAGTTTCAAATTAAAAACTGACCTCGCCCGAAATGTTGCCATCCGTGTTTCAAAATATAATTCCGCCTTTAGATGAGCTTTTTTTGTTCTACCATCTTGTTTTGTTCCTCATTTAGATCGCTAATGACCTCGCCTGATTCAACCATTCTGATTTTTTTAGTCTCATTACATCGTCGATTGATTGTTAAATGATTCTATTTTTTCCCTTTTGTTGATCCTTCATCCTATTTCAGAGAAATATTTTTGCTGATGACAATAACTTTTGAATCCATTGTAAACTAAATTTTGATTAGAAACTTATTTGCTTCTGGCAATTGGAAGCCGTCGAGTATTTTTAGGGTCTTTGTTTCCGCCTTTCTTGATGGAATAGTTATTGTGAGAGAAGTCTTAAATATATAAAGGATATGGAAACTTCGCAACAATAAAATCATGGTTAAGAAAGGTATTTTGTACGAATAAATGAAGGGAAATAACCCTTTTTTTAAAGATAATTTAAATTTAAAAAAATATTTTTTCTATCATTGACTAGGATTTCTAATACGGGAATTAGGTACTCAGTATCTAAAAATGAAACAGCTAAAATAAAGTGACCACATTTTTATTGAGACAAAGCGGGACAAATGGGATGAAATGAGAATTACAATTTAGTCAAACTTTCAACACACACAATATATAATAAAAATACGAATAAATGTTGGCAAAAATATTTTCAACATCAACTGGAAGTAATTCAGATGCTGTTTGAACAGTATAGGTATAGAATGTGCGCTGCACAACCTACTCCAATATTTTTTTGCTTCAAATGTTCGTTAAGTTTCGTAAAAACGTTATTGATGCCTCTTCTAGCTTTTCCACCAAAATTTACTTTAGTGTTATCAGCACAATGGGCAATAATTTTATTGTTTAAATTATTCTTTTTTAAAATAGTAGGGGAGAGTGGGGTCAATTGTAACAGGGTACGATTGTAACAGAGCAAAAATTTCGAGTGTCGGGTTCTAGATTTGGTTCCAAGGTGGCGCACAATGTGTATTTAATAAATCTGCATGTACACCCCTGCTGGTAACCATTTTTATGTACGTTTAAAAGAGTTACATCACAAAAGATATTTTCACGCTACGTAAGTACTTTTTTTGGTATTAGAATATTATATTGTAAGAAAGTAATTTTGTTTAAACAAATAAAAATTATTAACCGAATTTGTAAGTGGACACCTTAATTAACATTTCAATAAAAAAAATTAGTTTTGTTAATTAACTAGCATTGTTTTTAACAAATGAAGCTGAAATGGCGTCTTGGGGACGATTGTAACAATAAGTAAAGGGACGATTGCAACAGCTGAAAGTAAATAATCTTATGTTTGCAAACCATTACTTAACTCTTTAAGAACCACCAATAGTTTCCCATATCATTTATATTATGCTGCATGCGCATTATTTTATTTGCCACCTTTCACAGCATAAATTAAAATTTTTTACCCCTTAAAGTAAAAAGTTTAACCCTTTAGGTCTCTGCTCATTAATATTTTTACTCCTAAAATATCACTACTATTTTGATCAATAAAAAAATATATCACAACTATGATAATATGTATAATTAACTATGTTTTAGTTGAATTTATGAACTGTTACAATTGACCCCGTAAGTAAGGACAATTGTAACAAGTGCACGACTGTCAAAAATTGTTAATAACTAATGTAATAACATTTAAAATAAGGTATTTATTTTTTTTCTAGTAGAGGATAGTCTACTTTACTCGTCTGTCAATTAATACTAATGATATATTGGATTTCTTGTTAGTTAAAAATAGTTAAGTAAAAAATGTTACAATTGACCCCACTCTCCCCTACTTATTAAATCAAAAATTATTTGTGAAGTTTCATCAGGCAATGAAACAAAATCTAATATTCTAATTTTAATTCCTGTTTCTGGATCAAAAAATCTAACACCTGTGGGAAATAATTTTAAATCTTTGTGGTTGGAAGCATCAGAATATATGGATATAAAAGCACATTTTTCTAATTCTTTCTGCAATTGTGAAAACGAATATGGTGAAAAAACATTACAAATAATTGCTTCGGTTTTTGTCCTTGCAGATGCATATTTTTTGTCGTATAATGTTTTGATCACTTGCGACGTACAATTCATTGATCTGAAACTTTGATTATGGTTTATGGTGCGGAAAGCAAATAGCCCTTCCGCTAATGCTAACTGTTTTTCCGTGTTGCTAAAGCTAGCACTGCGAAAAACTGTTCCATTTTAGATGAGGAAGCGGCATTATTAAAAAATCTTTTGTGCCTCTTTGTCGCTAGATGCTTAGTAATATCGTTTTTTTCACCATGTGAGACCGAAAATTCAGCATTGCGTTTATCACACCGTACCATATAGTCTAATTTGGTACCTTTAATAAATGGAAATTCTCTGCTTAGCTCTTCATTCAATTTGCATCCTCTCTTTTTACTCATCTTTTATTTTGTGGGTAAATACTAGAAATAAATAAAAAAATTATTACGAAGGCTAAAAAAGAGTATTAAATTTTACCTTATTGACCGTTACTTTGTGGCGACTATTGCTCTACTTTTGTCAATCAAATAATGAGTCAAACCGAACGTCAAATTGAAAACAACAAACCGCACTGTCTAACGGCAGTCCGCACTTATCTGAATTAAGCCGAGACGTAAACACCACCGAGTAAATCTAACTTGGTACATTGCCTAATTTAGTTTACTCTGCACGCATTTTATGTATTTTTTCTTTCTTTATATTCACCATAATACTTAATAAATAATAGGAATATATTTTTATAGAACATTTAAAATAAGAAATGCAGATATTTCCTAAAAAGCGGGACATTTTTAAAAATCGGCGGGACGTGGGACAATCTACCAAAAAGCGGGACTGTCCCGCCAAAATCGGGACGTGTGATCACTTTAAGCTGAAATGAAAAGAATAAAGCAATGTGTTCAAACAATCCTTAAATAATTAAGAACTAGGGATAATATTATAATAACGAGGTTTAAATTTTCTTTTCAAGATCTTTTATTTTAGAATAAAGAGCGTCCCCAAAACACAAAAAATCTTTCTTACAATAAAAAAAAACTTTCAAAACTTTTTTTGAAAGAAAAACTATCTTTCTTGCACAAAAAACTTTCTTTTTTTTAAATGTACAGAAACAAAACTTCTAGAAGGACATTTAAAAATTCTACCTTTTTAAAAATTTGATTTCTATTAGAAAATCCCTAATGAATTTCTAATCTCAGAATATTAATTTGGAAAGATAAAGCAGCTAGTTTTCAAATATTTTTATAGAAGTTTTAGTACAAGTTTTTTTACTACCAGAGGACGCTGATCAGCTTATTTTAGAATTAAATGTTGGAAACCTGGGAATGCACAACTTGATAAATTCGAACCAGCAGCAAGTGTTTCTCTTACAGATTTGTTTTGTCTTGAAAAGATTATGTAGCAAAAACCTTCTAGTAAGAATATTTTATTTATTTCTCTTTTTTTCGGTGAAAGTACAGGGTTGCTACTGTCTAGAAAAGCGGTAGAGACTTTCAGAGGAATCAGAATAATTCAACGAATTCCTATCTACCAGCAAATATTTTAAAACTCAGATATATATATATAGATGTGAAAACTCCTTTACTGTGATCCTAAAATTGTAGTGTAATCAAATCCTGCAAAAATATTTATTATCATAAATTATTATATTTTTTCGTCTAAACTGTAGCAAACCTGAAGTAAAGTATATGCGACTAAACTTTTCCTTCTTTTCGGCTATGAAATGCATAACTATGTGTGAAATTTATTTATTTAATTTCTGTTTTGAAAAGGCAGGCACTGAACATTCGTTTTTCGCCCCGGAAGTGCAGCTCTTTAACGTTACCCGGTGGACACTTGTGAACCTAAGTCACGGAGGCTCGAGCCACATTCACACATCACATCACACAACAGAGCACAACACAGAGAGAAACATCCATGCCCTGAGCGGGATTAGAACCCCCAACCATCGACTTCGCAGTCAGGCATGCTGACCGCTCTATCAATTGTCCAGCTTGTGAGCAAATATTAATGTTATACATTTTAGTTGTTGCCAAAAAATTTAATTTATTTATAACTCTCTTGAAAAAAATGTGTAGAGAAGGAAATTTTCTACAAACAGTTTTTATCTCTTGTACAGTGTGCATACGCACCTGCAAAATTTAAAAAGTGGTAGTTTTATTAAGAAGGAAAAATGGTATTTTATAATGCTTGAGGTAGGCCGACCGGCCTGTGTAAGGCTCAGTGAACTGACCTTGCATCAGAAAGGTTCTGGTTACGAATCCTGGACAAGGCTTGGATGTTCTTTCATTCTCTGTACTATCTGTATTTCCTGTAAGAGCAACGTTGGCCCACCTATTATGGTGCCCCTGAAAAAGTAGCCAACAAATCTGCCCTTCAAACACCGGTATAATGTAGGTCATTCTCCAGGTGGTCATCGGAAAAAAAAAATTTTTGAGGTGGTTGCTGCATAAAAATAAATATTTATTATGCAGTTTCATTTTAAATAAAACATAATAAGCAAAATATAATAAATAAATAAAATATAATAAATATTTAAAATGTAATAAATAAAATATGATTAATAACCTGTAATAAAAATGATTAATAATTAAAAAAATTGATGAATGAAATAAATTATAAATGAAATAAATAAAAGTTACAAGTCTTTTACTAAGTGATTACTTGGCATATTTGTTAACTTAAAAGTGTTTTTTTTTTTTTAAATAAAATATGCATAATTCCAATGTATCAATTTCAGGTGCTATTCCGTTTCCGGAGGAAGTATAACCTTTAACCACAGTATATTCATTTGGTATCTATTACCATAGTACCTGTTACAACAGTACCAAAAGCAACTCGACCACAATTTATCAAGCATTTTTAGTGAAAATAATAGTTAAGTAATTTATTCCTCCCTCGGAAAAGGAATAGTGCCCATTTTCATTTAAAGCGTCGTTAATATTAGATTATGGTTAGAAATATGAACGCATCATTGAAATGCATACAAGGATCGTGGAATGAAATCTTAAGGTTCATCAACCGCAAATCTGCATAATCGACAGATGATTAGTTTGAATGACATTTTATTCAAATTACTCAGAATTCCCTCTTTCAATGATGGATAAAATGCAATCACATTTCAAAGTTGCACTTTCGATTCGCTACAAATTAGTCGAGCGTTGAATTAATATGAGAAGAAAAAAAACTATTCCATAAAACCAAATATCCATCCAATAATCTCGATGATAATTCAAATGCGCATGTAAATCTCGTGAGTGGGCTATCAGATTTCGGAGAAATACCCTCTAAGAAAACTCAGAATTCATTCCCAATGGTGTGGTATGGTGATTGACCTCTTGAACTGGGAATGCCAAACTGATTCAAAAAGTTCTTTTTGTTTTGCTTTAGCGTTCGTAAACCCACACTGGGCCAACGAACCGGCAGGTGCTGTTTCTGGTGCCCCATTATGTTTTTCACTCACAACCATTTCTTTTGGGGAAATCAGATATGGAATAATTTTTCCATCTAGTGACTTTTCGAATGCAATTCGAAAAGGAAAGTGAAAAAAATATAAATGAAAAAAGAATATCAACACACGACAAGTTCATGGACCCCTAAAGCAAACCAGCCGGTATTTTTTTTTCTTCCATGGAACATGCAATTATTGCACCAATAGGCCGTAATTTAGTCCTACTTTGGAATCGAACAAAAAGCATACGAAACTGAAGCGAAAATGTATGGACACTCAGGGCATATATCGTGTTGTTATTATAGAGAATGCAGCATGAAAAAAATAACGTCTGAATTCTGAAATTTCGTATTCGAGTAACTATCACGTGATCCTCTCCATAGTTATTATGCATCTTAGAAATCAAGTTTTCTTACTTATTTTGTAGACGTGAATATCATTTATCGTCCTTCCATAAAATCTTTCAAAATATGAATTCTATTTCCTATTCAAATTATGCACGTTTGCAAGCATTTTTCTAGAAGTATAAATAAAAACGCGGTGGTAAGCGCTCGCCACCAAATAAGGTGACCTAGGTTTGATCCCCAGCGGAGATTGGTAGATAAGAATTTCGCTCCTGGCCCGACCAGATCACAGTGCTGACATAAAATATCTTCAATGGTAGACGGAATAAGGTATTTGTGGTTTTTCTCTCCTTTTAACACAAAGGCGAGTTAGTTTAATTAAAAAGTAATACACGAAGGCTAGTTTGCCCCAATGCTTGATCCAGGAGTTTCCTTGTCTTCTAGGTTGGGTTCAAAATTACGAGGACAGGGAGTTGAAGACAAACTCAGAATTGGGCCGACTGTTCAACGTCGGTTATAAAATAAAATTATGAAAGTTAATTCGAATTTTAAGTATCTGACTTTTCTGAAATTCCACTTTGACTGCTAAATTGTATGTTTCTGTAGAAAAATGTTTTTTTCTTCTTTCTTTTCGCTGCTGCAGGAAAACCAATCAATGTAGATCACTCCAATTTATTTTAAAGATAGCCATATGAGCATTACCCTCTATTTCAGTTTAAATAATAATGCATTTAGCTTCAATAAAATTTTTGAATTTAATCGTCAGATTAAGAAAATTTTAAAATTTTCCCCAAAACATGCATTTTTTTTCAAAAAATGTAATATCCATATGCAACAATTTTAAATAAATTTTGTGTAATAAACTGAATTAGTACATATTTAGAAAAATAAATGAATTCGATAAGCATATCAAAGTTAAACAAATACTTAAAATTGCGATTTATTTGTATAAATAAATTAAGCATTGTTTGTGCTTTGTAATAGTGATATAGAAAGAATAAATCAAGCTGTATTAATGCATAAAATTGCTATTCAATTCTTATCCTGATTTCAAGGTATAATAATAAATGCAATTTCAAAAGTTTCGGTTTTAAAAACTAAACTCTCATTAAAAAAAAGTGTATAGATTTATATTAAAAATTTTATAATATTTTTTTGATGATAAAAAATATATAATACTTAAATTGATAATTATTTAAAAAATTATACGAAGCTTTGAAACTCTATTAAATATTTAGTTCAGCAAGAAATACTAGAAACAAGTACTGAACGATCGGGTATTATTTTGAAGAAAAAAAAATTGGCAATTTCGGAAATTAAAATCGTGCAGAAGCATTTACGGCAATTTTTTTTGAAGTAGTTATTAAAACTACTTCAAAAGTCATTTAATCGTTCCAATTTGTTTTTATGAAATTTTTGTTATATGTTTTCAAATTTTAGACGCCTAAATAGAAATTCACTGTTATGATTAAAACACGAAATATCATTATTTTACTTTCAAATTACTCAGAACGATTTACACTGCTTGGCAATTGCTGATTTATGCAAATACCCACAAAATACCCCCAAATACCCACAAAACCAAACTCAGAGGACGTGGTAGAGCAGGACCCGTTATCTGTAATAAATGGCAGTGTATACAAGCTCTTCACATTCAGTCGAAAACTCATGCTGTTAGGTGTTTAACCAATACAGCGCGGTATGTTGTTGAATTTATTTTTGTGAAATGCAAGGTGGTGTTGCAATAATTAAGGGCAAAATATCAGCAAGACATCATTTGAGTGCTTACAATCGTGGACGAGCAGTTGGACAACTGGAAGCAAGTTTAAGTGTCACCACTGTGGCCACAGTAATGGGAGTGTCAAAAAATATGATCTTGAGATTAAAAAAGGTCGTTTAAACTGGAAATGTTATGCAAAAGCATGCCAGGGGTCGTGGTAGGAACACCACTCCACCAAAGGATCGATCTGTATCCCTAGTGACAAAAAGGAACAGAAATGTCACTCCTAATAAGATAGCTGCAGACCTTGCAACCACTATCGGTACACAGGTTTCTTACAGAACAAACTCACGGCGATTAAATCAAGTTGATTTATATGCATGGAAGCCTATTCGAGGCAGCTCGCTGTAACCACGCAATCGTCGAGAAAGATTACGCTGGTGTAAGGGACGTATTCGTTGCGATCACCAACCGTGGTTCAGAACGATGTTCTACGACGAATCCCGCTTTATTGCGACAAGATATTCTGGTCATCAGTTAGTGTAGAGAGAGAAGGGAACATGTTATGCACAATAGTATGTTCATGAACGAGATTGGTGTGGCCTAAGCGTGCTGGAGTGGGCAGACATAATGCTCAATGATGGAGCTCCGTTTCACATTTTGAGCGAGTTAGCGCTTCATCCCAGTGGTATAGTAGGAAAATTATTCTGGATCGTGTTCGTTTTTCTAGGGGTGTCGAAGGTCCAGAATTTCTATTTAAGAACGACAATGCGTTGCCATACAAGAGCGCTGAGGTATCAGACACACTAAAAAGTGAAGATATTGTCCGTATGTAATAGCCTGCGTACTCTCCAGACCTGAATCCTATAGAACCTGACTGCAATGCCTTTGGCAGGCGTGTTTCCGAAAGAATAAGCCCTCCCTGAATTGTGTAAGAACTGATAACCATCTTGAGAGAGGTGCGGGACAATATCCCCAAGAATAGCCCGATACTTTAGTAGACAGCAAAAATAACAGATGCGAAACATTAGTGTCCCAGGTAATCATACATCTTACTGAGATACTCATGCATGTTTCTTTCTGGAAGGAATTCATTCGCTGCTGTTTGGAAATTGAGAAAGGAGCATATTTTTTTAATTTAATTTAATTCTTTTTCACTGTGACAATACCATTCTACATTTGTACCATTTTGCATTATAATAAAGGCACATTGTCTCCAGTAAATATGTATTTAGTTCCATTGCTTCAATTAAAGTCTATAATTGTTTGTTCCAAAAAATTTAACTGTTCCTTAGCAATTGTCAAGCAGTGTAAAAGCGAAAAACATTAACTTATGAAATATGTTATTCAAGTCATCTGCGCTTTCTGAGTCACAATGAATGATCTTCAAACAAACTTCTACGAAAAAGAATATTTTTTTTCACTTTTCATTATACAATATTCATTTGTTCCTGTTTCCAAAGTAACAAGAACAGGAAATCTGGGTCACAAAATGCTCCTGCGCTTTTTTGGTTTCGTTTTATTCCTTTTTTTATTAAATAGTAGTTCAAGCACAAGAGAATTAATTATTCGAGCAGACGACTTTTACTATCAATGGCGTGAAGACACTTAACTAAATGACAATACGGGTTTGTGTTCTGGCAACAGTTTCTACTATGAAAAATGAAGTGAAGTGGTTTGGGAAGAGGAAACTGTGTTAATGAGAAAAAAAGTTTGTTGTCATGGAGACCGCACGAATCTTATTGGTATCTAGTGCAGACTGAAACCTAGTATTCGCTATATTTGAAATTGAAAATGTGCATTAAATTTTAACGCCATGACGTCACGAAAAACCTCCATAGAATTGCTGTCATTAGGAAGTTATTGGATCGAAAAATTGTAACTCGGGCATTTTTGAATACAGCTGAACAGGGTTATAGTTGAAAAATCTGTAACTATCTGACACGCGAAAGTATTCAAAAGAATAACGTTCATTGATTAAGTTTTGAACAGTAATTTATAATGAAGAAAATCTTTTTTTGTACATTTGTGCGAGTTCTGGTACAATTACACGTTTCAGTAAAATTAATCAGTAAATTTTATATAAGAACTATTTTTTTTTAACATGATTGTTTCGTACCAGTTATTTTTATTTAAAATATGGAAAGTTAAAATAAATAGCTCTGATTAGAATAGTTATGTTTCAACCAAACCACTTGTTGGTTAGTATTTTCTTCACTACAAGAAAAAAAATTAAAAGTTGAGTTTAGGCTGTCGATATTTTTCCTACCGAATTTGTATTGGTCCTATTCGATTTTGCGTAAAAAATACCTATATCAGTTGTCTATATCAGTGATTCTCAACCTTTTTTTGGCGGCGGCACACTTTTAACGATTTCGAAATTTGACCGCACACAATGAAAAAAACTGGTTTAAAAGTTGTTTACTTACCTATAACGTACTGTGTTAAATAATTTGTGATAATAATTTTGATTGTGAAATAAAATAATATGTACTACAAAAGCACGTTTATTATGGGATTAATTATTTCTTTCGACTAATTTTTTATCAGTTAGTAACAGTTATTTATTTTTTGCAAGTTATTAATTGTTAGCTGGTTTTCTATTGTTATTAACTGTTAGTTTTTTACATTAATTATTATTTTTTTGCGATTTCTTGTTAATTAGTTTTATTGCTAATTATTAAATGTTAGCTTATTTTTTGTTAGTTATCCTTTGTTAATTTGTTTTTAGAATTATAAATTGCATAGCTTACTTTAATGATTAGCTTTTATTTCCGTTTGAAAGTTAATATTTAGCTTTCTTTCGTTAATTAATAATTTTAATAGTCATTGAGTTTTCTATTTATTTCAACGTTTTTTGTCAAAGACAATTTAAACTCTTCCTTCTTATTTTAAGATTGTCAGAGACAAGACAATCGCCGAGAAAGATGTTCACGCGGTTAAAGCGTGGAAAAATTATAAAAGTATAAATATAATATTATACATACATATAATATTATATATATATAATATTATATATATATATACACTTTTCTTTAATTTAAACTTTACTCGTAATAAACAAAAGCATTATAATTTTTATTGTACCATTTCTAATATTTGGCGGCACACAAAAGTGCCGCGGCACAGTGGTTGAGAATCACTGGTTTATATGGTTATTTCAGAAGCTTAAACAGGTGTAATCAAAAATTTATTCTTATCACATTTTCTAAATCTTTTATGACTTCTGAACAATTATTTCTATCTATTTGATTTTGGTGTTATCCAATTCAAGGTATTCAATTCAATCAGCACAGCTCATATGTTCTTTGAGGGTTGATATAGTATAATTAGTAGTTAATCCTGTCTAGGAGGATCAATTAGGAGACGATGATTGAAAGCCAATGTTATTTAATCACAAATATTTTAAAATTTAATTCGATGACTTTAAATTACACTTCGGAATTATTGAAAATATGGATACTCCGGAATGAATTATCAAGTAACTATTTGCTCAAATTGAAAATATCGACAGTTATTTGCAAGATGAAGTCATTGGATTATTAGTTGACCATACAGCAAAGATATTCATTAAAGAAATTTTGATTATTATCGTATTTGCTAATTATCGTATAATAGATATTTATTTAAGTCACATGATATTTGCAGTTTATTGTGAGATTAGATTTTTGAATATCGATACAGTGACGTAAAAATATTTATGTTTCACAATATATGGATACATTGCCCAATTCCAGTTTCATATTGGCCCCGATCATTTCATGGCATAATTTATCTTATCATTTAAATTATAAACAAAAATTTATTGGTCTCTTCCATATGAACTCGTAAATCTATTTACCATGCCTATTCTACATAAGAATTCGACACAAGATGGCGATGCGGGTCCTGACAGTTCATCTGGAATTAATTAGTTACTTTATTTCCGATGGCAATATCACTTGCGACAATTACAAGCTATTATCGAGAGTCGTGATGTGACGTCATGCGAAGCGCACTTCCTTGCGGGCTCCTGCTGGTCCTATGCACGTCGCATATTAATCATTCTCACTCTAATGATAGAATATTTGCCATTTCGTAAATGGAAGATAAGTTCCTGATTAATTTTTTCTCGGGGAAAAAATTCGAGTGTTTGCAAATAAATTCAAGGATAAGTGAATTGGAAATCATGAGAAGGATGCACACCGTTTCGATTAATAACTTTTTAATTAAGATTGTTTATTTGTTTCAGCTACCTCACTTACGTTCGGAAAATCCAATCAATTAAGGAGATCGTGATTTCATTTGGCGTGATCTTTTGGTCGTTGAAATTTTTATTCCTTAATTAATTTTCTCATAATATTATTTTTGATGCATTAATCAATATTATAGCAACAGAAAAAATAAATAAAGCACATGTTTTTAATGTGTTTAGTGATCAAACTAAACTTTTTCCTATGTTTTTGTTACTTTTTTCAGATTTTTCTATGATTGTAAGTTCTCTCTAAGTCATATGTATTTACAATTATTGCTTATTTGTTTCAGCTACCTCGTTTACGTTTGGAAAATCCAATCAATTAAGGAGATCGTGATTTCATTTTACGTGATCTTTTGCTTCTCAAATATTTATTTCTCAATCAATATTTTGAGAATGTCATTATTGACATGCATATGCTACAGAAAAAATAAATGAACGAAGTTTTTTTAAGCATTTGGTGATCAAATTAAACGTTTGTTCTATGTTTTTGCAACTGTTTTCAAATTTTGTTATTTCATATTTTTGTAAGTTTCTTATGTGTCATATTTATTTACAGTTAATAAAAATAGAATTTTTTTAAAATCTTTTATATAATTTTTTTTGTTGCTCGGACTTCAGAAAATTTGAAAACTGTTGTTAGTATTATAATAAAGCAAAATTATTTTTATTAATTTTCACTTAAAATTTTCCGCACCTGTACTGAACTGACATTGTTAATTGAGCAACTAGGGGTCACTTGCGGCCCTTTTCTCATTCCTCATGAAATTATAATGTATAAAAAATTTGGTAATTTAAAAAAAAATGTTGCAGTAGAAAAGAGGAAGGCAAAAATCGCCATGAAATATTACAAATAAAGAAATAAATAATGTTAAGTTTTTTGGGCCCATGAAGTTCATATTGTAATAAAAACAAGTTATTTGTCCATAATAGCTGTTTATATGTCCATAATAGATCATGTAGTTGAATAGTAGATGAAGATAAGTATTAACAGTGATGATTATGTGGTATATGCAGGTGTTAAAGACATATTATTTACACATTTCAGTATTTAGAAAAGGAAGCGTCACTGCAGTAGAAAGCTGTTATGGGTCTCATTGAGACGTTTTCTCCTAGATTTTCCAAAAGAAAATTTTCATTGAAGTTGTCTGCCTCACACTTTAGTTTCACATGTTTTAGTTTAAATTGCGAACCCCGAAACCCTCCCACGGTTAGCCTGACGGCAAGGGGACTATAACCCATGTTCTATCTACCACTAAGGATATTTAACATCAGCACTGTGGTCAGTGCGAGCCGGGTGTGGAATTCGTATCGACCAGCCATCCCTAGGATTTGAACCCGGGTCCCCTCATTGGCAGGCGAACTCTTTATTCCCTGAGCCACCACTGCTCATTAGAAGTAGTCGTGATTTCTGGCCATTGGCCGGAAATTTCCAAGCTAGGCGCGATTTTTCTATGTAGTAGATTTTATCACTCATTTTCCGGAAGGCTAAGTTGGGAGTTTTCGATTTCACAATTATTCCGTGAAGTTGGTCGTTTTTGATATTCACAATTATAATTATGAAGATGATACATCTTCATAAAATTCTGAGATACTATTGACTGAGATATTTCTGTCAACAGTGAAGTCGTACGTGTATAAAATATAAAGAATAAGGGACAGGATGCTGCCTTACGGAACTCCTGCCAGGATGTTCCTTTCAGTGGATATTGCGTTTTTAAGATTAATTGCATACTGGTATAAAATGGGATATTTTGTAGATACACAAAAATCATGAATGACAGGATGAAAATTTAAAATCCTTTTATTTATTTGTGCTATTACTGTATAATAAAGGTTTGCCCCCACTCCTTGAAATAAATGAAGCAAAGAAGACTTCATATAATTTCACACTTGCAATGAAAGGCAGGAAGTATATTTTCTTCTCCCGCGACCTGTAAACGACAGTTTTCCAAGTTCAATCAAACATATCGAACTTTTATAAGAATTGATATGAAATTTTCTTTCTATCTTACTAATTTATTCCACCACCAACCTCCCACACTCTACCACTTATAAGAAAGTTCGAACCTTTTAATGTCATTTAAGCTTTCCAGAAACCGTTAAATGAAACCGTTTTCTTATCTTTTTATAAGTCATTCATTTGAGACGCGTGTTTTTTTTTCTTTCTGGCAACAAGTCGGAAGTCAGAGGTGAAGACAAAGCGGTCACAGTTAAAGAAGGAAGAGGGTCGAACTGTTCGGTAAGAAGGAAGATGATAGATTTGATGACCCCTAACAGCAGAAGTTAAATTAGAAATCTCGGTATTAAGACCTGAAATGATAGGGGAAAAGAAAATTTGTTTTTCTTAATTTTTTATGCAATCTTATTTTAATTGCGTATTCAAAAGAAAAGGAGTGGTCTGATGGTTTAAGATATCCCTATTCTGAAATATAAAAAAAATATTTAAAGTATAAAAACTAAAAAGAATTTTTCTTTTTTAATAAATAGCTTTTATTTAAAGAATTATATATCTGTTTTAGGCTCCCTGAAAAATCCATATCCTTACCTATATCATCGGCATACTACAATGCCCCAGGACAAATTGGAAAAGTCTTCAATATTTCATAATCGCCGCTTGATATTTTTAGGTTAATTGGAATCAGCTAATATGCCTTGAGGTTAATTAGGAAATGAGAGAAAACTATTCTTTCAGAATGAATTTGCTGAGGCTTATTGCGTTAAATGCAAACAGAATTTTGCAATATGGCAGGCTAGCTAAAAAGTCTTCAAGACTTCCGTTCTGAAATTTTTAAGCTTATTAGAATCAGCCAATATGTCTTTAGACAAAGTGCGAAGAATTACTCACTCAGAATGAATTTGCTAAATCTTATTGCATTAAATATCACCAGTATTTTCAAATGAGCCAGGCAAATTAGAAAAGTCTTCAGTATTTCATAATCTGCGTGATATTTTAAGGCTTATTAGAATCAACCGATATGCCATTAGACTATTGAGAAAATGTGCGAAAAATTACTCAGTTTTAGTTTTCTAGGATTCATTGCATTAAATTGTTCAAAAGGATATTTACAATAAGCCTTTACTAACTCCAAACTTATTACTAACTTCTTGAAACAAAATAAAGCTTAATGAACAATGATAGAGGTATATTCTAATTAACTAAAAGGTATGTAAGTTCAAAGAAATGATCTTAGAAAGAGTTTGGCTAGTTTGAAAATAATGAAAGCTTTTTCAATTAGCTTTTCGCGTTGTAAAGTAATGCCATCTGTCTACAATTGACAATATTATTTAATTTGTGATAGGTTTCAAAGTGATGCAAAAAAATTAAAACAATGTCAATTGAATACCTACAAGTGACATCGCATTTAAATCGCGGCATTTGTCGATTCAGAAGACAATCAGGTTCAATTCAAGCGCATGGCGTCTCTTACAGATATCCAATCAAATTTTATTTAAAAAACATGGTTAGGCATTATTACTTTACTAACTTTGGAGTTGCAAGTACCCAATTGTAGTGGGTTTTCGAGAGGTAGAAAATAAGTTCTTACTGCTATTAACTATTTATTTTTTCTCCATTTACTTTTTCTCCTAAGAAATACTCCTTCCTAAAACCATAAGAAAATAAGAAAATGGTTTTACCACCAGTTTTATCTCATTTCCGTCCTGCTTTTTAGCCTGCGTTGGTCACAAAAACATTAAATTGCATGAGTGGTTATGATAGTCTTGTCCATCGACTAACACTTTCGGAATTTTTCATATGTTGGTTGGTTGGTTCTAATGCCACTTGCCACACGGGTAAGCCTGCTTTGTGAAACCGAGCAAATTTAGGGCGGAGTGTGCGATTCTTGTTTTTCAGTGGCGCCATCTATGGCCAAGAATTCGACTTCTGCCACATTATACGTCACACCTGTTTATATGGCGAACCCATTCATGCATCCATTCATTCATCCACTGATCGTAATTTTGACCTGAATCAGAGAACGATCGATCTCCAAATCCAGTACCCCCAAAGGTATTGATTTGTTATGGGAACATGGAGGACTTTGCGACTCGACAGAATTTTAGCGTGCATCAGTCACTAACTACACGGGAAGTCTTCGGCCGGAGGGGTTCGAACCCACGAACTATCGGACATGGGCCCAGCGCCCTACCGACCAGGCTATCCCGGCCATTTTTCATTTGTCAATGGTTGCAATATTTTTGCTTTCTGTAATTCATTCTAAATTGAAAATATAATAATTAAATTAGTGTATTAAAGTTATATGACTTTATACTTAGTACAATATTCGCCTGTTGCAACTCTTTCAACAATTACTCCAATATTTTATTAACATAGAGACATCATTAGAGAGTTAATTTTTGAAAAGAGAATCGAAAATTTTGCATAGTTTTGATTTATTCTTCATAAAAAAAAACTGGATTTTAAGTTTCTTTGCACTGAAACGTAAGGGTATACAACAGCCTTAAAGGAACGTCCACTTTAAATTCTGAAGAAAGCATTTTAACGAACAGAAAAATGCCGTGGGTTAATCATTGACCGGAAGAGTCATTAAGATGCCAGATATTAGACCACCGTTCTAATAAGGGTCCTTGACCCCACTGGCATTAGGACCCAATGTCACTCTCGTTCAAAGCAGAATATTTTTTTTTTCAAACATATTTTTCTATTCCTGTGTTGGCAACATGTAAAACTAGTGTAACAGCCCACCGATAATCGTCTGTTCGCATAAATGAAAGAGAAAAGGATGTCATTTCCACGCTGCGTTGTTACAACAATGCATTGTATCTAAATTAGATTGCTTTATACTTTGTTTCATTTGTTTATTTTTACATCATATCAGATCTTGTTTGGAAACTTTGTCGTATTACTACTTACTTATTATAAAGGTTTAAAAAGTCACTCGAGAAGTTAAGCCACATTTGTCATGAAGCAAGAAAAAAGTGCACACTGCACAAAATTAAAAAGTATCACGCACTAAGACTCACTCTTAATGTTTCGGGGCCTAACTTAAAAAAATGCTAATTAATTAGTGCGGATGATATTTTAATTTTCGAAATTAGACGCAAAATTGCATTTTCTCTGAATAAATATGTCTTCTTTCAACGAATTTGAAAATTTGATCCTCAAGCTATTAGATTCTTTATGTTTATTAGATTCTTAGGTATTAGATTATTTATGCATCCTCTTTGGTGTCTCTAAAATATAGTTCCAGTAGTTTAGCCAGGAACGCGATCGAAAGTTTGGACGCCTAATGTTAATTTTACTTTCACACAAACGTATTTTCTCTTTATAAACATACCTTTTTTCGACGGATTTGGATTCTTTACCCTCAAAAATTTGGGTATAGCTTCATTCTAGCAAATAGTTAATAGTCCCAATAGTTAATAGTCTCTAGTAAATAGTCCCAATAGTTTAATCAGGAGATCTATTTTCGATCCTCACCGGAATCACTTCAATATGGCTTCTATATTTTGTCTGAAATGCGATCGAAAAATTGGACATCTTAAGGTAAATTTTACTTTTTTTTTTTTTTTTTTTTTTGCTGTATCTCTAGAACATTTGAAGAGAAGTGTAAGATTTTTATATTAGTTATAAAAATCTTTTCTCTTAACTTAATTTCATGCAGAAATAATTTTTAATAATTATATTTTATTATTTTATTTAATGATAGTCGAAAAAAATCTTTAATTGTGAGGTAAAAAAATTTTTGCATCATTTTAAAGACTGCAATTTTGCATGGCGAAACACAAAATATGAACGAAATTGGCAGAATATTTACGGAGAAATCAAATTTTAAAGAAAAGTAATATATTTAAAATTTGATTTCTCTAGAACTATTCGATCGATTACACACAAAATTTGTGTTTTGCTAACGTTTTAAAATGATGCAAAAATTTGAGTACCTTACAACTCAATATTTCTCGACTATTATTAAATAAAGTAACAAAAATTATAAAATAATTATAAAAAAAAAATTTTTTTGCATGGACTTTCGGACCGGATTGCGGCTATCCTCTATATTTTGAGGATTAGGAATCCTCCGTCGGTATGGTATGTTTATTCAGAGAATGTATGTTTTTGTGTCTAATTTCGTATCTTAAAATATCATTTACAGAAATTAATAAGCATATTTGAGGTCACTCCTCGAACCATTAAGTTAACGTCTGAGTTTTCTTTTGCGTTCTGTATGCAAATGTTTATATTATTTTGATAAATGAAGTTATGAGTGGAAAAATATAAAATTTAAATTGTTCTCGTTACGTAAACTTTTTTTTGCTCACGATTCACAATATATACTTTCATTAATTTGATAAATCTAAGTTAATACCGCTTCGCGATTTCTGCTATTTTTTACGCCCCAGCATAGATTTTTATTTAAAAAAAAGACTTAAAATTGCAATAAATAAAAATTGCAGCACCTTTTGAACAAATTATAATATCTTAAAATACTCCATGTAAAGCTTATAAAAAAGTGTGGCCCTTTCGCATGCTAAATTTCAACTCTTGACCGCATATCTGCGGCTTATAGAGCGGCCCGTATGGTATATTTTCTTGCAAGTTACTACAGTTAATAATTTTAGAACTGATTGTTGAATGTTACATTTTTTTATTCCATTGCATTCTCTGTATTTTTTTCTACACATCTCAGTAATTTCAAGTTTCTAAATCTCATAGTTTTTACGTAGCAGGCCAAAATGTAACTTTAACCCTTTCTAAGGCCCTGGTAATTATATTTACCACCACTTTGGTATGCTATTTCTTATCAACTTCAGCTCTGATAAAGTTATATTGAATAAAAAAAAATTACATCACGTTTGTTTTTAGGAAATTTAAAATAAGTCATAATATATAATTCCTTTTTCAGTTTGGAGTAATTATAAAATTTATGTTACAAATGAAAAGAAATGAAAGTAACTAAATTTCTTACTTTTTTATAACACCTGTTACGTAGTAGTAAACATACTTATCACAATTTTTTTTAATTCAAATTAATTTTATCAAACAATCGTAATGAATTATTTCATTTAAATTCAAAAAGTATTTTTATGTACCCTTACTAGAAATAAATGGCCCATTAAAGGGTTAAGTTGATCATCAAAACAGAGGCAGCCCTTACGATTTTTTGTTCAATTTAAAGAAAAATAATAATTATTTGTCCATTGCAGTAGAAAAATGTATCATTTTTGCGATTTTCATTTTATAAGCTGGTACTTAATTTGATGTCAAGTGTAACGAAGAAAAAAATGAACCAATAAAAATTAAGAGAAAGCGATTAAATGTTGCCAGATATAAATTTTAAGATTTATATCGAAATTTTCAAAACTGAAGACAGAAAGGAGAGAAAAACCGTTTCCAAATCGTACTGTTGTATGATATTATAAAGTTATCGTTATATATATCATATGATATAAGGTTATATAATAATCTATGGTTGATCTTATAAGGTTATCGTTATATATTGCCAACAAGCAAAATTACTTCTCATATATTACATTATATTATATTATATATTATATTTCTCATACATCATTATGCGTGGAAAATTCTGTATTCCAAACTATATTTTACTTAGATGTGCACGGGCAGGAATCGATTTTTTCATAGCACTACTTATCTTCACAGTGTAATAACTTTGGAGGGATTAGGTTGCATGCTATGGATTTGCCAAAACTGAGCAATTCTCCAAGTGGCAGTTCATTCATAATATTTTTTTTTAAATGGCCATAAATCGTTTTTCCCTTATGATCTTCAATGGCGAATGAGAAGCAACCAAAGGGATTGGTGAGCCTTCTAGTAAATAAAAAAATCTTAAGAGTCAGCGCTTCCGATGTCTTGGATGTTCAACTTTACGTTTCATTTTCCTTCGCTGCTCAAACACTGTGAAACTTAGGAATTTTAGGAGCGAAAGTGTGTAGAAAAAAGTACAGGGAGTACAGTGGAATAAAAAAATTAACATTGAATTATAAGTTCGATAATAATTAACAGTTTCACTTATTGCTAAAAACACCACGTGACTACAGAGCACATTAAAAAGGCCATATTAGGGATACCTCCGGTGACTGTAATTGTTAAAAATGGTAGAAACTAGATTTATTTAATTTATTATCGCTTTAATTATTCAATCATAACTACCACTAGGATTTACATTCCAAATTATTCATAGGTAAAGCATTTACCTTTAGAAACCTGTCGGGACCGATATTATACATATTATACACTTATGATTTTCCTATAAACAAAACCGATAATAACAGCATAACAGCCTATTACGCAGACGATACCGGTATTATTATTAAATCCAGAAACCCAAATCATGCTCCTCAAAAACTACAAGACCATATAGGCGAAATAGAAGACTGGTGCTTAAAATGGAAAACTGCAGTAAATGCTGGAAAATCACAAATATTAATTATACAAAAAAGAAGAATTAAAATACTTCCACAACTTCAACCAAAAATGTTCAACATACCAATACCAATAGTTAAAAAAGCAAATTATCTTGGCCTTATAATCAATAGCAAACTCACCTGGAATGATCACATCAAAAGCACAATAGATAAAGCAAATGCAGCAATAATAGCCATACAACCATTAATATATAATCAGAATATGTCACTTAAACTAAAGAAGCTACTATATACAGCAATGATCCGCCCAATACTTACCTATGCCTCACCTGCCTGGACAACGATACCTCAACATCTACTGAAGAAATTAAACCAATGCCAAAACAAGATCCTTGGAAAAATAACCTGTGCAAGATGGTTCATCCGGAATACCAATATACATGCAGACCTCAAAATACCAACTCTATCACAGCATATATACAAGCTAAACGCAGATTTTTTCGATAAAGCCATAGAATGTAAAACAGCAAATTTTAATGAAATCTTTAAATTTGAAAATTATATCAAAGATAAAAACTACAGACCAATAGCTGCACATTTCACCTCCGACGCCTCATATCATAACTATCAAAACAAATAATTTCATCAACCTTTCTGAAAATAACGTTTACTCATGCTGATACAATTCTGAACAAACAAACACAGTTTAGAGCAAACTGCTCAATTTATTTTTGATTCCTTTTTAGTTATTCAAGCAAAGAGCTTGAAACATTCATAAAAGCAACTCCATTGCCTGCTTACCTCATTGCTCAACCAAAACTGTTCAAAAATTCCAGATGAATGGGATAGGGGCCGCTTCGCGGTCCAGGTGCCCAATAAAATCAAAACACTAGGACTAGGACTAGTAACCTGCCAATCGCTATGTTGAGTGTGGACATGGTGGGCTTGAATCTCGCCGTGAACCTGCATGGCGTAGTCTTCTACTTGACAAAGGCTTATAAGCCTTAATTGAATGCCCAAGCCTGCAATTGTATGTTGTCCCAATAAATAAATCAATAACAAACTGAAAATAAATGACAAAAAATGTTAAATTTAAGATCTTTTAATAAAGTTTTGAATTTTATTATTCACCATTTTTTGCAATTATAGTGTCAACTCTGACATATTGTTATGAATATAACTTATATGTTTTTTTTCCTTTTAATTCCAATTTATTTTAAAGTTATTGTAATTTTAAGTGCTTTTTTCGAGGATTTTTTCAGTTTTCCTGCGTTGGACTATGTATGACAACTGTGACCATTTATCTATCATTGTTGAAAAATTTATTTTTCAAGTGAGAGATCTTTATTTCATAATTTCGCGCTTGAGTTGATATCAAAAGTATGAAACAAAAAGCGACAAGGAGATTAAAGGTTGCAGATATTAATCTTAACTTTTATACTGAAGTTTTTAAAAATAAAAATAATTACTGCAAGAGAGAGAAAACCCGTTCTCAAGTTGAACTGTAGCTAAGTCTCGTTAATGAGTAAAATTACTTTTAATTTATTTCTTCTTATTGAGTCCCACAATCTGTTTCTTTAAGTTGAATTTCTTTATTTTATTTTTATGTATAACCAGCGTTAGACACTAACCCATTTTTGGGTTTCGACTATCAAGGTTCGACTTCTCAAATTTGAACCCAATCAAAATTCGCCTTCTAATGAGATGAACCGGGTTCGAATCCCAGCAATGGCTGGTCGATGCGAATTCCGAACCCGGCTCTCACCGACCACAGTGCTGACGGAAAATATCTTCCGTGGTCATGGGTTAGAGTCCCATTGCCGTCAGGCTAACAGTGAGAGATTTTCGTGGTTTTCCTCTCCATGTAACGCAAAAACGGGTCCCTCGAAAAGGTTAGTTCCCTTTCTCCTAATACTCGATCCAGGAGTTGCTTTGCCTTCCGGATTGGGTTCAAAATTACAAAGATACCGAGGGGAACAATGGTAGTCGTAAGCTCAAAATTGGGTCGGTTGTTCAACGATGCTTATAAAATAACTCTTGAAATGAGAATTTTTTCATGGAACTAACTGACATATGCCTTATATGGAGAGGAAAACCACGAAAAACCCGACGACAAGAGGATTCTAACCCATGATTCGTTTACCACTGAGGATATTTCTCGCTAGCACGGTGGTTGGTGCTAGCCGAGTGCAGAATTCGTAACGATCCGCTATCGCTGGGATTCAATCCTGGGCCACTTCATTGGAAAGCGAATGCTCAGGTCGAAATCCAGGCGTTGAACAGCTGACTCATTTTTGGGTTTACAAACGTCAATGTTCAAATCCATACCATTTTGAATCGAACTCAGTAGACAAGGAAACTCCGGCTAACCCTTTTTAGTTCATTTTCGAAAAATGGGAGCAAGACTGAATCGGTTAATGGTCCATTTTTTAAGCAAAATATAATGAAAGAAATTTATAAACTTTTTTATTAAAAAAAATGACACTTTGTTACTTTATAATTTTTTAAATCCTAACGAAATCCTACATAATCAGCTGAATTACTAGCAAGGAGAAATATTTTCTAGTGGTACAAAAATAATGGTTAGCTAAAATTAGTGTAAAAATAACTAAAGGTTGTCTAAAGTTACTCTTTCCGAATTTTTCGTAATTTTGCCAATATCTTAAAAGCCTTACCACGAAACACTTAAAAAAAAAGTGGTATTTGATAAAAACCTATCAATTATTTATATGTTGCGGTGTGGAAAATAATTTTAAATCGATTTTGAAAAGCAAAGAATAGTACATTAAAATATAGATTTAGTACACTAAAGGAAATTTTCCAAAAAAGCGTAGAAAGTTGGCAACCCTGCATAGTTATCAGATTATTTATAGTTATGTTTAATTAATTTACACATCTTGTCAAATGACCTTCATAATCGAAAATGTCAGTTGGTAGCAACGTAAGAAAGAAAACTTAGCTTTGCTACAGAACTTGCTTCAATATCTTGTAAGCATTTAATCTAAGGTAATAGAAAAAAACGACTGAATTTACGAGAGTTTTATAGTGAAAAATACAATTTCTCCTCCTCTTAACCTGATCTAGAATAGGAAAACGTAATCCTCTAAAATTTACATTACTGCAGCTTTTAATTATTATAAAATTAAAAGTTGCAGCAATATTGTTCAATGAATCTGCTGCTAATTAATAATGAATATATTCAAAAACTAAAACACATAATTTAAGGAAAAGAAAACGTCCAACTAAATATAGATGAAGAGATATTGGCGTTTCTTACTTTCACAATTAAATGGCAAAAATTGAGATTAACTCTTTCATTTTCAGGCTAACGTCTATGGTAGTGATTTTAAAGAACTGCAAGATGTAATCACAAAATGAAGTACAACTTCATAGCCATTTAAATATAAATTTTTCAAATTAATTTTTAAGCCTTTCTTGAAATGACAATGACATCAAATGACATGAAAACTGGAATTATGTTTAAAAATAATGAAATACTGAAGAGATAAAAATTTCATACCTTACGATTCAAAACTTTTTTCAAGATTAGCAAATAAATTTGTTAAAAATTTTTTATTTTATCTAAATTCCTTATTATGCATTACATATTTGTTTTTGGGATGAGGTCTTATAAATTTTTATGAAAAATTATTTAAATTTTTACTTCGAATTTATTTTAATGTTTAACAAATTATTCGAAAGTTATGAAGAAAAATGTGACAAATTGTAATAACATTAGAGGAATAAAATTTTAAAAATCCAGCTTTAAAAACTTCATCAACCCCATATGCTTCAGGATTGATACATCCAAATTTAATGATAAAAAAAGGTATGCTTCTTTAGTTCTTTCCTTAAAATTAAGCATGTTTCGTCATGGTTAAAGTTAACTGTTATGCATATTTTAAGAGACTTCTTTGAGATATTGCCAATACTGAATGAAAAACGTACTAATTGCCCAAAAGATTTAAAAATTATAATTCGTTCTTTTTTTTTGACTGTATGTTAAATGTTAAGTTAGCTAGCAAAAGTGTATATTATATTATTAATATATTAGTTAGAATATAGTGTCTTAAAATGGTTGTAATTCTAAAACCTAACCTTTGATTTGATTTAATAGCCTCCGTTTTGAATTACACACTCAAGAATTATTAGGAGATTGAAATTACTCTCTAAGAATTTCCTTAAGATGAAATTTTGCACGTTGTAAAAAATTTACTTAGGTAAGTTTTTTTTTACAATTAATGTTTAATGCTTATTATGCAGAAGTTCATTTTCACCCAAAATTTAAGTTATTTTCCTATTATTAAGTACTCAGATTATCGCTAGATGGCGCAACTTGAATTGATTTTGTATTGAAAGCGGTTTCACAAATTGTTCCATAAGAACAAATAAAAAGCTACAACAAAACGGTAAATGATTTTTTTTTGTTGAGAATTTTATGTATTACAACAAATGGAGCATCTGAGACTGTTAAAATGGTTTCTGGAGTACTATATGCAAAGTATTTGTAAAGAAAAAAATAAATTTAAGTTTAATATTCCTTCAGGACCTGCATCACAAGAGTGCGGGAGTGCAGAGCCCTCCCCCATTCATTTGGGTCCCCTCAATATACTACAAATATTTTGTGTATTTTTGTGTCTATTTGAATTATGAGTTAACAAAAAATAGAAGCAAATATAACCTCAAATTTACTAATATATCATAATTTTTTTATATAAATAATTTAAAAGCATTTTATAAATAAATTTTTTCATAGTTTCGACCCCCAACAATTCTTTGTATACAGCTCCTGAATATCTGAATCTGGCCCTGACTCTCTTCATATGAATATATATACTTTCCAACCACCTCGGAATTTTCGTAGTTTCAGAAAATATTACAACATCATGCATATAGCAGACATCAAGAGGTCACATTTTCTTGAATTTGTACTAGAACACATCCGACAAAAGCTACTCACTCATGCACACTTCAGATGATCTTAAACTTCAATCCTCTATTCAATTCATTTACTCTAAAATACATCCGTCCATTCAGTTCAATCATCAGTCATCATTTTCTTTGAAAAATATTTTTTATAATGTTAGCAAATGCAATAGATTAATAATTTAATCAAGTAAAATTAATAGAAACATCTAAAAAGTAGTGACAAATGTTTTATGGTTTTTGTTGTTGTCGGCCATTAAGGCAGATGTGTTGCAATTGGGTATAATATAAAAAAAACACAACTACTTCCACTTAGTAGGAATAACATTTACCATGACGCAATGCTAAATTCTATGCCACTATCCACATAAATGCCACTATCCACATAAATCAATTACTAATCAAAAATCGAATATCAATTTCTTTTCTTTATAATGCAATAAAATCTGGCGAGCAGCTATTTAAACGATCAAACACTTCGTTTGTTTATTTGTGGCTTGAAGTTAGGCTCGCAGAAAATGCCGTTCATGGGTTAAATTTAGTAGGAATAACACAACCTGTGACGTAGGCTATAGTATACCCAATTGTTCATGCTTTCCAGTGGCGCCACCTATGGCCGAGAATTCGACTCCCCCATACGTCATACTCCTTTATAGAGCGAACCCATTCATACATCCATTTATTCTTTTACAGGTCGTAATTTTGACCTGAACCGGAGATCGGTCAATCACCAAATTCAGTACCCCCAGAGGTCTTGATTTGTTATGGGAACATGGAGGACATTGTGACCCGACAGATTTGAAGTGCACAAGTCACCTTTGACTACACGAGCAGTCTTCGGCCGGCTGGATTCGAGCTCCCGTTCTCACAAATGTGAAAATGTTAAAATCTTTATATTAAATGGTTTGATTTCACTTTACTTTCAGGAATGAAGTTAAAGCGTTCAAACGTATAGACATATTTGCCTTTATTTTCAAATATATCTAAATCGATGGGAATTAGTAAAATCAATTTCTTTCCTCAATTTTGTTTCTCTAAAAACTTTTTAAAATTTTTCTATTTGTGGTAACCATAATAATTCTAAATATCCTGATCAATTAATTTCAGATAAAAATCAAGATATTTACATTCTTTATATATTAATGGTATCTGACCTGCTTGTACCCGGGAAAGGAGACAAAACTGGTAGTAAAACTCATCCGTAAAACGTAGTTCTTTTTTTCCGGCTTTCGCGAGAAATAAATGTCAGAAATAAATGTAAATTATAAGGACTTTTTGAACGTCATTTTCATACATAGGAAACAGTCTTGTTTTAAAATATATACTTTTTAATAAATTTTACCATAAGCGTATTAAATATGAAATGTTCAGCAAATATTAAAATAAAGAAGTGTCATGACCCAATGAAGGAAACCAGTCCTCTTCGTTCTGGTGGCAGCTATTTTACTTTTTAGTACATCATCCTCTTAATACATGTTTTTATAACGCTTGAAACTATTACATATAAGAATAAGGCATCAATATAAAATGCTGATTAATAATCAACACAAATAAAAAAATACATTAAAACACAGGGGAGAAAAGGCTAATTTCTATAAGTTCGCCAACAATCCAACCATTAGTTTGACCATATCAAGCATTTTTCATTAAAGTTTGAACGTTTATTTTGAATGATGCACAAGCTAACTTGAACTTATACTTTTTTAACAATATTTTTTTAAAAGAAGTTGTTTTTGTCCATAATAGCCATAGGGCTAGTGTGGACACGTCTTTAAATTTATTATTTAATTTATTGGTATTTCAAACTAAACTCTGTAAGAATTCTGTCATGAGTCCTTTTAATAATTAACGTCAAAGTCTACCAAATTCACAAATTCTGGTCTGTTCGCTCGTTGTAGTGGAACTGGGCGTCTAAGACCTTAAGTCACTTTTGGTTTGGTCTGGTCTGTTTGGTCGTTATGTTGGGAGATTTTTTTGAATATTTAGAGTGGTAACAAATGTTTATCTCTGCTATTTTATTTTTGGCATAAATAAGGTTGTTTTAGATTTATCTGTCCACCATATGTAAACAATAATAACAAATATATAAAATCTAATAATAGGGAGTGTAGGTTTTAAGTAAGGATAAAAGTAAACAAGCTTTGTTTCACAGTGCGCAAAAAATAACGGGCTACCCTGAATAACTTTTATTCTAATGATTGGATCTTCACACTTCTAGGAAGCGAAGTCTGACTAAAATCAGACGAAATCTGACACAAAATCGTACTTTTTTTGAATAAACATACCTTTTTTCTGACGGATTTGGATTTCTAACCTCCAAAATATAAGAAGTAGCTGCAACCTGGGAACCCAATAGTTTTGTCAGGAGAGCGCTTCAAATTGTGGATCCTTTAATGTTAATTTTACTTTTTGCGTATTACGCTATATCTCGAGAACTTTTTAAGCGAATTGAGGAAATTTTTGGACACAATTTTAAAATTTGTTTATCCAAAGATAAAACCAAGGAAAAATGAACTTTTAGTAAATATTTAATATTTGTTAATATAATATTTTACTTAATGATCGAAAATTTTTTGCATCGTTTCAAAGAGTATAATTTTCATGGCAAAATACAAAATTAGAGCAAATACGGTTGAATAGATCCTGAGAAATTCAATTTCAAAAAAGTCCGATATTCAAAATTTGATTTCTCAGGAACTATTCAACCGATTTCGCTCATTAACCATGTAAAATTATTATACTTTAAAATGATGTGAAAATACCTTACAACTCAAAATTTTTTCGACTATTGTTTTATAAAATAATAAAAAGTAATAAATATTTACAAATTTTTTGCATGGAATTATCTTTGGATAAATGAATTTTATAACCTTGTGCAAAGATTTTTCAATTCGCTTAAAATGTTCTCGAGATATGGTGAAATACGCAAAATGTAAAATTATCATTAAGGGGTCTAAACTTTGAATTGCTCTCTTGATGAAACTATGGGGACCATATTTTCCAGATTACGGCTACCTATTACATTTTGAGGGACAAAAATTCAAATCCGTTAAAAAAAAAAGCATATTTATTCAGTGAAAGTACGTTTTTGTGTCTGATTTCGTGACTTAAAATATCGTTTGCACTTATCAATTAGCATATTGGGGATCACCCCCTCGAGTCATTGAAACCTAGAACGCGAAGATCCGATTATTAAATCTTAAGTTACTTAAAATAGCCTGTTTGTTTGGCGTACTACCTTAATTCTTAATATACTGACCCTTAAAAGTTTGTAAAAGTATGCAATTTTTGCCTCGTTAAATATTGTAGCGGCAGTGCAGCTTACTTTCCACGCTTTTTTGGAAAATTTCATATAGTTTAAGTTTGGAAGTTTATGCTTTAATGTATTGTTTTTATTTTGAAAATTCGATTTAAATATATTTTAGACACCACTACATGTAAAAGATTCAAAAGTTTATATAAAACACCACAAAGTTCTAGTTCCATACAATCCAACATTTGATATTTTTGAGATAATTTTTATTCCAGTGGTGCTGAATTAGGGCAGTAAATTTTAGAACTAAAATAAATCTTAGGAACTTTTATTGGAACTTAAGACCAAGGCCAGGAACATTTGTAAGTACCTGGTGCAAAAACTACAAAATTATGTGGGTGGCCCAACGACGGAGCAGGCCCAATGATACACTTTCCCCCATATTATTTAAGAAATATATTTTACCACAAAATCTAGAAAGCCGTTAATGTGTATATTATTGGCTAATCCACAAATTTATTATTATGATCCGTGATAGGAATCGAGCGTTTTCCGTAAATTTTTCCGTACCGTACCTTTACGTACGGCACCATAAATTCACCGCACCATACCGTAAAATTTCCGTAAAATTATTTGCAGTTAAAAAGTTTGTTTCTCTCATTCTATCAACTAATTCATTGATTGTTTAACTGTATATGTTGACAATGGTATAAATTGACTGGATTCCTTTAATATTAAAAGATAATTCTATAACATTATGTTAATTTCATCAACTGTAATAATATTTAAAACCGTTTAGTTTTCCTGTATAGTTTTTAAAGTGATTGATGATTGATTCTATCAAATAAGGTGCTGATTGCTTGATTGTAGTAACTTGATTTTTTTAGTTAATGAAAGATAAATAAATTACATTATGTAAATTTAAGCGGTCATAAACGTTGCTGCTGTATGAGCAAAGATATTATTTTCCCTTTACCTATTATCTAGTATGTAAGTGCATATTATATTGGTGAATTTTCTCAAATAGGAAATTTGAGAATTGGAAAAAAAAATTTGGCACTTTAACGGATCAAAAAAAAATTCGTTGCTGTTGTTTGAGCAAAAATATTTTTAATTTACCCATTACCTAATAGGTAATGTTCAGATTAACTAGGTAGTTCAAGATAACTAGGTAATTAGAGAAATGAAACATTTTTTTGGCACTTTAATGGATCAAACTTGATGCGTTGCTGTTGTTAGAGCAAAAATATTATTTCTAATTTACCCATTACCTAATAAGTGATATTCAGATTAACTAGGTAGTTTAAGATAACTAGGTAATTAGAGAAATGAAACATTTTTTGACACTTTAACGGATCATCCTATTTAATCTTCACATTAACAAGATAATCTGTAGAATAACTGATCCTTACACTTAAGTTGTAAAATATATACCTCAATTTAAATATGCCGCGTTTTAGTTCTCTATTAAAATTGGCACGAACATTCCATATCATTTAATTTATAGCTTTGTCTTCAATAAATAAATAACGTACGAAAACTTTAGAATACAAAGAAGATGCTTGTTTTAAATCACCAGTTCTAAATTCCCTAAGGAAAAAAAATGGAGTACACATAAAAATTTAAAAAACATTAAATCACTGAAACTTTCGTTTTTGGGGCCTTTGTTTTCCTCTCATTTCAGCGAAGATCTTCTCGCCACTGCTAAATAACGCGAAGGAAAAAAAACTAAAGCTTTCCACAATAAGCTTTTTAACTATAAATTAATTCTAAGAATTCAAACTCATCAGTTTGTAAACACAACCATGGTTCAACGAACTTGACTAGTCTGTAGTGACAAAACTGCTGACCAGAAGAAGGTTCGAATGTAACAAATAAAAAATCCTTCTGGTATAAAAAAGTATCACCAACTGACAGATTATTATCTTTTAGCTCATAAAACTCTATCCAAAGTATTACTTCACTAAATTACCTCACTAATAAATAACTCTTTTCTTTATTCCGCATCGTTTTTTGCCAAAGAATATCCCTGACGAATTTTTTGCCAGCTATCATGGCTTCTTTTTTCTACGAATGGAAATACTTGTTGTTAGGAACCAAATCCTATAATTTGGGTCATTACGATGCGTCGCACGTGGTTCAGCGAAGAAGCATGAAAAAAAATAATTTAGATTTGTTTTGTTTGGCACAATAGCCGGGAATATCATTCTAGAATATATTATAACAAGATCTTAAGATAAATAATTTCTTTTTTTTTTTTAGGAATATGGATCTTACACTCTTAGAAATCGAAAAGAAAAAATTCAATTAATCAAATATAATAAAAGTGTTTTTTTAAAAAAAATCGATTTCCATGTTCCGTAATATTTTGAAAAATGACAATATTTTGTCAGTCTTAAAACAAAATACGTTAGTTGCATCTTTTTGAAAATTGGGGGAGATGACTGCCGATTGCAATATTTTTCTTCGTTTTTTTATTTAATGAAAGAGTCTAGTGTTTTGCTGTTAACAGTGGCCCCCATCCCCCCCCAAGCTCTTGGGCGCATTCTTGGGCAAATTCTAAATCCCCCCCAAACTATTCATTTTATTTAGTGTAAAAATCCCCCCCCAAGCCTTAAGTGGGCCCATCGTGCTCCCACCTCCCCCCCCCCTGGTGGGGGCCCCTGGCTGTTAACGAACTGATAGAAATAAAATTAGTCTTCATTCAACCTGAAAAAAGTACTAGAAATTTTTAGTTTTATTATTTTCCCATTTGGTGTATGTTAACTCATTGCTTTACTCATATTTTTCCCTACAGGCAACACTAGCCTATGCCCATGTGTTAGCTTCATCTAAGTATCAGCCTTGCGAAGGGCTTTAGCTCATACATCTGATCGGGATAAAATAAAAATTTGCTTGAGCACTTATGAGTTGAGTATGAAAAACAAAATAAGATTCACTGATCGGGAATCATAAATAACAAATGAAAGAGTCTTGTCTACTCCCGGGTGTTTAATCCCGAGATTCGTTGGCGAGACAACACCAGAAAAGACAACTCGCTACGCGATGTAAAAAGAACAAATAATTTATAGTGGTAGACGAAGTTAAAGTTATTTTTAACTTGGTAAATTTTATTTTTAATTATTTTTCCACCACAATATATCGAACATACAATGCCTGATATACAATGTAGCTCGTGGCGAGACGTTTAGAGAGTTGGCGAAAAGTTTCAGTCTTCTGGAAGTTTTACTTTTAAATTAGCTACCAATTCGTAAAAACTTCGCAGAATGTGGAGCAGTTAGCATCACTGCAACACATTAGCAATTAAACCCCAGTCGGAATAATCTTATTGAAGAGGGACTTACTTAATATCTTTGTTGATTAAAGAATAGTGGTAACTAAAAGTTGGCGTACGTTTAGAAGCAATTAGTTTTACATTTCTTGTTGTTCGTAAGTTGCGGCCGAAATATTTATAAAATGAATATTATTACTTAAGATTTAGTTTTTTATTTGTGTGTGTATATATCATCCACTGGCAAAATGGGTCTAGGTTTGGATTTGATGGCGTCCTCACGCTTTTCAACTACAATAATCAAGAGTAATAGTAAACAGTGCGCATGCATTGTCATTGCAATGGCGACCACTGCTGTTTGATAATTTTTTTAGAATTCTTCTTTTCAGTTTTAATTTTGTTATGCATTAAGTTGGTGAGTTTATTTTTGAGATATGGGACCAGGGAGATCCCATAAATACTTCTTGAGTTGTGAATAAACGAGAATTTCATCATTTGAACGATATTTTTGTTTTTATTGTTTTAATTAAGAATCAAAAATTCCAACCTAAAGTTCAAACTGGATCATTTTCAATTTTAATTCCGGTGAATATCAGAAAAAAAGAGAGTCCAAACTGATTGACACGGTCCCAAAAGTTAGAGTTGAAGCAAGAAAAAAAAAAAAAACGATGCCAAGGCCTAAACTTACCGAGGCTGAAAAAGTCAAAGCCAAAGAAAGTACACGAGAATACCTTAAGCGTTACACACAAACGGAAAAACGAAAGAATTCCGTCCGCAATCACAAGTATGAAGACAGTCCCTCACAAAAGTGGTTGAGAAAATTGAGCCCTACCGAAAAGCGAATGGTGACTTTCCGAACCCCTTTCATGCAAATACAAGAACTGGGTGTTGATCAACAGTTAGGAATAAGAGGATCCATTGTCAACGTACCTAATGATTTGCACAAGATCGTAGACTGTCTTCCACGCAATATAAATGATTCATTCACTATTCATATAAAACTGAAAAAAAAAGCCTAGCTTTCAAATCACATTTCATGCATGAACTTGTGAATCCAAAACGGGTGTATGATATAGCTTACAATCTCCTTCAAACACCATTGTACCAATCCGAAAATGTTAATATCTATCCCGATTGGCTGTTCAATGACTATTCAATTATCAGAAGAATTTACACAGAATGTGTCTGAGCTGTATTCAAATATGTCTGCGAAATTGGGTTTGAATTTAAAGAAGAAAAAAAAAGAATCAATAACAACAATAATGAATTAAAAAAAGTTAAGAATCAAGTTTTGTTTTCTTTAATCAAATGCTAAGCAGGAGAGCGGTTCGTCAAACACGCTGAATCAGAAAATCACTCCAGAGATTCTTCTGAAGTTATGGAGACCACGAAGACAAATCTGACAACACGTAGGAAAAATGCAAGATTCTCGATTTAACACAGAGAACCCATTATCGATTACGCAGGAAAGTGTATTAAATATGAAATTTATAGTTACGGAAGTTATAGATTATATAATTTATCATAAAACATGGGTAAATAAAAATCTGGTAGAAACACTATTTGCGAGCAATGGAGCTAAATTCTCAGATAAAAGCTTTATAGTTATTTTAAAAATCTCATGCGGTTCTACAAAATGCGCATTATGCAAAAATTAAAAAAAAAAACACGCAATCCAGCTTAATTCAATAATTTTTATTAAAGGAGTGGAAAACTTAGTTTTAAAATTATAGATGTAGAGATAGGAATTATAGATTGGAATGCAACATTGTCTAATTATATGTGTACAACAATGCATGTACATTTCTGTTTACATATAATAATGTACAACGATGTATAATTGCAACATTGATACAAAATAAACACAAGCAAATAAAAGCGTGATAGAGGCCCTAAATTATAAATTGTATAAGCCCAAAGCGTGAACTAAGATCAACATTTGATGTTGTTAAAGGTATAGTGATGTTCATAAACGTACGAAAACAATATCTTAATCCCTCTCTTAATTTTGCTACAATTTCGTTTTTTTTCTTTTTTGCATCAGAATGTTTAATCCATCTCTTCGTGGGTAAAATCACCCGTATTTCCCGTCTAAGACTATAATACTTTCCTTTCTAAAATTTGATTTAATAAAAAACGACCTAAATGAAATCTAATTTTCCTTTCCTTTGAAACAGTAACATTGTAACAATACAAGAGAAAAAAAGAAAAAAAAACATCCATATGAGAAAAAAAAAACAGAGTGCCAACAACCTTAGATGAAATTAGCTTAACTAATGCATCATCATAGTTTTTGTTATTTTTAAATAAGAATAAAAAAATAAATAAAACAGCCTTCTTTGTACTATTCTAAACAACAAGAGCTTTCTAAATTCTCTTTATTTCAGGCGCAACGATGAAAACGATATGGCAGTTTCCTTTAGCTTTCGTTTCAGAAAAATTATCTCCGGAAAATATAAGCATCCGCTTTTTTTTTAAATGTAGGAAATGAGCCTTTATTTAAATACTCTTTCGATTGAAAGATAGCGGGGACCCTTTTTAATCAACTTGAGAAATTAGGCTTACGTTCACTTTCAAAAGAACATTGCAAACGATCGAGTCAATAAACTCTTTTTCACTCGTCTGAGAATCGTTTGCAGAAATTTACTGCTTTATTTCCACTGGTTTTCAATTAGGAAGTAGAATAATATGCTGTGAGGCTTCAATTTTTATTGTTAGAATTTTTTTTCTTCTTTCTGTGAGAAAGTCATTTCATTGACCTTGAGGGAGATCCCAATTAAGTCTAGCATGGAAGATCTACTCTTCTTTTTTCTTTCTTCTTCTTCTTTCCTCCACTTCTTCTTATCATTGCACTTAATGACCAGTTTAATCATGCTTAAGATCTTTTGAATATTGTTATTGTCGAGGTTTTGGAGTTAGTTTCATAAGGTTGGTTTGAAGAGGACTCAGACTCGAAAGTTTTTTTTTTAAACAATCAGAGCTTCTTTACCTTGTAGTAATATTGATATTTTTAATCACCAACATCATTTCCGTTTTTTTTTTCTTCATATCAACAAGACAAATGATGATTTTTTTTTTGTTATTTACACCAGTTTAAAGGTGGTACATAAAATTCAACAATAATTAGAACTTTTTAGGAATTTTAGAGAAAAAAAGGTATGACACAGAGAATTTTTGATGATTTCAAAATCCTGAAAACAGTTTGAAAACACTGGCACAATCCTCTTCTTTCTAACTAGTTTCTAAATGAGTATATATCGATGCATAATATTTAGCGCATAATATTTTTGAAAGAAATTCTGGAAATCAAGAAGAGTTTTCATTGACCTCAAAATATTAATAGTAACAATTTAAATTTACTAAATGTTATTTCGAGTAATCTCACTTTAGATATCACTTTGAAGCTTACAGCTTGAGTGAAATTAAATTTGTCCTTGCATGCATTTCCGTGATGAAATATGTTTTGGTGATAATAAAAGCATAAAATATTTTTATTTATTTTATAACAGCAACTTTTACAATATTAAGATCCAGAGCAGTGGTGGTTTAGAGGATAGAGCAGTGGTTATCAACTAGCGGCCCGCCAGCCGCATCCGGCCAGCAAAGCTTTTTTTGTTGCCCGCGAACCAAAATATATTAGTTGTCATTTTTTTGAGGGACAATTTCCGTAAAAAATCTATATGGGTTTTGAATACTTTTAAGTTTTATATCTAATTTGATTTCTGTTGCTCATTAATTCTTTAATACATAGGTGGTGCACATTAAAGTTATTGTAGCCGGAATTTTTTAATATGCAATTAAATGTTTTTTCAAAATCTACTTCTTATTTAAATTTGTAATTCAATGCTTTTGTTTTGTGCAACTTGAGAAAAATCTGACAGTGATATTTAATGTTTCTTCAAACATAAAAGAGTCCTATATAAAACCTTGATAAAGTTGCGGCCCGCCATTTGACTGGTGTTTTTAATTGCGCCTTCCGTCCTCATGTAACTTGGAAGCCCCTTGGATAGAGCTTTCGCCTTCCAATGAGGTAAACCGGCGGGAACCGGATTGTTATCCCACCGATGGCTGGTCGATACGAATTCCGCATTCGACCACAATGCTGGCGTAAAAATATCCTTAGTGATAGACGAATCATAGCTTAGAGTCCCCTTACAGTCAATCTAACAGTAGGAGGTTTTCCTCTCCATGTAACGCAAATACGGTTAGTTCCATCAAAAAGCTCTCCACGAAGGCAAATTTCTCCCAATACTTAATCCAGGAGTTCTTTCGTCTTCTAGATTGGGTTCAAAATTACAAGGCTACGGAGTTGAGCATTAGTTGTCGTAAACCCAAGATTGGATCGGCTGTTCAACGACGGTAATAAAATAAAATAGACGGTTATAAAAAAAAGGAAAAAGATTTTTTGTTCCAAAAATATGAATTTCAGCAAATGCTTAGTGACTACAAATAAATTTGCAATGCAGATATAAATTGGCTCCAAAGCATACTAAAAAAATTTTGGCAACTCATGAGTATGAGATCTTGTATGATAGTCAAATCATTTTATGTTTAAGTCAACCATTTAGCAATGAGTTTGATTTTTGATTCCCCACCTTGCATATATGACCACACGGGGGGCAATATAGTGAAATTTTGAGTTTCGAACAAAAAAATAATAATTTCATGATATACCCTATTGAACATTACTTTAATCGTTCTTCAAATGGAAACAAATGAAAACGACAACAACAGATATCTACAAACAGACGATTTAAGTTACACAATGAACCCATAAAACATTACTTCAGCTGCATTAAATAGACATTTCAGGCAACCGACGCAATTTTTGTCGTATTTGCGAATGATTAAGGTCATTTAGAATATTTTAATTTCATTTTCCGATTGAATAACTCCACTTTTACTTCTGGCATACATTCACGCTTGCTTTGCATGCAGGGGTCGCTGTTCATTAATATCGCATTTATAAAATTGCTAAAAAAGAGAAAGAAAACGACAATGAAATACTACGGTCTTTTGTTCAATTCAAAATTAAATATCGTTTGAAACACATTAAGGGCGTCTTTGAATGGACCAAAACAAACAAACAATCGAACTTTGTCTCCTGTGGTTTGGAAAACAATTTTTACGTCTCAAATACGAATAATCGAGCATCAATAGTTTCAATTATCTTCATTTTAGTGAGCTGAAAACCAACTGTTGACCTTTAAAATCGATAAAATGACCAACAGATTATGATAATTTTTGTATGAAGTAGGGTTGTATTGTCTCCATAAGCATTCAGGAATAAACCAGTTTTTTTGAAAACTATTCCCTGATCGAATGGGTCAGAAGGGTAGATGGAACAACTTAGAGCATATTTATTCCAAAGCACAATACTTGTCGTTTGTGTGAATTGGTTTATGATTATACGACTCATTCTTTCATTGTGTTCGAAAAAAGAATTTCAACCAATTTATTCATAAAGAACATATCAGTCGAATATTCGTGGTAAACGTGGTTCAAATATCTACTTCCCTATTTTTTTAGGCAATCCGGATTGAAAGTTTATTTACTATTGAAGCATACACTATGAAATTGTTTTCTTATAATGTTTCAACTGCGATTTAATCGTTCGTATGCATGTATTATTATTATTATTAATATTTTGAAGGAAAACTATGATACGCTTTCTGTAATTCTTAGAAATATGGCAGAGATTTTCATTTTCCCCCCTACATGACCTATTTTCTCTTTACGAAAAAAATAAATTCAGATTTTGATAACAATAATTTTTAATAAATATGCTTCAAATTAGCATGTTTTTATTAAAAAAAAGAGTAATCAAACTATAATCAGTTTTGAACTGTTTTAGAATGGATGCTATCATGAGAAATATAAAAGTTATGTAAGCTGAATAACGTCATCCCAAAACTAAGAAACTGGTAGTAAAATACCTCGGATATTTGAAAACACACTGTTTTACCTTTTCACAATTGATATTCTGAAAACAAAAGTTCCTCGCAGAGAAATATATTTTTTTAAATAACTGGAAAGGTAAATTAGTGAGTTTTCAAATATTCTTCAGTAAATTCTACAGGCACTTTTTTTTTAGTTTTGAGAGGACGCTGGTCAGCTTAAAGTTATGTTGATAATATTTTTCATAGATGGCGCTTTTCCAAGCGTCATATTAGTTCAGATTCGATTTATAAATGTTGACATTAACCAAAAATTCTTTTGTAATTGGGTATACTATAGCCTACGTCACAGGTTGTGTTATTCCTACTAAATTTAACCCATGAACGGCATTTTCTGCGAGCCTAACTTCAAGCCACAAATAAACAAACGAAGTGTTTGATCGTTTAAATAGCTGCTCGTCAGATATTATTGCATTATAAAGAAAAGTAATTGATATTCGATTTTTGATTAATAATTGATTTATGTGGATAGTGGCATAGAATTTAGCATTGCGTCATGGTAAATGTTATTCCTACTAAGTGGAAGTAGTTGTGTTTTTTTAATATTATACCCAATTAAATTGTTTCGATTAATGAGTGTGTTTGCATTTTTTATTTACTAAACCAGATCATAAAAAAATTATATTCTCTCATCTAACATGAATTTTAAAAAAAACGAATGCACAAACGAGCGAAACGAAAATCTGAATCTCAAAAATATCGTATTTCACAGTCATAGACATCATTCGGCCAGTTGACATTTTAATTTTTAAAGCCTATAAAAAATATTTTACTCTTTTGAATTTTGAGTAGCGGAATATTCAATAGTTCTTATTTTGTCAATCGTATACGATACGCTGAAAAACAGCTAATTTAAATAAAAGTATTTTAAAAATAAAAACAACAAAGTATGTTTACGTACCAAGAACTGAAGCAGCGTCTTCTTCAGAAATACCACTATTAACTAAATGTTGTTTTAATTCTTCTTAATTCAAAATATTAAGTGACGTATTCTCCAGAGAAAAATAAAATCTCAGAACAAAACAGTTATATTTAGATTTATTATCGTTTGCGTTTTAAAATAAAACGATAGAAATTCTAGCTTATAGCTCGCACATAATTAAATAATAAATAACTCACTTAAGTTTGAGCTTTCAATTGAACGCAAAGCAAGAATTTCGCTCAAATATATGTGCATTTCCTAAGTTGAGTTTTAAAAAAATTCACTCTTTTCTGAGTAAGGAAAATCACTCTTTCATTTTAAGAGTAAAAAATCGAGTACATGCCTATTGTAAAAGCTGAATATTCTCGTTTTTTAAACACTCTATTTTTAGCTGTAAATTCTAGCATTGTTCTAAATAAAGGCATTCAAATTTTTTATGAACTTCATTCTTTTTGTGGAACATTTTGGTTTTTAACCAGTGATAATAAAATAACAATAAAATAAGACAGTAATAAAATTAATTGATATATTATTTTAATTATTGATTAATTATTTTTATTAATTATTTAAATAACATTTAATTAAATAACAGTAAGTAATTGGGATTTTTTTATATTAAACGTACTTAAAAATATCAACACCATTTATTACGTTTATAATACAATGTTACATTATCATACCATAATGAAAAATACTTAAACTGAGAAGCAAATATTAAAGCTTAAGTTTTAGTACCACTTAAAAAATATTCCAAAAAAAGCGCAAATGCTGGCAGTATGCATTATTAATTGTAATTTGACGAGGAAATTTCAAATGAATTGAATTTAACGTTTGTCAACATTTCTTCGTTTCGTTTCCGGATCTTATTATCTGACTTAAGCAACTCAACCGTTGCAAATATAACAAAATGAATAGTAGTTGGTGAAACAGTAAATAAAAGGAAAAGAAAGCGTCAATATGTCGTCTTAATATGGATTTTGCTACATCGAAGTTTTCAGTGCATGCAGTCTAATTTTATGTATCAATAGAAAACGAAGCCTATTTTGTAAAAAAATTCGCTTGAAAGAGAAATTCTTTTCCTCTTTTAACACAACAGACGATAATAGATTCGTGTTCTATCTTCAAAAGTTTCGTGACGAACCTCTGAGTGTTCTAATAAGAGGGAAAAATTAAAGAAAGGACAAATATTAAAATGACACGCTTCACCTAATTTTCACGCTTTTTTTTTAAGAAGTCATCTGTTTCAAGAGAAAATAATATTTTTGGAATTTTTTGAGAAAGTTCAGAAACTCAACGAATTATATCCTTCTAGAAGTTTGCAAAAAGCAACGAGCCGGATCTAAGGAGAAATAGGGTATAGAGATGGGTGTTATCAGTTGAAGCTAACGAAAATGTTTTATCGGTTTCGTTCTAAAATAATAGAAATAACCGTTATTTGACTTAGCAATTATATTATACCAGAATAATTTCAGAATTCTGAAGCTTTACCGAAGAAACTAAAGATTTTGCATCTTTCAAAAGTAAAACATACCCGTTACAAACCGTCATGGTGGTTAAGGCTGTATAATTTCGTGATCAATGGCCTGTAATCACGGCGTGCGGCAGTGGGGTTACTATTGCACTCATATCGCCTTTACTATCAATATATAGGTGAACGAGCTTCAAGCTACCACTAAGAATCGAACCTCAGTTCTCCATATGGGAGACTTGGTGCCTTCAGCCACTGGTTTCAAATTTACAACAGAAAAAACTTTAACCAAATAAAAACGTTTAGGCCTACCAGAATAGTCCTAAAGTTTCATTTTTTTTAAGGTCAAAAACGTGAATTAAAAATTTTTAAAGCACAATAATACAGTGAAATGCAAGCCTAAATACGTATTTGGTTTTTACATAATTTCATTCTTGGTGTGAGAAATGCTGACTTTAGATAATTGAATTGAAGTTTATAGATAACAGAACTAGCATTGAAATAGAACTAGCATTATAAATTATAGAGCTTTACAAACCCTTCCGCTTACCTCCGTAAACTTCTCTTTAACTATATTTCCACTTGACTGTTGTTACACCGCCATTGGTTAAAATCTTCCACAAAAATACAGAGAAGCTAACTGTTTCGATTTCAGCAAGAGATTTTACAAAGTAACAGATAATTTAAAACTATTATTTACAGAATTTACATTGAATTTGCCAGGATTTTAAGAGACTGATATTAAGATGAATAGAGCAAAGTGGTCTTATGTATCAAATTCTGAATTAGTTATATGTAGCGGACGCAATTACTTTAAAACAAATTTATAATAACACTCATACATGAAAACTCAAATATTGTTATCACTGGAAGAAATTTTCCAACAAAGCGGAGCCAGTTACCTATCTTGGAGCATCTTGTCTAAATATTAAAAAACGTGCAATTATCGCCATTTTTTAAAATTATTGAGAGCTATAAGCTAGCAGACATGAAAAATGCTTTTGTTTAACATATTCGATAATTTAAAATCATCTATAGTTTACTTTAAAACAATGACCAGTTGGCATGGAAACAATGGCAGCCAATGAAAAAATTCCATTTTTCAAATATCTCTTCTGAATGATATAATTGAAACTTGCGAATAAATTTTAGGGTCAGCGGCTAAACTTGCCCCTTTCACCTACTGTCCAAATTCTTGAACGCTAGCATAAAAGTTTTGAAGTTATAAGAGAGACAGACACTCAGACAAACTCTTATTATTATAGTTAAACTTCTTATTTAATAAACTTCAAATTTGAAAATACAAAATGTGGGAAACTATCATTACAAAAACAAATCTCTCTATTAGTGCTCTGTTTTTATTTTATTATTATTTTTTTTATTTCTTTTCTTCTTTTTTTTTTTTACTTTGAGATTAAGCGTCACAGGTTTTTCTGCTTTTGAATAAAGACTTTTCGATTTACCTCATTAACTTCGACATTTTTGGGCAAATTGTTTTGCTTCGCGTTTCTTAAAAGGGAAAAAAACACGATAAGAAAAGGGCAGAAATCCACCGACTGTATATTTCTACGAAATATCTAGGTTGACTTGAATGTTTCAAGGATAAATCGACAGGCGTCAAAATTGAAACGGGTCATTAAAAAGAAAGAAAGTGTTAAAACGTCGGTTTTCAGATTATGAAAATATTATCCTTCGCTCACAGAAGACCTTTTATTCGATTGTTATCCTATTCGACTATTTTTTCTCCTTTTAGAATTTGTTTTTAGATTATTAAACATAATTTTAAAACATTATATTTATCATTAGCCCAACTCAGCCAATTTACCTTTTTCTAAATATTTTGAAAAACGGCTTTTTTTCCCCTAAATGTCTCAATATTTAAAGTAGTAGCAATATTTCCATGCTAACATTTAGTTCAAAACGAATGGACCGAATAAAAATTTGATTTAAAATAATATCGACCATGACTGAAACGAAACGTAAAGTCCTTTAAAACTCGTTTATTTTACTTTAAGAAATAATGATCATTTACAATTAATAAACATTTTCACTAATACAACACTAGAGCACGGTGATTATTCCTGGAACACGAGTTATCTCGTCCGTTGTGATAAAGAGTTAAAACACACTGGTGGACAAAATTAAGAGATGGAAAGCATTTTTGCACATTCATTCGCACATGTAAGATACCCGCACACAGCTCCATGTGTTTGACAATGCTTCCGTGAATGCCCATAGTTACAGGCAGGAGGTCCTAGAGCCCTATGTGCGTCTTTTCAGGGGCGCTGTTGGCCCTGAGTTCATTTTTATCGGCGACAATGCGCGACCCCATAGGGCTCTCATATTTGATGAGTATCTGGAAACGAGGATATTCAACGAATGGATTGGCCAGCCAAATCCCCTGATCCGAATCCTATTGAACATGCTTGGGATGCTCTTGGGAGAGCTATTGCGATGCGCCAACCTCCCCCCAGAACCATTCTGGAGTTAAAAATTGCTCTGCTGGAAGAATGGGAGAGTCTTCCACAAGTCTTCTTTAACTCCCTTATTAACAGCATGCATACTCGTTGTGCATACTGTCTGTCTGTCAGGGGTGACCATACACCATACTAGAGGCAACACACACTGTACAAGTCTCACTTTTATTGTCATCTTTTATCCTTAAGTTCAGACTACATTGGATTTATTGGCAATAGGTCTTGCCAGTGAATGGCACTTTCATTTTTGTTTTGCATACTTTATTATCATGGAATAAGCTATATCCGTACCAAATTTCATTTATTTATATTCAGTATTTTTTGAGATATTTGGGAAAATGTCTTCCATCTCTTAATTTTGTCCACCAGTGTATATATTTTCTTGAATGTTAAAGTAATACCACTAACAAAAATTATAGCGAGCTAGAGCTTCTGGGCAGATCAGTTTTGCGAAAGTGGAAAATTATTTTCGACCAACGGCTATTTGCAATGGTAGGAATAAACACATTCAACTTATTACACAACTACAAACACTTAACATTTAGCTCTTTTTTTTAAAAAAAAATTTCAAGCAAAATAATAAAAACTGGTAGCCTAATTATTTCCTTATTGGATTTTTGAAGATTAAAACATAGCTGTCTACCGAGATACATTACATAGCTGCCAAGCCTGAAAGTGAGACGGAAAAAAAACTATTAATAAAATAATTTCAATTACAGCTGGTTATGAGGAAAAATAAAATAATACCTTACTTTTGTTAATTATAAACAATTCCTCAATATTTAGGTTCTCTAGGCTACGAAACAATTATGTACCGTCAGATGGGGTGACTTTGTGCAGGAATTTTCAGTTTTCCAACTTTGACCCAATAAAAAAATATTTAAAAGATGCTGAATTGTACAACATCTGATCTAAAATTTCTTGTTAGCCATCTGGGAAGTAATTGCACGTAGTTTAGAGCTGATTTGAAATGTTTATTATTTGTAAACAATCAATTAGTCAAATACACAAAGTCACCCCGGGATAGAGTGACTTTGTGCAATGCAATAAAATAATGACTTAGTTTAGTTATTTTCATTCACTTTGACTTAAAATCGTTTAATAAACAATATTTAACATTATTAACGTATAATACAAGTATATTTACATATAAATAAGTACTATGTTTTAACAAATCTACTTACGATGAACATAAAAACTTTAATCTTTAGATTTTTTAACATTTTTAGATTTTTTCTTATTAATTAAATCTCAGGTAACTTTTTTTATGATTTTCAGGTACAATCAAACATTTGATATGAATTGACATGAATGAGGAAATTGAATGAATGATCCTCTCTTATTAACAGTCTCTTATTAAATGCCTTAAACAATTAACATATGGAAATTGAAATGAAAAATAATATTCACCGTGAGATTTCGACTGCTTCGCATGACATTTGTTCGAAATCGTGTTTCGGTGAATTCCGTACTTTTTGGACGCTTTCGAAACGGATAAACCATTTTTTTACTTCTGGCAAAAAATTTTCTAACGCTTCTTTGGTGTAGTAATCACAATAATTTCTTGCTCCAGGGTCTCTTTTATAAGTCCTTGGCATGTTTTTCTCTGAAAAAAAAATTGCATAAAGTCACCCCATGGTGCATTTTTTATTAATTATTAAATAACTAACATTATAATAATTAAAAACAAAAAATTATGCATGATTTGTTATCTCAATTGATAAGACTTTTAAAGTATAACCTACCTTTCTGGCCAGGATAACTAGAACTTCTTCAACCGAGCAGATTTTCCAGCCTCCGATTTTGCGACGTTAAAAATTTGAAACTGCTTGTAACTTGAGCTCACAATTTTCCCAGAACGATGATGTTTACATAGGCAGTTCTTGGTAAACCATTAGTTCGTTATGTTGACAACTCAAATCAGTCGATACTGAGCTTTAAAAGAAATACCCCTAGATGGCACGACGCAAAAATTTAAAAAAGGACAGTTTGCACAAAGTCATCCCATCTGACGGTATATATGTCATGCACAAATGCGCAAAAAAAAAAGAAAAAAAAAACGGACTACCTTTTATTAAATCAAAAGTTTTACGTTCTAAGACTTATGGTTCCATGAGGTGAACTCAAATATGCTAATTGCTAATTAACTAGTGCAGACGATATATTAAATTACGATATATTAAAACGAAATAAGACAAAAAACGCACTTTTTTTGGTTAAACACATGTTTTTCTCGATGGATCCGGATTTCTGACCGAAATTTGTCGAATTTTTTCTGTGAAGTAGATTTTTAAATACACGACTGTTATAAAATTCAATTTCTCAGGTATTTATTCGACCGATTTTTCACAAATTTCGTATTTTGCCATGTGACGTTAATTTTTTTTAAATGATGTAAAAAAATTTTCGACTGTTATTAAATAAAATGATATAAAATAATAAATATTTAGTAAAAGTTATTTTTAGCATTGAATCATCTTTGGATGAACGAATTTTATAATTGTGCTCAAAAATTTTTCAATTCGTTATAAAAGTTCTCGAGATATAGTGAAATGCGCGAAAAGTTAAATTAACATTAAGGGGTCCATACTTTTGATCTCTCTCCTGATCAAACTATATGAACCATATTTTACAGTTGCCGACCGGGAGCTGACCTTATGAAAGAAAGGTCCCGGGTTTGAATCCCCGACAAGGCATGGATGTTCTTCCCTTCTCTTCTCCGTATTATTTGTCCTTCTGACTGTGCCAGCAACGTTAGCTCACCTAATACGGTGTCCCTAAAAGAGTGCGTGGCGTAACTAATACTACAAATATTAAACAATAATTCACTAGCATATAAGACATGATAACTTGATTACAGATCTTGAGGTAACATTTGATAGATGAAAGATGACATAGTCGATAATTCCATTGGTGACCCGGACGTGATCGTTTCTTCGGGTATCCTCAGTCACTGTGGGGGGGGGGGAGCTCTGTAGCGAATAAAATCATCGCCAATCTCGAAATAAAAAATAATGCAATCCTAGAACAGAGCAGCAGAACGTCTTTTTGCAGTGTGGCGTCGTGCATGCAAGGAAAAGTTAATAAAGTTTTGTTTTCATCCAAAACTGTGATGTTTTCGTTTTAAGAGCTAAATGCTCATTTGATTAAATCTTTGGACGATCTAATATGGGTAATCAAATAATTATTCCATAAATGTACTACACATGTTGTTTAAAAACACAAATAAAACATATTGTTCATACAAAAACATTGATGAAAGACAACGAAAACAAAAGGACTGATGGAGAAAAAATCAAAAAGTGATAGTTAAGTTTTCGCAGAAGGCTACAGAAGAATGCATAAATTCATTTAAAACTTGAGCACGATGAAAATATTCTCAAATATATTTACAGCCACACCTATTTCTTTTAAATTTAAAAACTGAAGAATTTTCATTCACTTTTACCATCGCTTTGAAAACATTTTCAGATTATTGCTACCCTGGATAATTTTTCTTATTATTACTTATTCTAACCCCATGATTATTAAATTTAAATTCAGAAGTATTTCATAATTCATGGTAAACACGTCATGTCTGTAATTTGCAAGGTTATTATCAATTAGATAAAAAAGAACCTTATTTGAAAGATAAATGGCCTGTTCCATTTCAAAATTATCAAACCTCTCCGTGGAGAATTACAATTTCAAATTTAAATTGGAAATTTTGAACGGAATAAATGAGTTTTTAATAAAATGTTTTTCAAATATTATTCTCAACTTCTTTTAAATTATTAGGTAATATCAATTGCTAAATGAAGTACCTACACATTATCACACAGAGTACATTTTAAACTACCACATCCAACTAAAAAAATTATTATTGTTCAAAGTACGTTATTTAACATTAATATAATCAGGTCATACGATTTTAAATTTACTTTTAAAATACAAAAAAAAAATTAAATTAGCTTAATCATTAACAAATTTATGATTATGATGTTTTAATTTAATCAATATTTGACGTTTCATTTTGATATTGTTTTTTTTTAATTTAATGAGAAAATTATAATTATAATATAAAACAACCTATTTATTTATTATTATTTTAATGAAAGTTGCCATTCAGTGACATAATTTTTTTAACTGTTATGATACCCGCACACCGTCGAAAAGTTTTACCTTTCTCGCAATATTTAAAGGTAGTGAAATAAAAGTTAAAAAGTGACTTAAAGTCTTCCTAGCATTAATAAACATCACAATATCTCACGAGAGCTAATTGCTCTTCTCTTTCGGGAAAAGCTTTTCACAATGATATGGTATAAAAAACTAAATTTTGAATAATTTTGATTGTTTCAGAAAACATTTAAAAAGCCAACCTACAGGAATACTTCAAAAAATGGCTCTGAATGCATTTTCGTGTATAATTTAATTGTTTGGACGTTGAGGCTGACAAAAATCGTTTAATAAAATTAATTAAACTGAGAAATAAATTTTAAAGTATATACATTGTTACCAATACATGAATGCTAACCTCATCAATATTTATAGTAGTAACGATACAACAACTAGCGTTAACTTTATACGTTTAATTTTTACATCATTTGATCTTTGTTGCGTAACAAATCAGTTTTATATTTTTGTATGAAGACTTGATATTACATATTTAGGATTTATTACATATTTGTGTAAATACCCAAGTCTCTTTAAATTGCCAATTGGTGGTACAAATCATTGTAAATCAAATTGAGTCAAAAATAACAGAACAGAGCAAAAAATTACTGCCACTTGAAAATAAAAACCGAAAAAAATATCAATCCGTATAAATTAGGAGAAGAGCCATCTAATCGCATGCCGGGGTACATGGCAATGAGACAGCCGATGTGCTCGCCAAGAATGGCTTTTCTTTTCTTTTTTTTCTTGGAATGGCTGTGATCTTCCTATGGGCTGTTTGAACCGTCTTACTCCCACCGAGATCCACCCCTGTAACTATTAAACTCTAATCTAGTTTAATTTCAATTGTGTTTAATTTCCTATCAATTTCATCGCATGTTCAACCGACTGGTTTCCCCCTTTTTGACTTTACTATTTGGTGTCTGGCAACCCCTCTCCCCCCAATTCTACTCCCACTTCACACATTCCCTCATTATATGTCTCAAAAGTCTGACGACGCTTCGCAGCAGCGCACTGAGATTTGAACTAGGTTCTAATATAGAAGGACCAACGGGAAACCAAAAGGTAACGAACTCTAGTCTCGGAACAAGTAAGTATTTCTGATGTTTTCCTCTTACATCTCTACCTGAACACTTGAGACCGCTTAGTGTCCACATCCTGGTGTTCTAACTGGGCACCTGGAGCTTGAAATTTATATTAAAAAAATCTCCCATAAAAATTTGCAGGAAGGACCAACAGGAAAAATGTTCCCACAAGGTGGGGCAAGTTCACACATGTGATATTTTCGTTTTATATTTATCTATATCTGATCAATAGGACTGAAAAGTACATTGGACATACGGAATACGGACTACTACAGAATATCCACCGTTTCAGAAAATATTTTTTTCCCAGTACTCAGCTGCTATTTTATGCATTTATATAGTTCGTATGTGCCGTTCCGCTACATTTGGAGATCTATTGCTAATGCTCGATCAACGGAAAAGTATTTTTGTTGACAAGGGTTGCATAAAATTTCGCGAAATTAATGGATCTGAATATAAGTTGATCCTTCTCCAATTAGCTTTCGAAAGTTCATCAAAAATTCTCGGCTCACATTCAGAAAATTTATATTTACTTAGACTTGGCTATTTCTGAAATATGCATTGGTCTGCCATTATTGACGTTTTGAAAATGCGTTTAAAATCAACGTAAATAACAAAGTTCGTTCATCAGTCAGACGTATGTCTTACATAATTAGAAGCATATTTTAAAAAATGAAGATACTGTAAAAATATTTACTGTATAATAAATAATACTGTTAAAAGCAAAGAAAAGGGTTGTAACTGATGTAGATTTATATTGGCTGATGAAAGCTTAGAATTTCCTACCAACCATTATTTTCAAAAACTGGCTATTTATATGTGGTTTCATTATCATTATTCTTTGTGATTTTATTATTGGTGTCTCGAATCTATACCCATTAATGTTTCTTCTGAGATATTTATATATTTCAGAGTATATAATAGAGATTTGGTTGAGGTGAATAGAAGGTCAGCTCTCTAGCACCGTTGTTTATCTCTTAATTACATTATACAATTCCAGTTAGAATGATATAAGTGGTAGAAAGACTGCCTTGCTTTTTTCGTATTCGATTGGACACTATACCGTAGAATACAAAACCATTAACCGCAGCTAAATATGTTTTTATTTCAAACAATGGAAGAACAATAAGGTATTAAAAATAACTTTTTGTCCTCGAATTGGTAATGATTGATCCATTGCTAATCGCGCATTTTATCCACCCACCCTGAAGATCGGAGCTGGAGGTTTGGAAAATAAAGGCATGTTCTTCTTTTAGTGTTTTTTCTTCTCGCCCTAATAATGGTTTCAGGGTCTTACAGTTGGCAGGTGTACGCATTTAAGTAAACGTTTTTCAATGGTTAAAATTTTTTTTATACATACGCTTCTTATGGAAGATATTTCCTGTTGGTATCAAAAAAGAAGATTTAATATTTTTCTAAGTCTAATAAATTATTAGCTTTTAATTTATTGTAGAAACTACTATGAATAAACATCAGGAACTTTTAAAAAGGAAGTTCTCCGACAAAACAGCAAGTGTTATAACCATTTCTGGGGCTGTTCTGCAGGCTGGCAACAATTATGATTTGCAACTGAAATTTGCTGTTCAGTATAGGGTTAACTCATACTCATATGTGGTAGTTATCTTAGCATCAGCCCAGCCAGGGGCTCTAACTAATTCATCTTAGTGGGGATGTATAATAAATCGCCGAAATGCAATTCAATGGTGAAAGTTGGGGTTCGGTAACATTTACTGAGAGGAAATTAAAATAAAGTAGCGAGATTAAACAAACAAATTTAAGAGAGAGAAGATTCTTTTGTGGCAGACTGCCTCGCCTCCCCCCGAGGTATTACCCTCGAGCTTGTGTAGGGTTAAAGAGGTGCCAAGTCACTATGCTTTATGGATAATATTTTTCTAGTGGCAATATAGATTAGGTTTTTAATGTCTTATTTTTCCACTTTTTTAAAATCTTATTTAATTTTGTAATTCGTCTAATTTTTTTCGTTAATGATACTTACATCATTATTGCAATGCATATAAGAAACGATATTTATATTCCTTAAATTAATTTTCTATATATTTTTTAAAAAAATTTTAATTTTTCAAATTTAAAGAAAAATTATCATTCATAATTATTACATAATTAATTTTTAAAAATAGATAATTAAAATTGAAAATTTTATTTAAAGTTTATTACACGCCATTATGTAAAAAAATAACTTAAAATTTCATAAAAAATGTCCCTCTTTATTCGAGTTATTATGGTGTGTGCCAATCAAGGCCCACCCTATTAAGTCAGGCAAGAGCTTTACTGACTTAACCTAACCTGACTTAATTTAGTTAATTGAGATCTACCTTTTAGTGACCTTACAAGTGAGATCTTAAGTTTCAGTTTTTAGTCAGGTTCCGCTTATCGAAATGTTCCTCCGTTCCTTTAAGAACGGGGCAATACACACCTCTGTTTTTGGTAAATAAAAACTTACCTGCTTTTTTTAACAGTACTTTTATCTTTATTTCATTACCATGAAATAAAATTTTTCACTAAAGAAAAATTTAAAAGTTGGAACCTATGTTTAGATTCCGGGCCACCGGACTGTGTAGGGGTCAGAGAACTGACCTTGCATTAGGAAGGTTCTGTGCTCGAATCCGGGACGAGGAATGGATATTCTTCCATTCTCTGTACTATCTGTCCTTACTGTGGGAGTAACGTTGGCCCACCTAATATGGTGCTCATGAAAGAGTGGCCAACAAATCTGCTCTTAACCACTTGAATTGACGAATGTCAACCCAGGTGGGCATTGGGAAAAAATGCTTAGATTTTGTTCTGCTTTTTGCAAACCCTCTGTTTACCAGCATACTCGTGATATGACCTAAATGGTAGCTTCTTTTCCTTTAAACTAAATAGTTATTTACCATTTTTGATAATATCAATTTTATAAAAGTCACATACGTCCTATCAAAATATATGAATGTTTAAGGCTATTACATAAAAGTGAATATGGCTGTCTCTGTTCTTTCCAATGCTTTTTAGGAAAATTTCTTGTAGTGGGAGCCATGTTTATGTTTTAATGTGATATTCTTTGTTTTGCAAATTTATTTAAAGCTATATTTTACACCACTATATGCAAATGATTCGAAAGTTCATATAAGAAGACACGTTAATCTAATATTATGTACATCCTCATACCTTACTATTCCATTTAATACTTACAATTTTAATTAAACTCAGATCTGACTGTAATCTACAAAGGTTGCAGAGCCAACACTCTGATCTTTTATGCCCATGCCAGTAGTCCCAGCCACATCCCATGAATTACAGATGAAGGAGTGAGATGGCAGGTACTCTGGTCCACCACCTATCAAGTCAAGTCCAGTTCTTTCGTGATGTAGCGTTTAAAAATTTAGCAAAAGTAGCCTGAAAATGTTAAAGCTTCAGTTTTTGATTGATTGTCTATCATCCCACTCTATAAAATATTTTGCAAAAAGTGTAGTAGTTGGTATAGTTCGTTCACCAGGAGTTGGCACTTGGCTCCGCCTTCATCACGTGGTATCGGATGATACTATTTCGCTATTTTGGGGAGAAGGATGTGAACAAGTCTGCTATTTGGCGATCGAATGACAAAAATATTTATTTTGCAATCTTCGTGTGCATATTTTGAACATGTGCATTTTATTTTAGAAACATGTTGATATTTCTCTCTTTTTATTGAATAGTTTGTTCTTTTTGAGATATTTTTCTGGGAAAAAGTTTTTAAATATAATTTAGCTAGAATAACGAAAGGTATAATAGCTGATGATAAAGCGAAGTAAGTGACTGAAAAAGAATTCACTGTTTGTGTTTGGCCATCACCTTCTACATCAGAAAGCCTCCACACAGTTTCTTTTAAGTAGTCTGGGAAGACTATTTAAAAAATGAACAGTTAGAGCACATGAAACCAAATTCTATTTTAAAAGTGACTCAGAGGAATTTATCATATATATTTGAGAATTGAATCTGTAGTGGTAGACAAGTAAATAAGACAAATTAATCATATTCAAAAATTAAACAAATTTTTAGACATATATTTGCTACCACTTTCTTATGTCTACTAGATTTTCTATTAAAGGGCTCTTTCGTAAATTTGTTTGCCTTCATAGTGGTCAGATCGGACTCCCTATAGAAAACCGTGTGGAGGATTTGCGCGCATTAGAGGTTATCTCGATTTAAAACTGAGCAATGTTTTTCCTCTTACTCCCCCGCGCTGAAATGAACTCTGCGTCCGAGGAGGTGGAGCCAAGTGCCAACTCCTGGTGAACGAACTATAGTTCTATCTTTCAAATGAATGTTCATACAAAAATAACTTTTTTCTACATTTTTTTAAAACAAGAAATTGGTGCTTTGAAGTAATATCAATAAATAAAGGTTTAATAAAGTGATAAAGAATTGAAAACTAAAAGTTGCAAGATTTATTTTAAGTAATTTTTTTTGTGGTCAAAACTAAACAAACCTAATCAGAACCTACTTTTTTTTTGTTTCCAATGCCCGCTTGGAGAATGACCGACGTCACACAGGCGCCTGAATTGCAGATTTGTTGACCACCTTTCCAGGTGCACCATATTAGGTGGGCCAACGTTGCTCCCACAGTAAAATTAGAATTTTCAAAGAAACTCATGCTAAGATCAAAAATAAAAACAACCATTTTTGCTCGTCCAAAACTGTCGTTGCATCTTATACAAGTAAATTTTTTTTCCAATTGTCTATCATTGCATTTTAACTCTATTGCAATTCTATTTTAACGCATTTTAACTCGATTGCTTACTCGATTGCAACTATATCGTTGCATTTTTACTAGTCGCAGCGCGTCCCGCAACAGTTGATAATTCTCCAACTAGTTACTGAATGTTATTTTTTTATTTCCTCGTCCTTTCAGTGCATTTTTTAGTTACCGGTTAATTTTCAAAGTTAATTTAACTTGTTATTGCATAGCTAAATTAACTTTCAAATTTTTTATCATCATATATGTTGTTCATTTTTTTACTCCGATTGTTTCCCAAATTTTTGAGCTCTACCTGCATTTTACTTTTTTAAACTGGTACCGTAGTTGGCATATTATATTTCATAGGATATGTTTTTTTAAGCAACTAAAGCAAATTTTTATCAATCAATTCTAAGGAAGTAAAGTTTGTCTTCATTATAACAATCAATATAATTTCTTAGTAAAACTCACAGCGACTTACATAAAGAGTTTATACTTAGAACCTGTAAAAAGTCGATGCATTTTTTCAAAGCGGGGCAAAATTGCTTCCCTTTCGACCAAATGAGAACAGCACCCCTCTGCGGTAAAAATCTTAATTACAAGTAAAATGCTGATTTTATCGTTTTCTTTTGTAACTTTTAATTATATTTATAATTTTTTAATCGTTTAGCTATTAATTTTATTTCAATTCTATAAAACGGATTATTGTTTCTTTAAGAAGTCGAATGTTAAGGAAAACAAATTACGTCTTGTCTTAGCTTTCATTTTATTTTAGCTATTCATTTTATTTCAATTCTATAAAACGATTAATGTTCTTTTTAAGAATTCGATTGTTAATGAAAACAAATTACGTCTTGTCTTAGCTTCTAAATCACATTATGATTTAATTTAATTAGTCTAATTTCTTTTTATCTTCTCGTTCTTAAACTAAACTCAATGTTTAATAAAACACATGTTTATATAAATTGAAGCGTATCTAAGTGTCATAAAGTTAGTCTTTTTAGTTACCATAGTTTTTCTTTTTCACCGGCGTCGTCAACAAGCGTCACAATGTTGAATAAAACATATGTTTATAAATTGAAACATATCTATATACCATGAAGTATGCTATAGTTTTTTCACAGACGTCGCTCTCAAATAACTGCAGAGAAATACTTTTGGAAAATGAAGGGTTTTTGATTTATTCATTCGAACGAAAATTTATTTGTTTACGTTTGTTTATTGTTTGCGAAAGAGTGGACAAGATGATAAATTTAATTTTTTCCGAAGGAAGTTACGGTCATAAACTGCCTGTAGGTGTGGGCTTTACCCGTGGGAAAAAGGAGCTCCAGAGAAATATGAAATAGAAATTTTATCGTCAGACAGTTATAAAAGGAAAGGTAAAAGTAGACGGATCAACGGTGCTTTAGGAACAGTTACATATTTTTTTAAAAAAAGAAAACGAATGAAAGAAGTCAATTCAAGGTCTGTGAGAGAAAGGGTAACATTCCGTGGAAAAACAACCGTGGAAAACATCTCCTTGAAGGTATGAAGAAAAGGCAAAAGATGTTTTTAGAAGATAAAGAGAATGTTTTCATCCACGAATGAGGAGTTATTACAAGTGAGGTGACGGTTTGTCATTGTGCGAGGCTGGTATCCGGGGTCAGAGGTGGGAATAATCCCAAAGAACTCGACCCTAGTCATATGCGACCTTCTCCCTGTACCCACATACAGCCTGGAAAGGTAGATTACTCCCTTAGTCATGTGACTTCTATTATTTGTTGAAGGGGAAAGTCGAGATCGCTTGCTTACTCTTTCTGTTTAAAAAAATCGTTTTCTTCCATGTTCTTCTATATTTTTCTCCAAATTTCAAGGTTGCGATTGTTAGGGTGTAGGAGATGCCTTTTGGAACCCGCACAGATAAGCTGTTTGTATAAATAATAGGTGTAATTTGGTTACTTACTTTACCTTGGCACTTTTCGCCTTATTTTATAAAAACAGATATGAAGTCATCTATCAAAATCAAAAACGCAAATGCATATTCTCAATTACTGACATTAAATAATGAACATTTCGTGCATATTCTTAAAATATATGACCATTACAGCAATAAATTTCATTCTCAAAATATATAAGCTTTATCACTATTATTTTTGACGTAATAAGCATAAAAAACGCACCCTAAAAGAAGGAAACTTCGCTATTTCTTTATTTAATTATGATTTTTAGTGCAATGAGAAATACTGAGGGCATAAAGAAGTCAATTTCTATGATGCCTAACTCAGTTCATGTATATGAAGAGGTAAAAATTTCCTATTTTTTTCTGAAAGAGAAAGTTCGTTTGTTTTCTATAATATTAATATCATTGCAAAGGTTGAGCAATTGTCAATTTTTCTACAAAATCGTCAAATCGGTTGATGTATTTTGTATAGGCTGTGACACTTCTTATATCACTTGTCCTAAAGTGTCTCAATTCACAGAAAATACGACGCGATTTCCATAATTTATTTTTCAAAACTTGTACACTACTGCTTAAATGAATTATACAATCTTTCTTAAAAGAACTAGTCTCAACTTAAGAAAAATTAGAAAAAATACAACTTCAAAGGTCGTGCTTAGCTCTATCAGAATCTCGAACTACAGCTCGAGACATTTTTAAGGGAATCTGCTTTGAGATGTGTTATGTTAAAATGTTCTCGTTCGGTTATAATCAGTTTCATACCAGATTCTACCCTCATCTCTTACCTCATGAAAGAACCTTAGCAGCAAAGTAACTTGGACCCGCATTGAACCAACATTCACGAATCTTAGCTCAATAAGGGCTAAAAAGGCCGTTATTTTCCGATATAGGCCCTATATAGAATTGTCCGATTTACCTGATATTTTATAATAATTATTCAGACAATTAGGCCAATTAATGTTCTAGGATCAATAATCTCCCCATTTTAGGATCAATATTAAAAATTCTAGACATCCCAATATTGGTCCGTTGGTGCATGTTCTTATAGGACTCATATTGTGGTAATTTTGAGGAAAACTGGGGCTAAGGTAAAATTGTTGCTACCTCCCAAATTACGGAACATGTGGTAGTCATTGACTACCAAGCCTAAACTTTAGACTGTCTGTGTGATTATTTTCCATTGAAATTGTTGCAGTGACTGCGATGGTTAGATGGATAACGGGAGAGAAAAGCTTAAGCTTTTTCTCAGCATTCCCTTCCTTCGGTTCTGAAACGTCCATAAGTGATTTGTCGCTTTATCAATGTTCTACAGTATCTTTCAGCTTCTGTAGCAAAACTCCCAACTGCCAAGCTTTTTGCAAAATATTCTGTAGATTATAAGACGATGAGAAACTAAAACTTTCAGGATTTTTAAGAATTTTGCCGACCTTGTCAAAACTTCCCCTCTAGAGGACTGGAACAAAGTAGCATTTCATATGAATTTTTGAATAATTTAAATAATAGTAATTTTAAATTAAATTTACAAAACAAAGAGTCTCAGATATAAACTTAGTTATAAGTGGAAGAGAGCCGTGCTGTTTCAGGAGATAGAGCATTCGCTTTCCAAAGAGGTGACGGGTTCGTATCCCAGCGAATTTCGTATCCGATTTTCACCTACCGTAGTGCTGGTGAAAAATATCCTCAGTGGTAGACGGATCATGGGTTAGACTCCTTTTGCCTTCAAGCTGACCGTGGGAGGTTCTCGTGATTTTCCTTTTCATGTAACGCAAATGCGGGTTAGTTCCATCAAAAAAGTCCTCCAGGAAGGCAAATTTCTCTTAATACTTGATCCAGCAGTTCTCTTGTCTTCTGGATTAGGTTTAAAATTAGAAGGCTGCGAAGTTAAACATTAGGAGTCGTTAACTCAAAATTGGGTTGGCTTTTCAAGTACGGTTATATAAAATAAAATTAAATATCACTGGGTTGGCATCAGGGCAGAAAATCTTTATAAATAAAAATGGAAAATAGCAAACACTGGTACAAAAGTCATTCTAGCTTGTTTTTAGGAAGAATATATTACCCATGACTACCAACATTTTTTTTTAGCTATTATAACCAGTATATAAGAATGCTTCTTACCCGATAAAAAGTAAATCATATTAAATAGATAATAGTTAAGAATAGAATCGCTCTTTCCGGAAGTCTTAGGAACCCGGGGACTTTAGATGATAGTCCGTCTTTAAGTGATGAAGATCAGTGCTTTCTCAAACACGCTGGTTTGACATGAGCATGCAAACATTTCCATATGTTCTGCAGAAATGCATCGAGCAATTTGGTGATTATGTTTTAAAAAAATTAACCTTCGCATAATCTTTATAATCATGTAAATATTATTAAAAAATATTTTTTCTGTCTTTTTTTACCTCTTAACAATTGGTTAATTTTCAAGAAAACGGTCTTAAAAGTGCCTATTTTTTTATCCCTGAAAATTGATTAGTGCTGACATCTAATTTAAAATAAATTAACTATCTGCAATTACCCTAAAAATATCCTGGTGCTACCTCTGGTGTGTAAAATGCTGCATCTGGTGTGTAAAATGAGAAACAAAATGTTTTCCGAGCAAAAGAAATTAATTAGTTTTATTCCTATTGGCGCGTTACTACTGAACACTCCAGTCCGGAAATATCACGGGAGCGAGAAATAGAGGGTGAAACCTCACCCCGTCATTTTCAAGGGAGCGAGAAGGAAGGGGTTAAAAAAAACTTTCCCTTTGTCCTCTTTAACACTTTGTCCTCTTTTCAAATGAATTTTCTTGCTACCATTGGCAGCATTGCTCAGAGTGCAAAGTTATTTTATGCATACAATTGCTTTACAAGTTTACTCAGTGATGAGGGAGTGTTGGTGATTTTCTGGACAAGTCCTCATAATTTACTGGTGTGTGAAATTTGTAAAACCTTTGAAAGGAAAAATATTCAGTGGTATAATGCATTGAATTCCTTCACCATAATCAAGTTGGATTTTTCGAAGGTCCCCTTAGCTAGAAAAATTGCTAGTCCTAGTACAATAAATTTTTACCTTTTATTTTTCGATTTTAATTTCATTTCAGTTTCTCCCATAAAGTAATAAATGAGATATTTTCTTCGATTCTTAACTTCAGTTTACTACTTTTAGAAAATGTGCAGTGGCAGGGATGGAAAGTAAGAAAATTTGATCAATAGTCCAAAGAATTAATGAAAGATGTTACATAGAACTTATTAATTTTCACTGGTCTGTTTACGCATCTCAATTCGTTTTTTAAACCTACCAACCTAAAATATGCTAATTTGTACCATAATTTGGTTACGAAATGAGGCACAAGAGAAAAAAAAATTCTCTAAATAAACACAATTTTTTTTCAATGAATTCGGATTCTTAACCCTCAAAATAGTGGTAATCTGAAAAATATGGTTCAACTAGTTTAGTCAAGAGAGCTGTCGAATGCTTGGACCCCTTTATTGTTAATTTCACGTTTTTGAGAGAATTTTTAAGTTTAATTTCATGAATTAATTAAAACATATTTCTATCGCAATTATGAGTTTACTTTCTTCTAAGCTACATATTTTTAAGCTAAATATCACGTTTTCTGTCATTATTTAATACTAGATTGCCTAAGGAAGTCATTTTGACTGCTTTTAATTTCAATTAGAAAAACAATGATGTATATTATGACACAATTTCTTAGAATTTTGCACAGCATATAATTTCTTTACTGTTAACATTTACTAATAACTTGTTATGTAACTGTAAATAATATAACAATATTAAAAATCGATTTTAAACAAATTTCTTTACACATTATTTATTCTTTCACAACTAAGTCATTTTGACTGCTTTTGGGCAATATAGGTATATACTAAATTTCAGTCTTTCTAGTGCTAAAGTTAGGGAGTCAAAGGCTTAATAACATTTGCCGATTTGTGCTATCAGTGATACAAAACATTTCAGCAGAAATATAGAGTTATATAAATGCGCATATATTTTTAACCATTTGCATAATTTGAAAAGCTGCATCTCATAAATGTATTTAAAACAATAATTTAAATCAGTACAAGAAAACAGTTTGTATCGCAGAAGGAAAAAATGAGAAGATTAAAATCGGTGACAGCTCATCGAACTTGACAAGATATCCAAAAATGGTTAGAGTGAGTCATAGGGGAAAATCCGAAAGATATCTCTCATGCCTCTTAATTAAGCCATCCCACGATCCGTCACTTTCATCGTCTGCTACACCCTCATGGGCAGTTGTTCGACTGGATTTTTAGATAGAACCATCATACTACTTTCAACATACTCTGTCCCAACCTTGTAGAGTTTGTGACATGAAAAACGGAGCTACTGAATAACCTTTGATAGGATGATCTGATTTTTAATACGTTAATTGTTCGAATGTCAGATCTTAAATAGAATAATTATTTAACGGTGACGATGTTTTCATTATTAATTTAAAGTTGCGAAAGTCAATTATGCGTAACTTACGCATGGCGAAGTTTCTATGTTAATTCAAACGAATTGGGTTTCAATTGTATTCATATATTTTATGTATTTTTTTTAATTCATATTTAGTCCAAAAAAAATTTATAGCGTTAATCGCAGCTATACGTGTTAGTAACCGTATTTTTTTATTACTCCTTGAAGTATAATTTTTTTTGGTAAATAATAAAATAGTAAAACAGAACAAATTTTCTTTTCGTATGAATTGTGAAGGGGAGTTAACTATGAACTTTGCATAAAAACAGAGATCTATGAATAAGATCAATTCCTTGAAACATTATAATTATATGTTAATACGTGGAAATGCGATACGATCAAAAGCTATACAGGCGTTTTGCTTTAATTCAAACAAAAATGCATCAAAATCCAAGAATTTTCGACTATTTGTTTTATTAAAATCTATTATGCTTGATTTTCGCATGGCGAAACTTTTATGTTAATTCAAAGGATGATTTCTATTTTATCTATTTTTTCCTACTCATGTTTCTTCGAAATATATTTTTTTAGTGTTAACTGTCGTTATACGTGCTATTAACCATATTTTTTTATTATTCCGAAAAATTTTATTACGCTTGCTAAGAAATAAATTAGTAAAGCAGAACAAAAACATTTTTTACGCAGGAATTGCGAAGAGGAGTTCATTATAAACTTCTCATAAAAACAGAGTTCTAAATTTTGAATTGTTTTTGGACTATAATGATATTTCTCAGAATGATAAAAAATACGGCTACTAACACTTTGAGTGAAAATCATTTTTTAAAAAAGAAATATGGATAGAAAATTGCCGTAATGGACCCCACTTCGAGCGAAGGTTAAATTTGCTGAAACATGATGTTGTTTTGAGGACAACTGTTCAAACAAGAATGAGATAAAACTATATTTGTACAATGCAGAAATTATAATCATTAAATTCTTTTTTTAATATTCAGCCTACATGAATATTTCGTATCTATCGTCTTGCTTCAGTTGGCTTCTGAGGGCTGATATTTCTTTCACAAATTCCCAATGATAACATACTGACCTCAAAAAACGTTTTCACTTATCTATCAGTTTTTTTTTATTTAATCTTCTCGCTTTGAAATAATGATCGAATAATTGTATCCCATCGTTCCATTGGAAAACAATGAAGAAAAAAATCAAACAAAAAGCCATCTATTCCTTCGAAATCAAATAAAAAGCACTACAGTACGCAGCAGGGACGCTTGATTTGAAGTGAAGTAATGAATAATAGTGGAAAAAATGGCAATATTGGTAAGGGAAAAAGAATATAATTCCGCCCAATTAGAGACCTTGGCCTGATTTTTGGCGCCATTGGCAAGTAACATGTCGCTACCGTTGTTCGAATGAAATGCTTTCTAGCTGATAGAACAAAGCTTTTTAGAAAAACAATTGCTACTGGTTAGTTGTTTTGTTACGTAATTAAATGAAGTGTCAACGCCCATGTTAAGAATGGGCGTGCGGATTTGCTGATAGAACACACGAGGCGCAGTTATTGCTCAGTTTTCGTCCGCATATTAGCAATTTTGCCTTCGATACAACATGTTTGTCATTATTATAAGGAAGAAAAATGTATTAAAAATTAATAAATTTGATTGAAAGACTCCACCTTTCATTTGAAATTTAATTTCATATTACTTAGATCAACAATGGCGACTTGATTTATGTATGAGTGATTGATTGATTGAGGGTAGCCGTGTGATCGAAAATCATTGTATGGATTAGTTGTAAATTCCTTCGATGAATTGTATCGATTTTTTTTCTTTTAAAAAAGGCTTAGTAAAGTCCTTGATCATTGTATAAAAATGTAAATAAATATGTCAGATGAATATAAATTACATTCTAGGTATTTTAGTTGAAACACCCACTCGAACTAGAAACTTTTGAAAATTACAAGAAAGTACTACGCAAAGAAAAACATAATGTGGTCGTTCTCCTAGAAATGTTTCGTTAAAATTTTAAATAGGAGACTCTTAGGACAACATAATGGTGACTCATGCTATACTTTGTGGTGCATGAGGAGTTTTAAGTCGTTTAAATAAAAATAAAAAAAACATAATGGTGAGTTTTATTTTCGACTTACAGAGCGTTTTTGGGAAAAATATTATGATTTTCAGAAGTGAAAGAAGATATCTCTACGTATGATGCTGATTTGAAGAAGCTATTCAAAAAATATCTATCTGGAAACAATACTAAGAAGCAGTTTAGTGTAAAGATTTCACCCATTGAAATTGAAAAAGGTGGCTTACCGCTACATTGCCCTAATTTCTCCAATTAATTACCTGAAAAATATTTTTATGCTAGATACGTGACAAAAGTGTCACTTATCTAGACATATCATCCCACAGATACGAGCAGAATTTAGTAAAATGTTGTTTTGTGACAAAAAATGCCAATTTATCATTGCTAAATGTTTATTTATTTGTATTGAGTACACAAGCCTATTTATGTGTGATCGCTAAAGCACGAAAGCCGTTTATACGCACATTACCCAATAGGTTAACTAGGGTAATCCTTTCAAGTGCGGAATCGAGATTTTTCCACAATTTAGCTACGTAATAAGCGCATTGACGGTTTCCGTATCGTTAAAGTTCAAAATTTTGTTTCTCTCATTATATCAACTATTTTGTTGATTGTTTGATTTTGTAACCGGTGTTGAACATCAGACCCAATTCTGATTTAACGACTATCAACTTCGTAGCCTTGTAATTGTGAACCCAACCCAGAAGACAACGGAGCTTCTGGATCGAGAATTGAGACAAACTATAATTCGTGGAGAGCTTTTTCATGGAACTAACTTGCGTTTGCGTTACATGGAGAGGTAAAATACGAAAACCTGCCACCAATACCCCAAGTGCAAGGGGATTCTAACCTATGATACGTTTACTACTGAGGATATTTTACGTCAGCTCTGTGGTCGTAGTGAACCGGGAGCAGAATTGGTATCAGCCAGGCACTGCTGAGATTCAAACCTGGGACACCTCATTGGGAGGCAAACGTTTTATCTCCTAAGCCACCATGGCTCTAATTTCAGTGTTTCAAACTTTTCTCCATTCTAATTATCTCTTGCTATATTACCAAAATTGCTATATATATTGCGATTGCAATTTTCATAAAAAAAGAAGAGAATAAATTTGTTTAATAACTTATTGATTTAAACCAATTTTTTTTTTTTGAATATTTCGAGAAGTTTATAAATATATTCCTAACACTGTGATTTTGTTTGAAGTGTGACCGCATTGATATTGAAGATATTCCATAGAAATGATGAGAGAGAAATGTAAATTAATATTTAATGTTCAAAATAGACTAAAAAGCGTTAACATCACATGAAACTTTTACGTTATAATTTTCCATTATCTCTATCAAAAACAAAATTTGCTATTTAATAAACAAATTTAAATTATAGCAATTGAGATTTATGTTGACTTAAATGAAAAGAAAATTAAAACTTATTAAATATGTATTTTTTGAGTATATAAATAATAAATAAAGATTTGTTTTACCAAGAGTGATTTAGAATAATTTAATTATTTTAAGTTTTCAGATCTAAATTAATTTATTTTTTATTATATATATGTAGCTGATACATTTGGTCATTGCTTTTATAACTTCACGAAGATATTAAACTTTGACTGAAAACAGATATTTTATTTTTTTCAGAAATTAGTTTATAATAATTACACTGGGAAAACTTTTTTTGTTTGCTTTCTGTTGCATTTAACAGATCTCTGATACTTTCATATCGCTGTTCCAAATCTGCAATCGACTTCTCTCAACAAGCTTCAGTTTTTAAATGACACTTAGAGATATTTCCCCCCCCCCCCCGGAATGTTTGAAAACGTTAAAACGCAGAAGTTTAAAACGCTGTATATAACGAGGTATGTTGCGAAGAGCTTATACAAAAATTAGGACACGTTATCAGGGCTAAAACTGCATAGGAATTCCTGCCAGAAAATGTCGCCATACGCCGTTAGGGGGGTTTCAATATTATGAACTCTTTCTTCGCGTGCTTCTGAATACACTGTAATTGGGAAGTCTCATAGTTGCGCATTACAACATTTCCTGTTATAGATTTTTTAGGTAATTTTAATCCTGATGATGCGCCTTAGCTCCCCTAAAATAATGTCACAACATTCATGTAACCCTATGTTATATATAACGTTTTTAACCCCTTTACATACAATGACGTCTGGGGGACGTCATTTGTTTCTTATGCTAAAACAATAATTGACGTGTCTCACACGTCTTCAACGCAGAAACGCCAACTTGCTCCGGACAGCAAATACGTATTTTAAAGTGGTAGTTTATCAATTGGGATTCTTGGTTTTATAAATTCAATTTACTGGATTTTTATCCACCCCTATTTTTAAATAATTCGTAGACTTATATAATTCACCACTTTATAGTAGTTATGTCATGCTATACCTTTTAAAAAGCAAGCAAAAATAGTCTAATATGTGCAAAATTTAGCTTGTAGTTATTTGCCGTTTTTTTTATTATTATTTCGGTGTGTCCGGAGTAATTGGCATCTCTGTCAATATTCTGTTGCGAGTTGTTGTTTACGGTGCAATCATAGATCATTTCTATATCAAGAAATGGTTTTTCAAGGGGTTATACTCGCACATTTCGACAAATAATAGACTAAAAATGCCATTTTAAAAAAACCTAGTTATTCCAGGAATAACTCGCAGTTTATTTCAGCAATACGCATATTTATTTTTAAGGTTTGTCTTTTTTCTTTTCTTCTTATAACAACAATATTGAATTTTAATTATTTTGACAGTGGTCTGATAGACTTATTTATATTATGCTTTTTTGAAATGAAAACAGAACTTTTGAAAACTTCTAATGATATTATGAAGTGGTTAAAAGTGTCTGCAAGTTCTTCTCTACGCGCAGTTTTTGTTCAACCACTGACTTTAGGTGCAATTCACTTTGCAACTGAATTTGTGCATACTGTATACAAAGAGGAAAAGATGCCCATCAGTTGCATTTTTTACTACATGGTTTTTATGTTTTGTACAGACTATATCTGAAAAAGTAAAAGACATCCAACAGTTGCTTTTTTTTACTATATGGTTTTTTTCCTTAGTTTTGAGCTGGCTATACCTGGTAGAAAGAGGAAAATATGTCCCGCAGTTGCTTCTTTTATTACATGGTTTTTGGTTTTGTGCAGACTGAATCTGGTACAAAGAGGAAAGCATGTCCGGCAGTTGCTTTGTTTTGGTTTCTGCAGATTAAATCTAATACAAAGAAGAAAAGATGCTAAGTAGTTGCATTTTTTACTACGTGTTTTTTTTTAGTTTTATGCTGACCAAATCTAGTACAAAGAGGAAAAGATATCATGCATTTGCTTCTTTTATTATGCGTTTTGTGTAATATCTGGTATGAGAAAAAGATGTCCAGCGATTGTTTTTTTTACTATATCGTTTATCGGTTTTGGGCAGAATAAATCTGGAACAATACAAGAAAAGAAGGCCAATTGTTGCTTTTTTATGGTTTCTTGCTGAATCATTTTTTTTTTTTTTTTGCAGACTAAATCTGGAACAATACTAGAAAAGATAGCCAATTTTTGCTTTTTTTATGGCTTTTTTTGGTTTTGTGCAGACTATATCTAAAGTAAGGTAAAATAATTATCCAAACCCTCTGAACATTCATTTCGGGAGGAAAATGTAACATCAATATTGGACAATCTCGATGAAAGATGAGAAAGGCTGTTGATTAAAGACAACTTTTTCTTGAAGTTTTCACGATTTTCTACATATGAAAACCATGGTATCGTTAGGATTTGAAGGTTTTATCAATTCAATTTTTTTTTAAATTATGAATTTAATGTTCGCAAACAGGAAAAGTGCAAAAGAATGTTTAAGAAGAAGTATAACATAAAATAAGCAGACCGAGGAAAACGAGTTATAACGAATTTTTAATAATGACATTAAAAAATATATGAAACTTTGTTTCAATTTCCAATTTAAGCATATTCCTATATAACAATTGAAAGAGATTTTTTGGGTCCTTTTTTCCTGTTAAATTTCTTAAATAGTAATGGAATGTTCTAATTCCATCTTTTAGATTAAATGAAGAACAATCGAAATTCGGATAACAACGTGAAATATTTCATTCTTAATTTTTCAAACATCCATTATGTTCGTTTAAAATCAACAAAAAAAGGCCAAATGCAAAATTCTTTTTGCTTTGTCCAATTGAATCGCGTCCTCATGGAAGGTAATCATTGTCCAACCGGGTGAACATAATTGTTCCCCACCTAAGTAGTTCAAAACGAAAGAAAGAACTTTTAATACAATTTAAACTTCTAATTCCACTACAGATAGAACTTTATTTGTGTTCGAAAAGTGAGGTTCCGAGGTCATAGGCCTACGCCCCATAAAAAAATGGCGAACATGAGATCGTTACATCAGACGAAGGACTATTGTCTTAAGGTGACTCTATTGTTGATGGAACAGCCGGAGAAAACGGTTTAAAAAGAAAAGGTTAAACCTTTAGCTCATTAAACGAGAGTGGGGGAGGCAGGGTTAATTTAGATTTCCGATACCTGATGCTTCGGGCAGTTCCGAAGAGGAAGTTTAATTTCCTTATCGATAAATGATCGCTATATGTAGTACGATGAGGAAATAAATGATTCGATCTCGCTTTGGTTAAGATATCGAGATTATGGCCAATCAAGTTGGAAGACGGTGGATTTGTATCATAATTGGTTGTGGTTGGAACAGTCGGAGGAAAATATTTTGATAATGCAGAAGTTTTCTCGTTTGTTTATAAGATTTTTTTAAGAAAAATATTGCAAGATTGATGATAAAACAGCCGATTTTCATAAGGCTTGTAAAGGGTGTCCAACATTTTATTTTATATCCGCCGCAGACCCAGTTTTTGGGTTTACGACAACTAAGCCTTGTAATTTTGAACCAATCCAGAAACTCCTGGATCAGTACTCCTAGATGCATGATTTGTTATAGGAAAATGGAGGACTTTGTGACTCGACAGATTTAACACGCATCATTCACCCTTTATTACATGGGGAGCAGGGCTCGAAAAACCACCCGTCCGCCCGTCCTCGGTGGTCAAAAATTCCCTGCGGACAACAAATTTCTCGAATCCGACGTCCGCGCAGACGGCCATTTTCCCGTTAATATTCGTGATACATTTTCAATTTTTGTTATCTTACAAGAGTCTAGCGCCTCACTTCTAAAATGACCCTCTAATCTAGAAACACAGCAACATTCTGCGCTTGGCGGAATTGATGTTTTCTCTGTCTAGGAGTACTGTAGTGGTTGAAAGAGGCTTTTCAGCAATGAGCTTACAAAAAAACACATTAGGTACTGGTTTTAAACAAGAAGCGTTAAACGCAATTATAAACATCCACCTAAATGGAAAACCCCTTTCAGATTTCTGTGCAGAAACCTCTGTAAATCATTGGCTTGATTGTGGAACTGGCTAACGTCATATTTGTTTCATTTTAAAAACGAAGTACCCTCGGATAAATTAACATTCCAGATAACTTGACCTTTGTCATTTAAATTATTTCATAAAAGAAATAAATTATTTCATAAAAAAAATACTAGGTTTTACTATTAGTAACCTAGTATTTGTAATCCTAGTAACCACAAATTCATTGTGCAATTTATATAAATGCTTGTAATAAATAAGAGAAAATTATATTTTTATTTATTTAGAAGCTACGGGTTAGTTTTAAAGGAGGACGGGTACATTGTTGGACAAGCCGTCCTTGGGGACGGGTAAAATTTCTGACTTTCGTCGAGACCTGACGGGGAGTCTTCGGCTGGCGGAGATATCGAACCCACGACCTCCTGGACATGGGTCCAGTACGTGCTCTACCGATCAGGCTATCCCAGCCCAGGGTGTTTACTAACAAATTAGCACAGACGATATTTTAAATTACGGAGAAAAAAAACTAAATCATACTTTCTCTGAATAAACATACTCTTTCTCAAAGAATTCAGATTTTTTACTCTCAAAATATGAGAGGTACCCGCAATCTAGAATATATGGTTCCAATTGTTTTGTCAAGACCACTTAATGTTTAGTTAAATTTATGCGCATTTCGACGTTTCAAAGGAGTTGCTTTTATAATATTTTTTAAAATTTTTTTCAAGCTTAGGATTTTGTCATAAAATACACAGAATAAAATGGTTTAAAAATGCGTCTTAAGACTTAAAAATGCTGTAGCTCATTAATAAACTAAATAAAATAGTAATAGATAATAATATTTGCATAGAATTTACCTTATGTCCTAGCACTTGAAAATCTGATCATTAGACTATAAGTTATTCTGAGTATTCGCTTTTTTGCGCACTGTGCGTCCGTTTGTGCTCAAAATTCTTTGAAATGATTAATGTCACAGGAGAAGAACTTAATTTATATTTTAATTAATTCGCAATTATAGTGGATAATTCTCAAGGAGAAATTTCCAAAACATTATGCACAAATTTTAATATAAATAAATTATCTACTTCTGTTTCAGGGGCAATTGTTTTTCAGTGGTGGAAAGTTTGAGGTTTTAATACCAATTACTACAGAATTTTCGTCGTTTTAGAAAATATTTTTCTTGGTGGTAGCAAGGGTAACATATTTTTTTTTAATAAATTAGAATTGAAAGAAATTTATCCACCACTTATAACAAAAGTAATTGAAACACATTCAAACAGATACTTATAAGGTCATCAAAGTGAATGCTTAAGATTTTGAATTCTGATAATTCCTTTAAAAAAATTGTTGTTAAAAAACTGCTTTAGTTTACTACGACTGAAAAAAAAATTCGTAACTGTCTCAAGTAGAATATAAAGTGGTAGATAATAAGCTGGAGTTTTTGTTCATAAGATTTGATTTAAAGTATTGTTGCCTACCACTAGATGTAAAAATTAAAGTTCATTCAAAATGCTATTTTTTTCTAGTTTCGTATTCATGAACCATTTAAAATAACTGTGAAATTAGCCAATCTTTTTCTAATTTCAGTTTTAAATTATCTACCACTTTATATTCTAGAGCGCAGTTGATATCCATAAATATGTCATCTGGTAACATAATAAGCAAAGCTACCATAATGTTGCTTTTCACAAAATGTTTTTATACACTGTCTGTAAATAGTTTCATAATGAATAGGATAGGGGCCACTGCGTGCCCCAGGTGCCCAATTTTTAGTTAATAAAAGCAAAGCAAGCAAAAGGAACATAATAAAAATATACGTTTTCAAACTTTTTATTTTTATTCTTGAACACAAAAAAGCAGATCGAGTCAAGGGTTTAAAAGTTAGAAAAATATTGTTTAAACCTATTTTTTTTAAAAATTAAAATTGAAATAATACTTTTACATTCAGAGTTAACTCATATGTCCTATATGCGGGCAACTTTTCAAAAAAAAATATGTTACAGCTGTTATAGATAAAAATTTTAAAAAAGTGATAGGCAAGATTTCATTTAAGTAAGAGCAAACTTGTGTCACTATAGTTACAACTTCAATTTAAAAAGAAAAAAAAAAATACGACCAACGATTCAAGTACTGATTACATATATACTGAATCATTTATGCTTGTGGTAATCGCAAATGGATAATTTCCTTGAAAAACTGAGTCTAAAGGAAATAGTTTTAATATATTTTAGGCAGACACTAAATGGCTCCTGTATCAATGATGAATGTTAACATTGAAATAGTTAAGTTACCAGCTTTTTTTTTTTCTTTTTGAAAGAAGGAAATGTTCCAAGAATGGAACGTTGGTGTTTAATAGTTCAAAACGCGACATTTCATCGGCACCACGGTATGCGAGAAACCCAAATGAGTCTCAGCCGTGGAGACGATGAATTGGTAACTCTGGTGTGATGAGCAACCCAGAAACGAATGGTATTACCAGCACGCCTGAGTCAGAACTATAACAGAGTCACAGGCAAGGTAGTTGCCGGACTATCTATTGCTTATATCACCTTTCCTTTGGCGTTGACATATTTTTATCAATCTCGTATAAATATGCAAATAGTTGCATATATTTTTTCTGTTATTACACCTGCGTAAATGTTAATATTATTTTGATCCCGGTAAATAATATAATATCCTAATCTAGTTAAATCTCAATTATGTTTAATTTCCTATCGATTTCATCATATGTTCAACCGACTAGTTCCCCCCTTATGACATTACTATTTGGTGCTCGGCAACCCTTCCCCCCAATTCTGCTCCCACTTCGCACATTTCCCCATTATATGTCTCAAAAATCCGACAAGGCAGCGCACTGAGTCTTGAGCTGTGTTCTAAGGTTTTAATTAGTGCTTAAACGGTTAAAATCTTTTTACTATTGTATGACTGTCAACTTACACTGTAGGAAAATAATAATTGAGGTAGGAATAGTTTTCTATAAAATTAATCAACATTAAAATGCTTAACTGTCTAACTTGAGTTTAATATATATATGTTTAAGTAATTGATATGTCGTAGGAGTTAAAACAATTTTTTAAAACTTTGAAAACGTAGATTTTCACATTTAAACATAGATATTACTACCAGTAAGAAATATTATCCTTAGCGGTTTTACAAATTGGTTAAACGACACGTAAAATATCTAAACTTCCATTGAGAAAAAATAACTGCATCCAGTTTTGTTTATTATATGTTCTAAAATGATTTTAAAAAAAATTATAAAATTAAAATGTGATGTCTATTTAATTATACAAGTTAGAAAAGAAAAAAAATAGATTTAATAAAAAAAATTATTTCATTTTTTTCTTTTATTAAAAAAATATTCAATAGTTTATTATACATTGCCTTATATTTTTCATCGTTGCTTTGTCCTCAAACGATTTAATTTCATACATTATGTGTGTTTAGGTATTGAGCAAAAAAATGGAATACTAATTTTGAAATAAAATCAAATTACTCTAAGAAGGGCTGAATATTTGATCAACTCTTAAAAAAAGTATTTAAACTGTATAATGATGTCTCAAAATTACATAAATTTGTTTAGCTAAAACTTTGCATTAAATCATACCCTTTTTTTCTTTTCTAAGCACATTTGCCCTTATTTGAAAACAAAAAAAATTTTCTCGACGTTTTCAAACATAATATTACCTGCAATCTAGCATTTTAATTTAATCTAATTCTCCGGTTTCACTGTTTGACTCTCTCTGAGTATGCTGTTTGACCCTTGACCCTCGTTGTCTGAAGAGAAAAAATAATAGATTAAAAGAAGAAAAAAAAAAACCAGAATCAAATTACCTTGTTCTTTTGGGAACTGCCCTGTTGCCATTTCATTTTGTTATTTCTTGAAAAAAAAAAGGCTTAAGCTTAGAATTGGTTAAGGGTGTCGTCCCAGAGGGCTTAAGAACACTTTACTCCAAGAGGTCAAATTTGTCGTCTGTGCAGATCCACTTCCGGGAATTGTTACAACTAAAATCGCCTGATTACAATTTTTTTAAAGCAGACGATAAAATAGAGAGTTCGAAAATTCATGGAAATAAAACAAAGTGAAATGAAGTGAAATAATGCTTGAAGTTTATTTCGTCGGATGGGTGTGTTAGATAAGTATTTTTACCGAGAGGTGTGGTTAAATTGAGCATTTCATGATTTTAAAATTTCAAAAGATTTGAAAAATAGTTTGAAAGATTTTTCAATCGTGATGTTAATAAAAAAACTAGTCTTTTCATACTTAACCATACACAATCGAATTAGAATTTTTTTTTATCAGGTATTTTCTTTCAACATTTTTAAGACAATAAAAGCACTTTATTAGTGTTTTAGTGGGTTGTCAAGGTTCTCCATTTAATAACGGTTAGCGAAAAAAGGCGTATCAGTGAATTTCGAAATATTTTAAATAATTTAGAAATTACCTCTTCAAATTAACACCGAAAAATAGCTTTAAAGCGCTTAAACGCTGCATAACAAAATTACTAAGCAATGAGACATAATTTAATTGGCTTGAAAAAGAATTTGAACTCGACAATAGAGAAGAAAGAATGGTTTTGATCGAAAATAGCGAAAAAAGAATGGTTTTGTTATAACCAGCCTTCGTAAGGGAATTAAAAATTCTTCAACAGAGAGTTTACACGTGGCCTAAAAATGATAAATGTTGTCCTAATTTATTATAACTACAGCCGGGATAGCCTGGTCGGTGGACCGATGTCCGAGAGTTCGTGGATTCAAACCCCGCAAGCCGAAGACTCCCCGTGAAGTAAATGTTGACTGATGCACGTTAAATCTGTCGCAAAGTCCTCCATGTTCCCATAACAAATCAAAACCTCTGGGGGTACTGGACTGGAAATCGATCGTTCTCTGATCCAGGTCAAAAATTACGATCTGTGGATGAATGAATGGATGCATGAATGGGTCCTCCCTATAAACGGGTGTGATGTGTATGTGGCTGAAGACGAATTCTTGACCGTAGATTGCGCCACTGAAAAACAAGAAACGCATCCTCTGCTTTAAAATTTGTTCGATTTCACCAAGCAGGCTTGTTAGTGTGGCAAGTGGCATTAGAAACAACAACATTATAACTACAGAGATGCTAAGCTTGCTCCAAAATGCGAGTACGTTTTTCCAAGTGATATAAAAAATTGGTGCCCTAACCCTTTTCACTCGAGAAATTTTTTTCATCTTAGTATTTAGTTACGACTTCATTCAGTGATCTCCGGGTATTATAAGAAAAGTTTGTAAAAAAATCTTTCAAAATGTTGGTGGTTGAGTCCATTTCTTTAACTGTTGAAAGGACTTCGAGCGCAAAGGGTTAATATATAATAAACCAATCATATTCATTAATTAAACAGATTTTAAAATATATATTTGTTATCACTTTTTTTTGCTTTTAGAAGATTTTATATTGAATGACTGTTGTGTGAACTGGCTTACTAGCATTGCGATATAATCGGACTACCATTAAAAAACCGTGTGGAGATTTTCAGTTATAGGAGGTGGGGGAACAGCCCCTTAAGATTACAAAAAGTTCCTCATTATTTTAGCAAATGCAAGAAATACATATTATTTTTTATTTATTTGAACAACAGCAATAATTTGACTATATCTTAATTCAATGCATATCACTCGATCAACTAGATTAGTAACATTTTGTAAGGTTTGTTAGAAAAGTATCATGTGAAAGATCACGTTCAAAATACCCCGATATATTGCTAAACTTTAATTTCAGCACCAAATGTTTTGCAAGATTTTGCACTGCATAACTCTTTTGCACAGTTTGAAAAATCATAACTGAAGCTTTAAGAAAAGCGTATTTTTTACCAGTGTACAATTTACATTGAAGAAAACGAGCGTAGAAAATTAAAAGATATTCTTTTTTTACTACCACTATAATTAAAAATGCATTCTGATATAAATATTGCAATCCTATAGAATTTTTTCAAAATTGTTGGCATTGACACTAATTAACTTCCTCCCTTCATGCTGCTCAATCCGATAGTTACATCAGTAAAATATATCATTTCAAGAAGCTTAAAGCACGATCTTTCAAAATGTACCTTCAGATTTGTCTTGTAATGTTTCGCAAAACATTTGTTGCTGAAAGTGAGAATGTTTACATAGATTTAGTATAGCCAATCAATCACGGCAAAAGATTCTTATTCTCAGAATATTAAATTGGAAAAGCAAAGCAGTGAGTTTTCGACATTTTAGATAGGTTGGTACTCTAGAGCTACAAAATGGGCTATTAGTTATGGTCTGGGATATATTCATGAGGGTGATCTAACGACATGACATCGCAATTTTGATCCTCTGCAGAGGGGATGGCTCCCCTGCTTTGGTTGCCCGATCTGAGAGTGAACTCGATCACTTTACGGTAGAACAGTTTAACGAGAACCAATACCGTGCACCCTCAGTCCCTACGCAGGCTGATCAAAGTGATCACCCACCAGCTTATTGACCGCAGCCAGTGATGCTTGACTTAGGTCTTCTACTGGAAACCGTGTCTTTACGATCAGTCCACAGCATGACTTCGATATTTTAGAATCTTAACAGAGAAGCTGATCAGCTGAAGCATCAGAGCTGTTAATATTCGAGAAATTTAAAGTATTAAAAGTATTAAAGTATTAAAAGCTAAAATAAATATTTATTACGGCTGATATTTTATCTTTTCAAAAATTAGCAGTCCTCGTAACTATGAATTTTTACTATTAAGATAGAATTTGGTAAACAATAGGGAAAAAAATTGTTAAATTTTTTTTTTCAAATGCTTCATCCTGCCTGATTTGGGTGAGGGGATTTAAAATCTCAAATTAGTTTTGCTTTTAAAGACAGAAATACTTTTAAAATGGCATTTTTATTCTATTTTTTATCGAAATATAGAAGTTTCAGACAAGGAATTGTGTTAAGGTTGCAACAAACTTCTAGGGAAGTTAGGACATATTATAAGGATTAAAATTGCATAAAAAGTCATCCTTGTTATACATAATGTTTTAAAAACTTATATATTTTGACAAAAAATAGTTTGAAAATGTCATTTCAAAAATATTTTCAACTTGGAGAAGGAAACCCAATGTAGATTTTAAATTAGCGAAGTGAAAATCTTTAAGATCCGTTGAAAATTCTCATGCTTCAGATAAAATTTTTAAAATTTTTATATTTCGACTTATATACTTCGGCTTGTTAGTCAGAATAAAACGACTTATATTTTAAAACTTATATCTTACTCTTTTAACCAAATTCAGATTTTGAAGTGAAAATCTCTAAGATCCGTAGAAAACTCTCATGCTACAGAAGAAGAAAAAATTCCCAATGAAATCTATCCAAAAAATTTTAAAATTTATATATTTAGACAAACCAAATGCAGATTTTGAAGTGAAAATCTCTAAGATCCGTTGAAAACTCTAATGCTACAGGAAAAAAACTTCCCAGTGTAATCTATCCAAAATTTTTAAAACTTATATAGGATAAACTAACCAGTGAATGAACACTCAAGCTTCGCTTGCCTTTTCAAAAATCATATTAATTTCAAAATTCGTAATTTTAGTTAAATGACAGTGTCAACATATTTGTTACTAATTGCAAATTATGTAAAAAAATGTAGAGAACTTACATAATATTGTTTTAAAGTTTTGGAGGTTCAAATAACTAGTAGTAAGAAGACCAATTGAAGGAACAGCTCTTACCAGTGAAGGAACACCCAGTAAAGGAACACCTAATTTTGGTTATTTTTTAATGATCTTTATGAATTTATAAGTCATACAAATATTTAAAAACAAGCCTATTCTTGAAATTATAACACATAAATACTTGGAAAATGTTAACTTTTTTTTGTAATCATGAATTGAAAATTAAAGTGTCAACATATTAACACATACTGTTCATTCACTGGGAAATCTATGCCCAGTAAAGGAACATGCCTGTTCCCTCACGAGTTAGAAGTTGTTTTTCGTATTTTTAACATACTTTTGATGCGGAACATCACTAAAGGTACAAGAAAATTAAAGTTTATCTTTTATTTTCATTAACTTAGAAAAAAACCCAGTAAATGAACATTTGTTCCTTCACTGGGTTTTCATCCTTTGGTGATCCAGTGAATAAACACCCACTTATCTCAGTACTTTATTACGATATGATGCTTAAAGAAAATAAAATGTAACTTATAACTATATTTTGAATTCTCTTTTTCACAGTGAGAAAAATAAAACTATTACATGCGATTAATTCCACTTCAAACAGATAAATACAAACACTCACCTTATAATTTTTTCAAAGAAACAAGGTGTTGCAGAGATAATAACAAATTCAAATATTTTTCCGGAGAAGTCTATTTGACCAGGTAATCCAAAACATTGCTAGATGACTTCCTATTGTTTGGCAGTAAGCTATTGTTACCAATCAATCTAAAGAAAAACTATCAAATTCTTATTTTTAATCATTATATATGAAATGTTCCTTCACTGGGTAGTGTTCCTTCACTGGTTGGTTTACCCTATTTAGGCAAACCAAAATCAGATTTTGAAGTGAAAATCTCTAAGATCCGTTGAAAACTCTCATGCTACAGAAAAATTTTACCCCAGTGTAATCAATCCAAAACTTCTCCTAAAGTCAAAATGTGGTACAACAACTAAACCCAACACATGCCATGTTTAGGAAATCTATTGAATTAAGTATTCAGAAACTATAAATTGGTTTGGAAATTTGAAACGTCTTCGGTGTCATTTAAAGGTGGGTTTTCACTAATGTTGTTCCGCTTCCTAAATTGGAAAACGTGCAACAGAAAAGAAAGAAAAGAAGAAAAATAATAATAATGAAAGCTTTACAGTGTTTCTTTTTTAACGCTTCATTTCCCTCTCTGTTTTCTCTTAGATGACAAAAGAACGAGAAGAGAAAGCCAAAGGCCATATTTGAAATCTTGTTCACTTCTACTCTTTTCGTGACAAGTCCGCCCTCAGACTATAAGAAAATGCGCCAACTTCATATATGACTGTCTGGGCCACTATCATCAGTCACCTCAGAAGTTACAATGTATCATATTTGGTGTTTTTTTGCATTGAGAATGTCAAGTTTAACAGATTACTGGCGAGGAATATTGTTGCACAAATAATTAATTTTCTTAAAATAAAAGAAAGGAGGCTCTTGCAGAAAATGCGTCAATTTTTTTTTTGACTATCTGAGGCAGCGGTTTCCAAATGGTGCTCCGCGGAGCTCTAGGGTTCCGTGGAAGAGTTAACACGTTGAATGCCATGGGGGTCACCGGTGACCGGTACTGAGTTTGTTCGTAGCGTCACGGGGATCACCGGTGACCGGCGAAGCCAAGATTAATAGAAACACATAATTTGCGTAAATTTTTAATATTTTTATATTATTATCGTTACTAAAATGGTTTGAAGAAATTAATACAATATAGACCGCACAAAAATAGTTTTATTTATATACACAGAGATGCCAACTTGCTCCGGGCAGCGAATAAATATTTTCAAGTGGTAGTTTATTAATTGTGATTCTTGGTTTAATAAATTCAATTTAGTAGATTTTTATCCACCACTATTTCTAAACAATTCGTAGGCTTATATAATTTACCACTTATTTCAGATATGTCATGCTAAACCTTTTAAAAAATCTCGAACAATCTGTCTAATATTTGCAAGTTTAGTTTGCAGTTACTACCGTTTGGCCAGACGAGCAAGTCATGCAAAATTAGAGTAGCATTCAACGTGTTAAACGGGTTCTGAGAATCAAAACTTCTTTTTAAACATTTTTTTAAAATTGTAGTTATATTTAGAGCAAATAGATAATCCATTACTCACTTAATATTTTGGTTGCCTTTATGATATTGAAAAAGAAATAGATTATTTCTTGGAGGGAATTCTACATAATTTTTCAAATAACAATGTATTGATTAAACTACAAGGACATTCATTTATAAAATATTACAATAGTACTTACCATCACGCTTTTGAAACCAAATTAAAATTACTAGATCAAACTAAATAAGTTTCTCTAGGCCATTTTCAATGTATTTATGGAAGTTCCTTTTAGTTTTAATTTCCACAAAAACCATGATCCAGCTTATTTCATTCATTTTCAGCTTATGTTTATGCAAAAGCAAATTCTAGGTCAACAACCAGACTAGATTCAAGTTCCAGGACTGTAAATTCAACTACAGTCTATAAAATCTATTTTAAAATTACTAATGATAAAGCAATGTAAAAATGCCATTCTTCTTATTAAATATTTTCAAAATAAAGCAATCGTTTGTTGCCTAATACGCTCACAATTGTCTTTATATATTTTAAATATATAGTAGGGGTATCGTCGAAAGAATGTTGATCATTCAGTGTTACACAACCGTAAAGAAATCTTCAACCGCTAGTCTAAGGTATTTTAAGAATATTAAAATATTTCAAAGGTAACTTTTTGCACACAACATATTAATGCTTTTCTAGGACGTAAAAAGTTAACTGATTACTGGTGAAAAGTAAAGTTGCACAAATAATTATATTTTATATTTTATAAGTAACGTTTTCATGCAATATATCACATTTGGTACTTCTCTACGATGAAAAAAAATTTATGATTGCTAGAGAAAAGTAAAGTTGCTCAAACAATTATATTTTATATTTAAAATAAATATATTGAATGGTTTTTGCATAAATATTTAAATTAAATCTGAAATACCTGAAAATGTGCTAACTTTTTATGACTCTCAGAGCCATCTGAAGAATATCTTCAGTCATTATAGAAGCAACTTTTTGGCATGTAATGTATCATATTTGGTGTATTTTTTGTTAAGTTTAACTGATTACTACGGAAAAGTATTGTTGCGCCAATAATTATATTTATTAAAAGAAAAGAAAATTTCTCTTGAAGAAATTTCGTCAGCTTCTTACGTCTGACTAAGGCATATTAAGAATATTAAGACAGTTCGGAAATACTTTTTTAGCATACAATGCTTTGTTGGTGCTTTTTATGAGGATGCCAAATTTAACTGATTACTAAATGAATTAAAGTTGCCCAATAAGTTATATTTAGTAGTTAATATAAATAATTGCATTTTTTTGGAAGAAAAATTACTTAAATGTGAAATACCAGAAAATGTGCTAACTTCTTATGACTCTCAGAGCCTTCTGAAGAATATCATTAATCACTTCAGAAGTAACTGATTAGGATAGAATATGTCATATTCAGTGCTTTTTTTTATGATGATGTCAAATTTAAGTTATTACCGGGGGGAAAGTATTGCTGCAAAAATAATTAAATTTTTAAAATAAAATAATTATTATTTCGCAGAAAATTTGCTTAATTCTTATAACTGTCAGGGACACGTAAAGAATATAGAATAGGATGATTTTTCTCTTTATCTTTGAGAAAAATCTTCCCCAAGAAAAATAAAAGCAGAAGTCGTGATTAAATTATGTCATGATCAAAGTTATAGTCCAGATTATAAATCATTCTGAATATTCTTAACGGTCCACCTTTCTTAGTAGTGTGAGAATTTAAACCTCGAAAAATTAATACTATAATTAGTTTTCGGAAATGACCATAACTGAATCCATTCATTGATCGCAATCGCAGTATACCTTCTGGCTAAAAAGTGGTAGTGAAATACTTTGTTTATGGACGGTCAATAGCTTCTATTTCACCCAAATGGAATTTTAATGACTCTGCTCTCCAGGGTCACCCAACCCCATGCAACTATTTCCTACACCCATTTAAAAAAAAACCGTAACAAATGATGTATTATTATGAAATAAAACTTTTAAGGTGCATGAATGTTATTAATATTCTTCTATTCAACACTCACCCTGGGCGAAGAAAAAAAAACAACTCAACTCATAATCTTCTGTCTTCCTTGATCAACTTTTTTGCACAATGAAACGCCATCAATCACTTCACTTCAAATCCTAAATCGTTTCTATCAGCAAGTTTTTATTTCCCATCCATCTATTCTATTAAATACCCTAAAGGGAGAAGTAGATATGAAGTTCGAAGAATTGTAAGGCTGTTTTAAAAAGCTTTATTTACCTTTTTTTATGTTCTTCTGTTCTTTAATTTCACCATGATAGTTTTTTTGATTGTATGTTCATTTTTTATGCGCGATAACGAAAGGTAAAATATATATCATTGTCTTTTCTTACACACAGTAGCAATTACAATCTTTATTTCGTTGAATTAAAGTTTTAGGTTTCACAATATTTAAAGACAGGAACGAGTATTCTAATAATTATCAGGTAAAGTAAAGAATATTTAATGTATGAAATTTAATATAATTGTAAGGATATTGTGTACGTTGTTTTACTTGAAACTGTAAACCGCATGGAGTGATTAAAGACGTCACATTGCATTACGAAATAATGTATAAAGTTACAACAAACAAAAGTATAGGCATGGTACTTAAAAAATGAAAAATGGTTTCTATTTCTTAAACAGGCGGCAAAGTTAATCCTATAATTTTTCAAATTAATTTCAAAGAATTTGAGATTTTGCATTTATGCTTTCGCACTTGAAATTATTAAAATATTTTGTTGAATATTGGTAGGATATGCCAAAGTAATTTTACAGAACTGTGCTAGCAAGAACATTCTTTAGAAGCTTTGAAAAATTCAGGAAACAGCAAGATTTTAAAAACAGTTTAAAAATTAAATATGTACTCAAAAATAATCAGAGAAATTTTGTTTCACTGAGCTGAAATATAGCACATTAGAAAATAAGACACTCAAAAACTCAAACTAACTATGTCACAATAATCTTTAAAATTTCTTGATCTGTTAAAACAAAAAATGAAATAATGCTGCAAAGAACAGACCTCACTACAATGGAGGAAAAAACAATCAATATTGATGCTGTACATGCCAAGGATTAAGAATGTCAAGCGAGAAATTGTTTACTCTCCTGGGGCTCTTGATGACAGAAGGAAAAATGGAGGACTAAGTATATCAGGGAAAGGACAAATGTAAGGGATATTAGAAGAACTAGGCAGAACATACGAGAGAAAATCAGATCCCAAGCCAATATCTGGGGCACTAATAAAAAAATGTTCATACTTATTTTTCATTTAAACTCGACATCATTGAGCGAGGAACAAAAATCAGGCACTAGAATTAAAACAAAATGAATAATCAATTGATGGAAGAAAAACGTTACCGTAAACCGGGGCGAGTCTACCCATTTTTTCAGTTTGTCAACTTTCAAGTGGTCAAACTTTTGTAAATATTAAAGAAAAAAGGCTTTTAATAGGTGTTTCGGAATCGCTATTTATCCCTCTTTAAAGCTGTGAAATCGATTTTAGAAAATATTAACAGTTACGCTGTTACTGTATATTGTTATAGAACTGCTGACAAATCTCTCGTATGGGGCGAGTCTACCCATTCTACTAAAATGAATGTTAACATTGTAAATAATCAAATTTTACTATTAAATTGTTATTTTAGTTACTATATAGGATATTTATGAAGTAAAATTCATAACTTTATTATATATTCCATATTTTTATTCATAAAATAACACAAATTGAGTATTTGATCGATTATCACATTTTGATCGCCGTTTTGTTTTTATAATCATTAACATTATAAAATAATATTTTTTTCTGATTATTGTTAATAAAAATAAATTAAAATTAATATAAATTTACAAGTAAATAATTAATAAATAATAATAATTAAAGATTATTAACAAAATCGAAATTCAAACATTGGGTATCATGAAAAATCCTTTTCCCATTCTTTTGGGAGGTAATAATAATTTATAAATAATAATTTATTTAACTTGCATTAAATAAAAAAAGTTAATTTTGCAATATAAAAATTGAAAAAATAGGTAAAATTAACATATTTTATATTCACATTTATATTTAACCTATAAATTTTCTTATTAATGATAAATTTATCAATGCAGAATTAAAATAATATACTCAAATTCATTTAAAATGACTTAATTTTAATATAAACAAAGTTCTAAATTATATTATTATGCTTTATTAAAACTAAATACGAATGGGTAGACTCGCCCCGCGAATTCTGGCTTTTTGTTTACAACAGCAAAACTTACATTCTTTTTGCTTTTTTTCATATAAAATTAATGTAATCTTAGTCTTAGATAAGTTTATCACTTAACCAAAGTGAAAATAGTAATAATAATAATATACTTACGGAGCACCAACTAAAAGTTTGCTGATTTTCAATACAAATCTCTCAAAAGACGTTTGAACATTTCGGTTAAAAAGGCACCAAATAAATAAAAACGGATCAAACTACTACAGCACCATCTTCCTTAGAGCCTGAACTAAGTCCTCCGTCGGTAAAAATTTTTTTATTTGCAATTTAAAATAGTGAAAATTAAATAAAACTAAAATGGGTAGACTCGCCCCGGTTTACGGTATCAATTTAGTTAATCGTAGAAAAGAGGAGTAAGTAGAAGTGAAAGAAACAAGCATCCATGTGTGCCACCGTTTGAAAACAGGCTCTTATCTGTTTAAAACAGTGGCATGCAATGTAAGAAACTTTTTTTTTGTCGAATTACCAAGCTTTGAGAAATATAAAAAAATAATACTCACATTACAAAAATAATGTGATTTATTAAAGTCCCTCATTGTATCAATTTAAAATTTAAAAAAATAAATAAATAAAATACAATGATAACCACTTCGTCCAATAAGTAGGCTTATTTCTGCAGCTGGGCTTTGAAGACATTTGTTCAGAAAATGTTGCCATTTTACTAGGCTTAGATAATAAAAAAAATGTCATCCTTTTACATGCTCTAATAATAGAGTGAAATTCTTTTCCAGGCGTCTTCTGTCTAGTAAAATTTTAAAAAAGGGGACCATATTTTCAAGAGCTTATCGTGAATTTCATTCACTTTGATTTCATGTCAATTTTAGGAACTCATTTGGTCATTACCGAACAGTAAATCCGCAATCACTGCCCTCATCCCGGCTACCCATAAACCACCTCATAGCATCCTCCTCTTACAAAAAAAGAATATTTCAGAAAGTGCCACCGAGAAATCTTTAACGATCTCCGGGAAACCAGCACACGTTGGCATGCCCCAACATAAACCACGGATAGACTGGCTAAACTAGCCACCAATGCATTTCGAGCCGTTCCCTTTACATCTCCCGAAGACTTGTGATCTTCATCACGTTTAGACTCAAACCGCGAACCCAACTCGAAGTACCACAAAAGCTTCCTCTTTAGTCACCCAGTTGATAAAATTTCTCTCAATCAACTCCCAAACTGAAAATACAATAGTTTAATCTCGCGTCTCCGAAGTAACACAATTCGACTAAATGCAATTTGGAACAAGATCGGACTCGTGGACTCCCCTTTGTGTGATCATTGTCAATCCTCAGAATCTGCAAACCATTTGCTCTTGGAGTGCAAGAAATTCGATCTCCATCGACAAGCACTGCGCTCCTCAATCGGTGTGATCCCACTTTCCTCTCACCCTCTACTCAGCTATAACCAACACGAAAATCTTTTAAAAAAATTCGTGTTCTTTTTGGGTTTAACTATAACCGTCGTTGAGCAACCGACCCAATTTTGGGTTTACGACTACTAATGCTCAACTCCGTAGCCTTGTAATTTTCAACCCAATCTAGAAAGCAAGGGAACTCCTGGATCAAGTATTAGGAGAACTTTACCTTCGTGGAGGACTTGTTGATGGAACTAATCTGCATTTGTGTTGCATGGAGAGGAAATCCATGAAGACATCCCACGGTTAGCCTAACGACAAGGGGACTCGAACCCATGTCCGTCTACCACTAAGGATATTTTTTGTCAGCACTGTGGCCGGTGCGAGCCCGGTGAGGAATTAGAATCAACCATTGAAACCCGGATTCGAACCCGGATCACCTCATTGGAAGGCAAACGCTCTATATCCCCTGAGCTACCATAGCTGATTCTAATTCCCAATCTACAAATCTCACATGTTCGTAAATACAACAAATTTTTAATTTCATTAGGGATAGCCCTGATTGCCTGGGGGAGAAGAGTTTTTCCGTTAAGAGTTTTCCTCAAACGGATGTGCGTCTCTCCAAAAGTGTTCGAACCACCGAGTTTCTGATTTTGAATTCTCAGAAAACTAAAAACTTTGCATCTAATTAGTATAAAAACCTCTTCTTCACAATCATTTTGTAGCTTCATTTCTTCATTATCATGAACTCAACCTCTACAAAAGAGTATTGGAGCTTACTATAATTTTTCGGAAAACTGAAATTTTTGCATCGAATTAGTTTAAAGTTTCTTTACCGTGATCACACTTGATCACCTTTACATCACCATCATGCTCAACTCAAGTCATCACCCTCAACCGAACTGTCTCTTACAACACAGAGGATAAAAGCTCCAATTTAAGAACCAAAATATTAGGGGGACCTGGAAAGTAATGTCGTTTCGGTGCATTTGATATTTGTTATCAAGATTTTATTTTTAATCAATAATGTATTCACCCTCGATAGCAACAATCTTTCAATGCTGGATCAAAAATGAATCGAAAAAAATGAAGTGATTTTTAAGACTAACGAATATTTAATGAGCCGAAAGGACATTACTTTCCGATCCCCTAATAAGTTGGGTCGATTGTTTTTAGCTACTGCATTTTGCTTCCTTGACCCTTCTCTACAAGTTCTTAAATTTTCCTGAAATTTGGCTATATATTCTGTGAGGACTGCTAACGTTGATTGCATTTCTCTGAAACGTTTCCGGGTGCTTGTTTCTGCTGACCTCAAGAAAAATACATCTAATCAAGAGGTATTTCATATCAATTTAACATAATTACGCCTTGCAATTTTTTTTCTCCAATTATACATGAATCGTGAATTTTATAATATTTGGATTCGATCAAGGTATTCTTCGATCCCAATCTTTTAGATTACCGAGAAAATCTGTTCTGAAATCGAAATAAAGAAACTTATAACATTTACAGAAAAATTTTCTATTTTGAATTACTTCATTCCATTAAAAAGAAAAAATACTTCCTGTTGATGTTTAGCATTATTCCTCCTTATTATTGGTGTTTTGTTTTGATTATTCACGTACCATCTTTGTATCCTAAACATTCAGAATCTAATATCTTTTAAAGATGAAACAAATATATTAGATATCTTCCAAATCATTAATAGCTGCAATTTACGGATTTATAATAATACCTTTGAAAAATATGATACACATTTTTATAACTCGCATAATGTAAAAATTCGAATTTCGTGTTGTTATATTAATTTATATGTTTTTTTTTTCGATTCACAATTCTTTTTGAATTACGTTTCGAATATTTTTGTTGATGATTGCAAGAATGAAACTATTATTTTTGTAATAAAAAGAACACAGTTACAGATTTCGTGATATTGTGATTGTGTTATGTAAATAAACTTTTTGTTGGAAAACTGCTACTTCCAGGCCTACTACTTATCCGGAAAAATTACGAAACCGGTAGTAAGAAAATTTTTCTTTTTGTTTTCTTTCAAAGAAGCAAACTTTTTGTCACCTGCATCTGCTTATAAGAGATAAAATAGAGATGCAGTAGATGTTTATGCTTTATTTCTTAACCAATATTGGCTGCCACATAGTTTTTCAAACAAAAAAAATTTTTTTTCGAAGTTCTTATATTTTGTTCAAAAAAGCTAGTTTTATTTTCAAAAATGAAATGCAAAAATTAAGTCTTCTTACTACCAGTTATTTCTCCTTCCCTGACAAGTAATAGCTATGTACTTATCTAGAGTTATCGTAAAATTTCAATTCATGTTTATATATTAAGATTTATGTTTACATTTATTTATCAACATGTTCAATTTTATTCAATGCTCAAATATCAATTTTACTATTTATATATCTGCGACATTTAATGTATATTTCTCGAATCATGTCCATATATACTGACTAAATTCAAATTGTTTGTACTTTTCTAAAACTGTAAAATTTTTAATTTATCAAACAAAGAACTGGACCTCTTGTATTAGCTACCACAATGTTGCTGAACACAAAATGTCTGTAACTAAATTGTATATATTTTCATGATGTATGGGATAAGGGCCGCTGCGCGACCCAGGTGCCCAGTTTGTTTTTTAAATAAAGGAAGGAAGTTATCTTAAAATATCATTTTTATTCAAAAAAATACTGATGCAGCTTATAAGTATAATGAAAGATGTAAAGAATATGGCATATTTCGAAAAATCTGCTATAATGAAAGATACGAATGATTATGCTAAAGAAAAAAAATTTCTTTCTTTCTGTTGCATGATTTCGTGTCATTGATTTGAACTTTGCTATCGATTTCTCTCTTCCAGTTACGATTTTTAAGTAATTTAGTAATATATTCTTAACCAGGATTTTTTGAAAATTCATCGAGTGAATTCGAAGTGTTGCCACTTTTCTGCTACGTAGGAGGTTGTAGGAAGTTTATGATTCGATACATCTATATCATATATTTTTTATCTCAAGTTTTGTTTTCAATGGAGAAAACAAGTGTGTATCATAGTTGCCAACTCTTACGCATTTTGAGTAAAATTTTAATTTTATACTTAAAGTGGTAGTAACATTTATGCTTTCTATTTATTTTTTGAATTTTAATTTAAAATGCCACCACTGCGTATAAGAAAATTAAACATATATATACTTGAATGATAATCATACGATCGGACTTAAGGGACGTAAGGCCTCAAACGCCCAGTTTCACTAAAAAATCACTTACGAACTAAAAAATATATATTACTGCATATGACTGTAATTCAGTTTTAATTTTATAGCTACTTGGTTATAAGATGGTAGGTATGATATATGTATGCATATAAACCTGTAAGTTCTTCTTAAATTGTTACTTTCAAATAAAAAATAAACTAAAATTTTCAATTTGAAAAAAATAAAATCTGCTGCTTTCAGAACAAAGCTAATTTCAGATTTGAGGTCCTTATATCCCCCGAATTACTTATGATGAACTAGTTACTTTTACAAATACGACAAAAAATTTGTTCATCAGTGTTATTAATATTACTAGAAGTTTCCCGTCAAAATGCTAATATTAGAGAAAACAAAAATAGTACGTTCATAAAGAGGTAAAAATTAGGACAAAAATTATCGCGATAAACATAGTAAGTATATATAGGATTAATTTATGTGTGTAAGAGTTAATCCTAACACATAACATGGGGAAAATGTTTGCACTAATATTCTAAAAAACACTAAGCTGCTTTGTTAAAATTTGAAAAAATTGGAGGCAGAACTTTATCAAAGTTAGCGCAAACTTGGCAACTTTGATTTTTTCTCAATATAAATGTACATATCATCTGTTGTTGTCCATTTAGGCAAAGGGATGCGATTGTTCTCGTTTTTCAGTGGCGCCATTTACGACTAAGAATTCGACTTCAACCGCTACCATACGTCACACCCGTTCATAGGGCGCGGGCCCATTCATACATCCATTCATTAATCCACAGATGGTAATTTTGACCTGAACCAGAGAACGACCAGTCTCCAATTCAGTACCCCCAGAAGTTTAATTTGTTATAGGAAGTTGGAGGATTTTGTGACCCAACAGATCTAACGTGCGCCAATCATCATTTACCACACGGGGAGTATTCATCCGACTGGATTCGAACTCTCGTTCTCATGGACGTGAATCCAGTGCCCTGCCAACCAGGCTATCCTGGATTACATATCTTCTGTTTAATTTACATTCGGGGTAATAAAAATGAAGTTACTTGTTCATAAGACAAATTGAAAGTAAAATAGTTCTAAAAGATTACACGATCTCACAACGATAAGAGAAAGTTAGAGTAAATGTTTATTTCTCTTAAAAACGGACCCCGATGCATACGTGTTAAATGGTAACTGTATTTGTACTTGTAATTTCTATTTGTATTGCATAGCTGCCAACTTTTACGGTCATACAAAAAAATATTTACAAAGTGGTATAGGCAATGATAACCAAAGTAGGAAAAGTTTTTAAAAATTAATCTGTATCTCCAAACCATAAGCCTGATTAATAAACCTTATATACATATTTTTGAATTATTGTTTCCTTGTGATGGCGAAAATAGTTTATTTTCAATTTTTGAAACCTATGATTTATACATTAAAACATAAATGTTGCTGCCACCAACAGAAAAAATCTTTATACGAAATCTTTAAAATTGACAACCATGTTTGCAGTAATAAAAAACCCTACTTGTATGCAGGATGACAATAATAGGTACGAATTTTGAAGGTTTTAGTTTCACATAAAGTTAGGTTTTAAGTTGGACAGTTTTAACAGCTAAGTATAGTTTCTATAATTACCAAAACTATTACTATACTACCTTGTCGATAGCAATTAGTAAAACCAATTTGTTTCTTTGAATTGATTCGGCCACTTTTTAAATTTTTTTCGTTTGTGGCCAACATAGTAAGACAAACATGACCCATTAAGAAAAAAAGTAAAAAATGATAGGGACTTTGCTATTTAAGATGATGGAAAATTTCTCTTTTTAATTATCACTTCAATTAAACATATCAGATCTCAGTTGTATTTCATTATAAATATATTATATTTTTACTTTTCCAAAAACTCATTACACAACGATTAAGATGAGAAAATTTTGCCACCACTTTTCGTTTCTACGTTTTCCGGGAACGCAAATGTTATGATAGAATGAAAAAGTATAGTCATTTGGTTGTTTGAGGCCTTTAGCCCCCGTGATGGCCTTTTACCTCTTCATCATGTGACACTTAGTCTTGTAGTAGTTTTAGTCACGAATTAGATGAAGAAATTTAGAGAAAAAAATTAGCTTACAAAAATGAAAAGCAGATGCAAGGAAATAAGTGATTATTGTGCCGCAATTGCAGCACCAGTTAGACGGCCTCAAGAACACCAGCAGACTCCTTGTCTTTTATGAAATTTTTTGAGAATGGTAAAGCAGGAAATTAAGCAAAATGGTTTTATACTAGTACAGGCTCCATCTGTTGGCGTTAATTAGAGTTGACATGAATATTAGGGTCGGAACAAGAGTAATTATTTGGGTGTGATGATTAAATTAGACCGCTGTGACAATAAGCACGACTGCAGCACTTATTAAATTATAAATTAAAATCGGTCACAGCGCCATTGATAAGTGATGAGAAAATAGTGAAGTTATTTGGCCCTGGGAAAGGCCTTTTTTGAAAAATCTATCAATTAGAGTAAAATATATTTTAAAATTTATTTGAGAGAATTACATCCCTTATGAAAAAGTAAGCTAGAGGTCTACTTTTTTAATCTTCTTTAAGCATTTCAGCATCAAAGATTTTGTTATAATTAACAGTAGTATATTTGAGAGTTGTTTTTTATTTTATTTTATAAAAATGAGTATTTAAGGTCATAAGTATTTCAATTAAAGTTTTTAATTTAAAATCAGTGTGTATGCCTTTGTTTCTTATTTAATGTGGTAGTCCACTCATTTTTCTAAGCATTTTATTTTGGATTGCGTTGAGTTTATTAAGTTGTGAATTATTTATGTTAAACCAGGCGTGATTATTGTGCGAACCAAATGTAATTATTGCTCGTATGTAAGTTATGTGAATGTAACGTTCGTTTTTAAGAGACATTTTTAAAAAGGGATCCAGTAAGCATTTTAATTTATTGTAAGTCCCAGAGGCTTTACCAATGATTTTAGCCTTTGTTTTTAAGAGATATTTTTAAAGAGGGATCCGGTAAGCACATTTTATTTATTGTAAGTCCCAGAGGCTTTAGCAATGATTTTATACTTTGTTTTTAAGAGATATTTTTAAAAAAGGATCCGGTAAGCACATTTTGATTTATTGTAAGTCCCAGTGGCTTTAGCAAAGATTTTAGAGTTTGCTTTTAAGAGACATTTTTAAAGAGGGATCCGGTAAGCACAATTTAATTTATTGTAAGTCCCAGAGGCTTTAGCAATGATTTTATACTTTGTTTTTAAGAGATATTTTTAAAAAAGGATCCGGTAAGCACATTTTGATTTATTGTAAGTCCCAGTGGCTTTAGCAAAAATTTTAGAGTTTGCTTTTAAGAGACATTTTTAAAAAGGAATCCAGTAAGCATTTTAATTTATTGTAAGTCACAGAGGCTTTAGCAATGATTTTATACTTTGTTTTTAAGAGATATTTTTAAAGAGGGATCCGGTAAGCACAATTTAATTTATTGTAAGTCCCAGAGGCTTTAGCAATGATTTTATATTTTGTTTTTAAGAGATATTTTTAAAGAGGGATCCGGTAAGCACATTTTGATTTATTGTAAGTCCCAGTGGCTTTAGCAAAGATTTTAGAGTTTGCTTTTAAGAGACATTTTTAAAAAGGAATCCAGGGAGCATTTTAATTTATTGTGAGTCCCAGAGGCTTTAGCAATGATTTTATACTTTGTTTTTAAGAGATATTTTTAAAGAGGGATCCGATAAGCACAATTTAATTTATTGTAAGTCCCAGTAGCTTATCAGAGATTTCAGAGTTTGCTTTTAAGAGACACTTTTAAAAAGGGATCCAGTAAGCATTTTAATTCATTGTAAATCCCAGTGGCTTTAGCAATGATTTTAGCGACATGGTCATTCCAGCTTAAATCTTTATTGATAGTAAAACCAAGATATGTGGCTTTGTTGACGATAAGGATATTATTATTAAAAAAGGTTAATGTACTGTGAATATTAAGGCCTCTAGGTTTTTTGAAAAGTATTCCTTTTTATTAAAAAGTAATGAAAAAGTATTCTTTTTTATCAAAAGATTTTAACCAATCTTTAGATGTTCTAAAGTGGAATTTTAATAAAGTAATATTTTATTTCGTTTGTTCAAATCAAAGTGACAGAAGCATAAACAGGAAATGCTTATGGCGTGAGTTATATTTTAACATTTATCATTGTAATTTTTTTAATATAAATTCAAATTTTTATTACGAAATACCTAAACACCCCATTAGTTACCCTATTCACCGAAAGGGTCGTAGACAAAAGGCATCACAGCACATAAAAGTGCAAAAAACTGACATGTCCCATATTTTGGAAAAAAGAAAAGACAGTCCTTAGGAAACGCTTGTCATAAAAACCCTGTCTAATTCATGCCTCGTTACCTAAAGGCACTTCTTTAATACAAAAAATTGCATTCGTTTTCGATTTCCAAACGTCATGTATTATTCATACATCCCTTTCTTTCAGATATTCTATGCTTTTCTAGAAAAGAAATAGAACGTTTGAGGATGTTTTATACACAGTGGGACATATTTAAGTTGAAAGTTGACGAACAGCACCGGGTCAAGACCCGCCCTCAAATGTTGAAGGAAAACACCAGTTTAAAAAAAATTCTTTCACCCACAATTCAATGACAGTTTTCGGTAAATTCTTACTTTGAAAACGTAATTTTAGCGAACATTTCTTGGTCCACCCTTGGCCTTATTAGGAGGTATAGTAATTTTTCGAACAACCCATCCTGAGTCATCGACGGGGAGTCGCTCTTTTACCCAACCTTTTTGGTGAAAGTTTCCTTTGTTATGCGTTTAACCTTTCCTCAAAAGTCTATTTGGAGCATTCGGATCGTAAAAATGGTATGAGATATAATATATTTGCACAAGAGGAGGATTGCTTACTAACTAAGCCAGATAACTGTAACTGTGATTCCATTTTCATTTACTTTGGAATGATGTTTGACCCTTGAGACTTAAATCATTGGAGATATAAAATTTATTTCCTGTACGAAATGTAATTGTATAACGTTATTTTTACATTTTTGTAGTAGGTGTTTGTTGCAAAACGTTACTCGCGTAAAAAAATAATTTATTTAAATGTCAAGTAATTTTAATCGCGAGGATGGGGGATATAAAAGCCAAAAGTTGTTAAAATGGATGTTGTAATAATGAAATAACTCTATTAAAACTCATCTGCGTCATTGAGATTGTTTACGAGAACTAGATGTAAAATAAAAAGATCCCACACAAATACTATGGGAGTTTGGTACACGTAGAATTTATTGAAAGTTGTTTACGTGGTTTTTCTTATATTTGAGCTGATATCTAAACGTAAAAAAGACCCGATTTCAAAAAGTCTAATTATAAACATTCTACACAAATACTTGTTTTTTAAGAAAATCACTGAAATTTGAAAAAAATATTCTCGCCTATCTTTCAGGGGGAAAAAAATAATTGTACTAAATATACGAGTTTGATAATTAAAACGATCATACGTAAGGAATACAAAGGAATACAAAGGAATTGGTATCTAGTAGAATTTGTCAGTTGTTGATTACATTTCCAGCGAAATCTAACTGAAATTGATATACGAGTGCCATTCGAAGAAGTCGAATAAAGGAATCTCGCACAAATTCTATAAAAGTTCGATATCAGTGGAATTTTCTAAAATTTGTTAATGTTCTTCCTTACTTTTCCAGCGAAATCTAAAAATATTTGATATACCATTCGAAGAAGTCGAATCAAGGAATCTCGCACAAATTCTATAAGAGTTCGATACGAGTGGAATTTTCTGAAATTTGTTAATGTTCTTCCTTACTTTTCCAGCGAAATCTAACCATATTTGATATACCATTCGAAGAAGTCGAATCAAGGAATCTCGCACAAATTCTATAAGAGTTCGATACGAGTGGAATTTTCTGAAATTTGTTAATGTTCTTCCTTACTTTTCCAGCGAAATCTAACCATATTTGATATACCATTCGAAGAAGTCGAATCAAGGAATCTCGCACAAATTCTATAAGAGTTCGATACGAGTGGAATTTTCTGAAATTTGTTAATGTTCTTCCTTACTTTTCCAGCGAAATCTAACCATATTTGATATACCATTCGAAGAAGTCGAATCAAGGAATCTCGCACAAATTCTATAAGAGTTCGATACGAGTGGAATTTTCTGAAATTTGTTAATGTTCTTCCTTACTTTTCCAGCGAAATCTAACCATATTTGATATACCATTCGAAGAAGTCGAATCAAGGAATCTCGCACAAATTCTATAAGAGTTCGATACGAGTGGAATTTTCTGAAATTTGTTAATGTTCTTCCTTACTTTTCCAGCGAAATCTAACCATATTTGATATACCATTCGAAGAAGTCGAATCAAGGAATCTCGCACAAATTCTATAAGAGTTCGATACGAGTGGAATTTTCTGAAATTTGTTAATGTTCTTCCTTACTTTTCCAGCGAAATCTAACCATATTTGATATACCATTCGAAGAAGTCGAATCAAGGAATCTCGCACAAATTCTATAAGAGTTCGATACGAGTGGAATTTTCTGAAATTTGTTAATGTTCTTCCTTACTTTTCCAGCGAAATCTAACCATATTTGATATACCATTCGAAGAAGTCGAATCAAGGAATCTCGCACAAATTCTATAAGAGTTCGATACGAGTGGAATTTTCTGAAATTTGTTAATGTTCTTCCTTACTTTTCCAGCGAAATCTAACCATATTTGATATACCATTCGAAGAAGTCGAATCAAGGAATCTCGCACAAATTCTATAAGAGTTCGATACGAGTGGAATTTTCTGAAATTTGTTAATGTTCTTCCTTACTTTTCCAGCGAAATCTAACCATATTTGATATACCATTCGAAGAAGTCGAATCAAGGAATCTCGCACAAATTCTATAAGAGTTCGATACGAGTGGAATTTTCTGAAATTTGTTAATGTTCTTCCTTACTTTTCCAGCGAAATCTAACCATATTTGATATACCATTCGAAGAAGTCGAATCAAGGAATCTCGCACAAATTCTATAAGAGTTCGATACGAGTGGAATTTTCTGAAATTTGTTAATGTTCTTCCTTACTTTTCCAGCGAAATCTAACCATATTTGATATACCATTCGAAGAAGTCGAATCAAGGAATCTCGCACAAATTCTATAAGAGTTCGATACGAGTGGAATTTTCTGAAATTTGTTAATGTTCTTCCTTACTTTTCCAGCGAAATCTAACCATATTTGATATACCATTCGAAGAAGTCGAATCAAGGAATCTCGCACAAATCCTGTAAGAGTTCGATACCAGTAGAATTTGCTGACATTTTGTTCTTATAATGTTATAATGTTCTTTTTTACTTTTCGAGCGAAATCAAACCATATTTAATATGCGAAATAAAGGAACTGGATAAAGGGAATATTATGGGAATAAGGTTTTATTAGAATTTGCTGAAATTTGTTTGTGTTATTCTTCCTAACTTTTAGATCGAAAACTAATTGTTATAGGTATACGAGTTGAAAAGGCTGAATATTAGAATCTTGCACAAACCCTATAGAAGTTTGATACCAGTAGAATTTGATGAAATTTGTTTATGTTATTGTTCTTTACATTTCGGAGAAATCTAAGTATACTTTATAGACGAATCGAAGCAACCGAATAAAAGTATTCCACAAAAAATTATATGGGAGTACGATTTTAGGAAAATCAGCTGAAATTTATTAAAAGGGTTTTTGTCTACTTTTCGAAAAAAGTTTATGAAATTTGAAGTTATAATTTGAATGTTAATATTATCTAATAAAAAATATGTGCTTTTAAGAGGGTTTTATGGGTTTTGTCATAGAATGAAATAATTTTTATAAAAACCCAATTTTTAGTTATTGTATTTCATTTGACATCGCACACTTTTAAAATCAGTTACCATACCAACGCCAGGAAAAAGAATCATTTAAAGGAAAAAGGGGGGTTTTATGATAAACGAATAAGTTAATTGCTAACTCTCCAACTCCAGGAATATAAAACGCCACCTTTCTCTCAAAAACCAAGTATGGAATAGAGAAAAATGTAAATAAACTTTATGATTTACTACTTATAATTCAATATATATACTTTTTTCATATATACGTACAAAAACGTTCTATTTATTAAATCGAAATAAGTTTTATCGGAAAAAATGTTATTTCTATATATGGCAATGACTAAACACCTAAATACCTATTTAAGGCTCATATTTTCCGAATTTTCCTGTTACAACCGAGAACTATTTGTTTTTTAATTATATTGCAGCTTACGATAATTCTTTGCATTAAATTTTTAGAATCATTTTGTTCCATGACGCAAAAATCTTCTCTTTTGTTTGGCTACGCATGCAGAGCTAATTTCGTCTGCCTCAACCCTGCGCCCTCTAGCAACACTATAAAGAAACCTTTAGTTGATATTGTAGCTTCGAATAGTTGACATTTTACAGTATATAATGTTCTCTGCAGTTTAAGAGTGTCTCTGTCATATTTATGTTTACTTCTGTACACAAATACAAACGCTAATTATATATATATATATAGCATAAACGACCTGAAATAGTTCTCTTTGTGTAATTGTGTGTGCATAGTTTTAAAATTGTGTTTTTTTTTGGTTCATTTCAATAAAAATTATTGAATAAAGATATTGCGGAATTTATGTTGGTACTTTGAAATTTTTTCATGTTAAGCATTTAGGTAGAAATATAATTTTTTTAAAACAATTCCAATTTTTTTATTCTTAGATTTTAGTTTGATTCTTATATTTAGTGCATGTCATCCATATAAATATGTATTTTATTCCAAATTGGAATAAATTTAAGGACAAATAAAAAGGGGAGAAATTAAAATGTTTAAAATAAATGGTAACTTGCTAGACTAAGCTTTCATTTGTTTTCATTAATACACGGCATTCTTGAAAAATAAACTGAAACAAACTATATAACCGAACGATTATAAAAAAAGCTTCATTTATTACAAATAATTAAAGTAAACGATAAACACATCAATATAGCTCGTAATTAAACTTTTTTCCGTAGCTCGACGCTAAAACCTTTTAGGTCAACTGTTAACGTTTACCATAACATTACTAACTGTTAACTTTAAATTACTATTAACATTTTGCGTACTTTAAAAACTAAAACATGTTGTTGTTTTTTATTTCTTTAAACTCTAACATTAGAGTGGAAAATCTTTAAATATATCTCCTTGGCTACACCTTACGCTTCCAGCTTCACCTAAGGAATGTTATTTTATTTGGTAGAATACAAAATATGAGCGAAATCGGTTAAATAGTTCCTGAGAAATTGAAGTTTTCGACAAAAGAATTTTTTACTTCTTTAAAATTCGATTTTTCAGGAATTATTCGATTGATTTCGTTCAATTTTTTTATTTTGCCATATAAAGTTACATGCTTTAAAATGATGCACAAAATTTGTATACCTTACAATTACAAATTTCAAATATTTATTAAAAATTTTTGGCTTATAGTCTTTAGAAAAATGAATTTTATAAAATGATACTTGCTCCATATGTTGACATCAAAAATCTGAGTAACTAAAGTGTTCCTTGTATAGTTCAAATTCAAGTTTATGTCTACTAAAAACAAGAGATTTAGACAGCTAATTTTTTCCAAAATGTGTGACACAATTTCAAGCAATGACTCTTTCAAAATATTTAAAAGTTCAAAAATATAAAGAAATTTTGTTATTTTTTTAGCTCAGTTAACTAAATATATCCCTCGTCTGTATAGTGCGACTTCTGAGTTCACAAATTCTTCTGATTATAGTTCTTTATTCTTTTTGTTGTTGTTTTGTTTCTGCCCTTCCTTTGAGCCTTCTGCTTGTGAAATATGAGTTTAGAGTTATTAATCTAACAACAACTTTAGACAGAATAAAGAGATTTAAATAAATTTTACCAATGAGAAAAAAAGTAAATAATTCCTTATAAACAGACAGACTATAATTTCGGTTTAATAACGAAGAGCCTTCCTCTGTGTTAGAATCCAAATGAAAGAGGAAAATACAAAGATGTCGGAGAATATCAGAAATAGATTATAAATGAAAAAAAGAGGGTTGACCAAAGAGGAACAAGCTCCATAATTATACAAAAAGAAGGAGATAAGAAACAGGTGTGGCAGATCTAGGGTTAGAAATCCATATGTTTCAAGATGTTGAAATTAAATGAAAATATCTCTTCAGGTGTTCAAAAAGTGTGGGATGCTGGTAATGTCGTTAATAAATTATAAGAATTTTTTAAAGGGTGAAATAAATCCCAGAAATTGAATTATTTGTTATCTTCTTCTGCTTTGTGTTTCCCTCTTTCACCCTTCTTCAAAATCTAGGGAAGTTCTTTAAAACGGAGCCGAAACTACAATGTATCTGTTTATTTGCGTTCTAATTTTTTTTTATTTGTTCTTTCTGTCACGTTTTGATTTATTTATACATAGTTTCGAACTTAGAAAGATTTAGTGCTTTCACTTATGATCCTTACATTCACGTGCGCTTGCTCTGGGCAAGTTTTGTAGCAAATGGACTGTGCAAAACATACGTACATGAGAATGTTTAATCTCTTGAATAACGTTCGTCATCATTTCACGTTCCCGTTCGTCTGTTCTACACTGTAAAAAATTTCAGATCAAATTACGGCAAGAAGTACCGGCATTCATGGTGCCGGTACTTCTCGCCGGAACGGAATACAAAATCTGATACAAAATACAGTTATTTTTACAGTAATAATTACTGTTACAGTAATAAAAATACTCACTGAATCACTCTAAGTGAAAAAATTATTACTGTAAAAACTACGGTATAATATTTTACGATAGAAATGGATTTAACTGATGATGTATCCAAAGTGCCGGTACTTTATACCGAAATTTGATAACGAATATTTTACAGTATACACGAAATGTAGTTTGAAAGTAACAGCACTGTATCTCATGTAAAATATCAAGTATCTCTTTTGAAAGTAACAGCCCTGTTTCTGCTTTAAAGTAATTGTGCAAATACAGAGTTTTGCTAGTGTTTTTTTTTTTTTTTTGCTTAAAATGTGATAAGGAAGAAATTAAAACTAAATACAATTTTTATGAAATGTTTCTCAGGTTGTTCCTTTCTTACTCCCAAATCTCGTCAAAAAAATTCTCCCTATACTCTGTACATGATTTCTTTTATACAATATTTTCACTATTCTTAAAATAAACAACCAGAATGTATGGAAACCATACATTTTGCTTTGAATTCCAACTTAGAGTTTGATTGTATGCTAACTAGTAGTTTTTGTAATATATCTATTTATACATTCTATTTATGCATTCTATTTATATACTTATCTATTTATATACTTGTAATAATTTTTGTAATTTTATTAGAAAATGTATAAAATGTTTGGATGAGATTTAAAATGATATCTTACTTTAATATTTCTTTATATTTGGCCTGGTCACTGTCTGAAGAGAAATATTATGACTTTTTAACAATTGTTTAATTTTTTTTTATTGTGAAGTAAATAAGGTACATTAGAACTTCAATGTGTCTCAAATAAATTCATTAAACAACAATATTTATTAAACTGCTAAAATTTATTCCTGTAGTTTTCGTAAAAGAAAAAAATATCAGGAAATTAATTATGTCTAAATATAGGACAAATGGGAACTAAATGATCTTTTTGGCACTGTTATGTACTAGTTATGTCGGTTGTACAGTCTGCCTTAAAGAGGGAATCACCCAAAGTGATTTTTTATTGAGTGATCGGTGTTTTCACAAAAATGTAGGAAAGAAATTAATGAAAGAAAATGTTGAAGGAGAGTCAGCAAGTAGATAAGAAAATATACGTTAAATTTGTTTGTTATTTAGTATAAAGATGAAAAATAAAACATAAAACGCAATTTATCTGAACATACAGGATATTTTTACGACTGATTTGGGTTTTTGACATTCGAATCGTGGGTTATCTGCAATTAGGAAAATAATATTCCGAAAGTCTATTTGAGAAAAGTCAATTGTTTGTAGATAATGTAACTAGATAATGACGAAAAAAAATTAAAATTGCATTATTTTTAAAGTTTTATATCTTCTTAAATTATGGCAGGTAATTGCAAAATATGAAATTCGGATGCAACCGATTGAGTAGCTCAACATAAATCAAAAATAGTTCCATTTCAGTTTTTTTATTTCTCCGGAACTATTCAACCAATTACTTAAAATAGCAGTATAGAGGGAATTTAATTGTTTTAAAAACTGAACTATTAAAGCCATTTTTTTTCAAACTGTCGGAAAAAAAGGTACGTTAATTCCAAGAAAGTACGCTTTCTGTGTCTAATTTTGTATTTCTATAAAAAAAAATTATTAACTAACATATTCAAAATGAGTTCTTTGAATCACTATAATCGTATATTTATTTGCTCATAAAAATCTCATGCTTAATGAAAAGCTATTCAGATTATTATTGTTTTATTTATTTATTTATTTACTCTCTGCACTATTCTTAGCAATATTTGGAGTTTTAATTTTATCTTGTAAGCAAGCAACCAACGGGTGAAAAACGTAAAAAATTAAAACCATTAATCATAGCATAAAATAAGCAAATGAATGAAATGATTTCCAGATACACTCAACAATGAAACAACAGGAGGGAAAAAACTTGGCTTATATTTAAAACTGCATGAGTTGCTGTTAGTTCTTATTCAGCATAAGTAAAATATCTAATTTCGTGGGTTGTTTTATTAATTTTATTTGAAATTAATGAAACAACACATGAAAAAAGAAACTGCTGGGTTTATAAATGAAGCTTCATGGGTTCTGGTTCTTATTTCATCATAAGTAAATTTTCTCTTTTTTTTTAGATATTAAACTGCATGGAAGAAGGGAGAGAACACAATTTTCGAACAAAACCAAAATAATTAGTCAAACTGTGAGAATACTCTTAAAAGTTGTGGTTTGGACCCACTATGGAATATTGATACATGAAGTTTGCCTCCTTCCTGGAAGTGAGCAGCCATCTTGAATTTACTGAGTAGAAGAGAAGAGAAAAAGGGAAAGAAACTTTAACTTTACTGTCTAGACAAGTGGGGTATTGTTTCCTATGTATTTTGTTTTACTATGCAGCTTATTATTTCCTGAATCGAATGGTATCAAAATTAAATCACTATACAAAGTAATTCAAAGTATATTTTATGGGATTCAATAAGTATAAAGCATGAAAAAAAGCAAAATTTTTAACTAAACTTTTTTACGCATCTCAAATCCTTATCTAAATAAGTGAAGTATCATTTCTTATGCATTTTTTACGCTAACTAAAATGAAACCAAAATAAAGTCTAGAGGACGAATAGTTCAAAAAATTATAAAAGCTTTAGGCAACTTTGTTCTTATACGTATTTACACGTTTGACACAGTGTGATAGCAAGCGAACTGTTATTTACGAACAGTCCTATTTTAATTTTTAAGCTAAATTAAATGTGACCAAAACCTATCCGATGAAACTAATAGTTTAGAAGTCATAAGAGGTATAAAGGAACAAATTTTGTACTTATACCTATCTATGAGTTCAACATCGCTATCTTGCTTAGAGTGGCACTGTTATATAGTTTTTTTAATGCTAATTTCAATAAAAAGTAAGATAACAGAACTAATATAGTCGAAGAATTTGATGCGGAAGAAAGTATAAGTGAAAAATTATGCTTCTAATAGTTGAAACTCTTCGAACAAAGGAATTTGTTCAATCAACTTGGTTTTGATTTTATTCGATTCAGCGTAAAAAATATAGATTACAATATATTGCTTGTTTACATTGCAATGCCAGAAGTGCACGTATAAGTGCAAAACTGTACTGTACATTTTATGCATAAAAACTTTTGAACTATTAGTTATATCGACTTTTTTTGATTTTATCCAGTTTAGCGTAATAAACATATAGAAATGAAATACTTCCTTTCTGGAAATAGGTATTTTGGACTAGAAAATAGGTATAATCAAACATTATATTTCAAACTTACTAAATAAATCCCTTATATACTGTAAAAATTTCTTGAAGAAAATTAAAATCAATTTTTAACGGAACATATTACGGAACAAAAAAATATGATATTACGTTATTTTCACAGAAATCATTACGTTAAAATTACTGACTTTCTCTAATTAAATAAATATTACTGTAAAAATTACGGTAAAAATGGATTTTACGGAAGATGCACCTAAAATGCCGTTATTTTATAACGGAATTTTATTCTGAATTTTTTACAGTATAACTTCTGAATTACACCGATATTTGTGCACTACTTCCTAAAAACAATAATAAAGCTTAAATATATATAAAAAATTCAAGTCATTGTCTTTATTAATTTTCTAAAACCTATTTGTGATATTTTCGGAGGAAAAATAGTCTTGGAATTATTTGAACCTAAATCGATTTTGTTTTTTTTATAACAATAGTCTCAACTTATACTGTAAGACTCTGACGTTTCGCATTTGTAAAAAGAATAATTATAAAATTAAATAAGTCTTATTATGATTTAAATTTTTAAATCACAGTCTTAATATATAGTATAAAAATTTGCCTGAGTTGCCTGAGTGAAAATTTGTTTCGTGATAGAGAAATCACGAAACTAATTTTAACTTTATACAGTTCCAGATATAGTCGTGATTTATGTTGTTAAAATTCATTTCCTAGAAAAATCCTAGAATATCCCATCTTTTGGCGACATTTTGAAATCTCGGTAAGTTGGCTATTATTACTGGAATCAAAGTTGCTTTCACTCGCCATTCTCAACCCATACCACTCAAAAAAAAAATTAAAAAATGAAATAATAACGATGATTCTAACACCAGGAGATCAGAAGCATAAATGGCGAAAAAATAAACCCTTTTACCTCTTTTCTAACGAAATCCAACTTTCGCGTAGGTATACATATCAAATAACCAATCAGGCTTAAGAATTTCGGTGGTGTGATCGGACGTTCAAAATAATCTCCCTGAAATATCTTCCGGAGACCTAGTTTGGCGAGATTTTAAAAAATCGCCTCGGGGGTGTTTTATTCTATTATCCACCCTATTTCCTTTTTAAGTTTGTAAAAGTGGATTAAGTTATCTACCTTAATATTATTGTTAATAGATAAATATTTTTCAGACTTATTAGTTATATTTTTGTAAATGGGAAATCATTAAATCGATTGTAAAGTAGCAAAAATGGATGATTATAATGCTTTCCAACTATATATTAATTGATCGATATTGTTCCCACTTATTTGTTACATTTCTGTAAATAGGGAATCAGGAAATTGTTTAAAATAAACACAAATAATCAGCTTATATTGTTAATTGATATGTATTGTTCATAATATTTTGTCACTTCTTTGTAAATGGGACTTTAGTTAATTAGTAATAACGTATCATATCATCATGATAGGTAGTACTGAAAAACATTTTTTGTTTTCTGTTGCATGCAATTTTTTTAAACAGATCTCAGATTCGTTTCACTGATTTAAAATCAGCAATCGGTTTCTCTATCCAAGCCATAGCTTTTTAGCTTTAGCTAGATATATTTTTAGTCTACTTTTAATCGAAATGTACATGTTTAAACACGTTTAAAAGAGGGTCATATAAATGTTGCGACAAACTTTTGGAGTTAGGACACATAGGGACTTCTAGGAGTTAGGACACATAATCAGGATTAAAATTGCATAGGAACCCATTTCCGGAAATATCGTCTTACGTCGCTAGAAGCGCTTCCCTAATATGAGCTGTTTCTTTGTGTGCAGGGGTTATAATTCAATTTTAATCCTGATGATGTGCCCTTACTCCTATAAAAGTTTGTCGCAACGTTTACACCACCCCCTGTTATATATAACGTTTTAGAATTTGTACATTTCTACAAAAAATAGACTAAAAATGTCATTTTAAGAAGAAATCTGTAACTTTTGGAGCAAAACGTATTTTAAACCTGAAATCCGAACCCCCCAATTAGGCATGATCAAGTATTTGTATGAATGCAGCAAAAAATTTATCCCCCAGTGTAATCATTAAGTTCTATAGTTAAATTACACTCACTACATTGTTAATTAGTTTAGATTGTTCTCGCTAATTTGTTACATTTTCGTAAATTTGGAATCATGATATTAACTGTTACATAATAAAAATTGATATAAATTTCTACCTAATTGACACTGGTTTTACTGTTAATTTATTTACATTGTTTACACTAATCTATATATATATTTCTCTTACACGGCACCAAAAAAAAAGCCTCATTACAACTCCCCGAATGGCAACGTTAGAAAATCGACCAGTAATTGCTGCTAAAAATGTCACATGGCAAATGTCACATGAGGTGGCTCAACATATAGCGCTTTTAAAAACGGAAACAATAACCAGAGTGAGCATTATCAGGTTGTTCAATTCAGATTCATGCCCTAAGAACATGACAATATTTCATTTAAACTCAATTAGGAATTAATTAATTAATTGAGGTGAGAATGCTTTAAAAGGCCGCTGTTGAATTGATATTTTTCTACTGGGAGCTACCTAAACGTCTAAAAAACGTCTAAGTGTTTGTATTGAATGCATTGAATTTTTTTATATTTCGCGTTTATTTATGCATTGAATTTTCACGCTTTAAAATGCAGAATATTAGTGAAGCTGCTAGGACTTTTAAACGTAATGAAGCGTGTTCGAAGAGCCCAAGAAAGTGTTGAGGAATGTTATGCAAGACATAGATTGCAGACATCAAGTGCAATAATAAGTATTGGCAATAGTCAAGAGGAACTGCCAAAATCAAAACTCCCCGATTAGATATGCAGCATGGCGACCTCCACGTGGTATTTCTCTGGTAATGCTAACAGCCATGCATTTTAATATATTGTATGTAAAACATCCTTATTTTGTTCTAAAATGTTAAGTACTTTATCACAAATGTTAATTAATATAGAAATTGATTTCAATAATGCTGATCACCAAAAAATATTTCATTTGGCGATAAAACAAATTTTTGTGTTCTTGAAAATGAAAGACTTTTTGAGGGTTATTATCTCACAAGGAAAAGTTAAGGTTTAAAGTTTATATTTTTAAATAATAAATTTTTTTCTAAAGCTTTCAGAATTTCCAGCATTAACTAATTTATTATACATATTTAGTTGAATTTAGGTGAGTAACTACAATATTTGATAATTTATTTTGCTAATATGTTTCTCATTTAGCTAATGTTTTGATTTTTTCACCATGTACAATCTAAATAGCTATTATACTTTTTTAAAAGCCAATAAGAACATCGATAGAATTCTTCTACATAAGTACAATACTATGTCTTTGATGATAAAATACTATGTCTTTGATGATAATATGCTATGTCTTTGTGCTAGAACATTGTGTTCATTGGCGAGCGAGCGCAGCGAGCCATAGTTCACGGCGTGAACCACATGATTGCGTAGCAATTCTCGGGGGTTGGGGAGCGTTAGCGAGCAGGGGGCGGAGCCTCCTAGTTTTTTTATATTTCTTGTAAATTGGGAATATCGCTATTAATTGTGAAATAATGAGAAATAGACAATAATTGAGTTGTTTCCTTAAATATTACTGATTATATAGTTCACACTAATATGTTATATTTTTGAAGTGATACTTCTTATGCGACTTCCAACAAGGTTGCGTTAAACGTTTAACGCTACATTTTAATTATCCGGGAAATCACGTGGTAGGATCCAGTTTTCCCTCATTCATTTCCAAATTGTTTTGGTTCTCACTAGCATAAAAATAATAAACGTATTGTTTTTTATAAATATTTTAGTTTGATTTAATACACACATAATTTAATAGGGTAGTATTTTTTATTTTCAAACTTAGTGGATAACAATTGTAAGAAATTAGTGAAAACAATCCCACTGACAATGCGACGGATTTAAGGTTATGTCAAAGTACGTCTCTTGTGAATATCAATTGATTGTTAGGTTTTCTCCTTTCTAATTGCCATTCATATTTCACCAATTGCAGCCATGAGGGATATTAAATTATTTATTGCAAAATCTTTATTGCCATTATCCAGTGCTGGTTCACAAGCTCTGGCAGACGTTACTGGTGAAGAAATTGATTATTGTGAGCGGCCTGCGATCCTTTCAGGAGATTTTAATGTGAATTTCTCGTTACCTGAAGCTGAAACATTATTAACCTTCCTTAAAGATCCTTGGATTGGATATGATAAATGGTAGGAATGATCCAACAACCAAAGGGGGAACTACCATTGATGCAGTTTTTGCAAGAAATATTGAAAAAATAGAACTCAAACATTTCGTATCTTACTTTAGTTATCATAATCCCATTGTAAATGTTATAGATTTGAATATTTCTCCACTCGAAAATGATAATTAAAAGATGCGACCAATTGTGAATTGTAAGCATTGTTAATAAAGTTTGTCTTAAAGAAACAATATGATTTCACTAAAAATCAATTTCTACCCCTTCCTACTTTAATTTCTACATTACGAAGTTTCACTTCTTCCACGCGGAGGGACTCCACGCACTATTTTTTTTTATTCATGAGGATTTATGGTATTAATTGTTAAATAAAAGATAATTATTTTGTTCTCTACCTAAACATTCTTTTTTTTGTTTATTGATTTATATAGTTCAAATTAATTTGTTGCATTTTTGGTAATGAGGAATCGAATCAAAAAATTTATTTTAAAGTAATATTGATTTTTATTGTTCACATTTAGTTGTACGGCATTTGTAAAGGTTTAAATGTCTCAACTAAGCTTAAATGCATCTTGAAATTGTAACAAAGCGTATCTTTGGTTATAATTAAAGACACTTTCAGAAATATATTATGCATTTTATTATAAAATTAGGGCAGTCAATGCTTCATTATAAACTAAATAATTACTATTCTAGTGGGGAAAAAAACAAAATTTGATTGAGTGTGAAAAAATTATCACAGTGTTTAATAAACGTTGACTCCAAACATCCCATTACATTTAAAATCACCCTCAATAGCCATTTTGACAAACAAAACTAAAAATGGCTAAAATGAAAAAAAGAAATGACAACTTAGCACATAAGGATATTTATTCGTCCAAACAAAAGACGAAAAAGAAAATATAAAAAAAATGAAGCAGTTTATCACCAGTAGAACATCACTTGTTTTGTTTGTTGAAAAAAAAATTGGAACTTGGCTAATAACAATAGTTTACAAAAAAGAGAAGCGTTAAATAATGATAATTTTTTTTGTTTCTTTTTACAATCAGTCCATGCTTTTGAACTAAAACGTTCATAAGCAGTAGAAGAAAAGAATAACAATTATAACCTATATTAGTCTCATAAATACAATGTCCCCAGTTTTTTCGAATGGTGTGAATTTCCGAAATGGTTTTTAGTGTACCTAGAAGAGTCTGGCATTGAATAGAATTTCGGACAGTTCAGTTCTGGCGGTTTAATGAGATCGTTTTGAACGAGATTATAGTAATTGTGATTGTCCAATCTTCTCTTTGGCGAGACGTCGCCGATAAGGTTGGACAAAGACTTTGGCCTCGAAAGTCGTCTACAGTTTTTGGAATTTCTCTGATTGTCGGCAACAATGTCAGAGTGGTCATCTGGGCCATCGATGTCATCTTTAGACGACAAAGATGAAGTTGAACCAATGGAACCGTTCATCTTTTTTCCCGAAGAGGAGTTGCTCGACTCCGGACTAGATTTCTTGGTGTCCATAAGCAAATCGGTCAAAGATTTATAACGTATGTGAAACAACGGAGATGTGGCTATAGTTTTTACACTGCTATTCATCCACGATGTCTTTTGGGACTTATTATTCCGGTTGATACCAGATATATCCTTATGAGCATGCGTTTTGTTGTTTTTTAAGAACCGTGATTTGCCATTAACTTGGTTCTGCTGGAATTGGCTCTGGCGTTTGTATGGAATTTTGCTATCATTATTGTTATTATCGCAGTTGGCATTTGTAGACCCATTTTGGACTATTTTACTTGCACTGTTTGAGCGCAAGGGAGTACGACCGGGGGTTTCGAATACCTTGACCAGTTTCAAACCATTTTTTCGCTTGTCAATCTTTTCGTAAATATGATCTTCGGCACATTTTCTCGATTTTTGACTTCGATGCGGTATATATATTTCTTTGGTCTTAAAGGAAGGTGTTCGGTTCACAATACTAACTGTAATTTTATGTGGTGCTTGACTATTCTTAACCATGCCACCATTGGATTTCCTAACTGGTATAGTTTCGATGGGTGGGGGCTCGGGTGGTTTGCGCTCGTTAGATTTACTGCTCACTCCGTCGATCTGCGGAAGTAGTTGCGTCTTGTGTTCTTCGTTTACTGAGAATTCGTTCTTTATGTTAACTGGAAGTGGAGCAAATCCTCTTACGTAATCATATATTTGATCTATTTCGTCATACCGCAAATCATCTGAATCTGAAAATTCATCGACATTATCACTCACTGGGAGGGATGAATCATTTGGGGTTGACATCCCTCTTTCCAAATGAGCTCTACCAGACATGTTGGTACCTTGTGGATCTGAAGCACTACGTTTGACAAGAGGAACAGTGCGATAAGTATTCGGTGCTTGTCGGCGTGTATAAACATACTGTGGTGAAGGTGGGAGATTTTTGATTTCACGAACAGATGCTACATCACAGACCTGCATGCAACCAGACACCTCCACCATTAAACTATGGCACTTGTTGGCAAGCGCCGCATGTTCTGACATTTTTGTCAGCGCTTCAAAGTTCTTTGGTGCAAGAACTTTTAGAGCAGCATTTGGCGGGATAGGCACAACTCCGAGATCTTTAGACAATGGCATAGCAACGAGACATTCTTCTTCAATCAATGAATACAATCTCATTTCATTTACGAACTGTGAGCCAGTTTTTACACCGACTGGAGGTTTACCGTGAACCAAGCGAACCATAATTGGAAACCTTTTGGACATGAGCGTTTTGACTGTGTGCACTCCAGATATATTATCCTCTCCAGCTATGGTACTAAATCGTCCTCGAAGCTCTAGTGGAAGATATACAGTGTCACCAAAAGATGTGACGCAGCCCAAATATTTTCCGCTCGCGCGGTTGCCGCGCGAAACTCCACTCAGGATCTCACCCACTGTGAGCACTTCTCCAGGAGAAATGGTCCGAGTTTTGTCCCACACACTGTCCACGTCATCTGGTCTTGGAAGGTGGACTTTGATGCTATCTCGTACGAGACAGGATTTGGGATTCCTCCTTGCAAGTTCTGCAACGCTTTCAATGCATCTGACGGCCCTACCATCTTCTGACAGTATTTCGAACCAGCCGTCATAGTTTTCTGGAACAGCTAGTTTGGCACCCACGGGGATCATCCTGCGGCCCGCATCTTTGAACTTGACGCACTGAGCGATCACTTTGAGCTTGATGCCTGCCGAGGCAAGAAATACAATCTGGTTGAGATTCGGAGATGGCAGACTGGGGACACCCAAGTTTTGGTATTGTCCTTTGATGATCTTGGCCACCTGTGGAAGTTTGAACTTGTTCGTGAACTCCTTGAGGTAGTACCCCTCGTCTCCCCACTTCACTGCTGACAGGTACGTCCCCGTCTCGGAGGAAGACATTCGTCCCCCCGAAATGGTTTCGGACAAAGATATCGGACTCGTGATGACTCTTCGGATGGAACGCACTTTCTCAAGAGGTGGTAGTCCACAGCGTCGGTTGGAGCTCATATGGATGCATAGCTTTGGAATTTTCTTCGCTGTATATCTGTGGAAGAAAGAAAATATTATTTTTTAGTTTCTTAAAAATAATTCATATCAGTTGAACAATTTTTAAATAAGTTTTGCTTAATGGTTATTTTACAAATCAAGGAATGTTTCTTGTAAACTAGCTGAATAGCTAATATTCGTACGGGGTGAGAAAAAAATAAATGATTACGAATTAGACTTTTCCTGAAAAATGTGGGCGAATTGAATTTTAGTGAGATGTGGAAGATGTGGTTATTTCACAATATGGAAAATGTGCTATGTGGTAGATGAAATGTGAGGGCCACGGCGTTTAGGAATGTCCTGAGAAATTGTCAACCATGGAAGGCTATTTTTTGTTATTAAATTGCTAAGTTTAGATACTATTCTTATTCGTTCGCTGTAATTCTCCACACTAACTTCATAATTTTGGGAGCCTTGCCAGGATTTCAACCAGGGACCTTTCGCCTGACTAGCGGGAATACTGATCACTATACGATCACGAACGGGCATCCGAATTTATGGTATTAGTGGGGCGAATTCCAGTGAAAAAATAAAACAAATCGTATCTAAACTTAACAATTTGATAAGAAAAACAGCATTCCATATTTGACAATTTCTCATGGCATGCTTATACGCAGCGTAGCATGACATCCCTCTACATTACATCTAACAAATAGTCTCCGAATAGTCTAATTAAGTTTAATTCGCCAATACGCTGGCTGCACCTTCCAGCTGCGTTTTCAAAGAGTCTAACGTAGGATCGAATCCCATGAACAATATTTCAAGAATAACTGAAATGAAAGTTATAACTGTACTATGTGAACTGTAATATTCAAAATAAAAAATGATTATTCCATACAATTGTTAGAGAAAACGGTAACAATTTAAATCTTCACATAAGTGATCATACAACAAGAAAACAAGGATGTAACAAACTTCATATACACAATACAGTATATATATACAGTGAATATAGCGATGTATAGTACACTGAATATATTCTTATAAAGAATTAATTTTCCAAAAAGAAACTAAGATAAAAAACGAATTCAAAAATCACAAAACGAAAGAAGCATTCGAAAATCACAAAAATGTTTTATGACGCATTTTCTCTTTACAACATGAAAATTAGGCAAGTTTGATTGCTAAATATTATAATTTATCATTTAATAAATTGTAACAATGAAGCTTAATACTAACTGATCTCAAAGTTTGCTATTGTTTACAAAATAAAGAAAACACATGTTATTTATTTACTTTTAAAACAATGAATGATAAATCTACAGTTTGTATCTTTTGGATTCTTACATATTTGCCAGCGATTTTACTCCTCAAGATAAACAATCGCTTCGGGAAACGACCTTGATACCATTTTCCACACCCAGTTTATGAAATTTAGTTCTCAATTTTAATCAATAATATTTCAATGTTTTTCTCAAATATTTTTTTTTCTTCATATGAGTGGGCGGGTTAATAGAGAAGAAACTATTGAGACAGTTTGGTTGAATTAATCTTGATACATCAAAAAACCAAGGATAAACAATAGGGAAAGTCTCACCAAATCCTCTTTCCTTTCTCTTTTAAGATTTTGTCGCTATACGCAATAACAACCCAGATTTTCAAGGTTTTCTAAATAACCAATGCTTTGAGAACTGAACTCATTTCAGTATTTTATTTATTGTTATTATCAGTAATATAATAAATGTTTTTAATGTAAGGTTAGTTTTTTTTAAAAAGGAGGAAAAAAACAAAATTTATGTAATAAACAGGACTAGGTATCAAACATTTGTAAGCCTCATCAATAATAATATTAATTATAGCATCTCATTGCTCTTCAGCTCGAGAAAAATGTTTCTCAAAAGCACCAGGCACTCGGCTTGACTCAAGCTGGGTAAAAGCATATTTGTGCGTTGAATTAATGTTTTCATAAACAACTTAGTTCTGTATGTAAAAACTAAATAAAGAAAATGAAAATTCACATTGATTTCATAAAAAACATGCATTGAAAAGTGTTACTGTGATATGGCATTATCAGATAATATAATGCATTTAAATTTACATTACAGTTTCAGTATGTAAACACGAGCAAACTTGAAACTCAATTTGAATTCATATAATGATGCTTTGAGAAGTATTACTCCAATATACCGAGTACAAAATGTACCTGAATATCTACATACGTTAAGTAGCTAAAAGTGTGTTCTTATGGGGGGGGGGGGGAAATTAAAGGAAATTCAAAGCTTGCAAAAAGACTCAGTGAAAAGAATGTTTTTTTCCGACTTGGTCTATCCACCTAACATCTACAATTAAAACTGATAAAAGCTTACTGATAAAACTGATAAAGCTGCTTTAGTAAAACAATGAAAAGTGAGTTGTTTCAGTAAAACGTTGGAAAGCCTAGTTGTTTCAGTAAGACGTGTAAAAGTGTAGCTGTTTCAGTAAAACTTTAAAAAGCGTAGCTGTTTTATAGTGAAACGTTGGAAAGCCTAGTTGCTTCAGTAAAACGTTAGAAAGCGTAGATGTTTCGGTGAAAGTTTGAAAAACATAGCTATTTTAATGAAACGTTGGAAAGCGTTATTTCCGTATAAATCAGCAGAATTTATTGATGTCTTGAACATCTCAACAACTTAGCAAAACTGTAAATTTAAATGCAATCTTTTCTGGTTTGCGTAGACAAAGAACAATTTAAGCAGTAAAAGAATTGAGCCAAAATGTTTTTTTATGTAACAACCGTTAAAATGTATAATTTCTGATGCATTGATCCATAATATACCACAACTGTTACTGTTGAAAAACTGTTACAGTTTAATTTATTTCTGTCTAAGAATGTAACTAACAAATTTAAGAATAAAGGAATACCAATTTTATCAGAAGACCACAATGAACGATGTTATTTCAGTATTGAAAGGACATATCTACTGCCGTTCCGAAGTTGAAGAGTTCAAAAATAGTGTGCTTAACGCATATTGACTATGTTTGATTGGTAAAAACAAATTTAACAAAGTATTCTAATGGTTTCCTACAAAACTAACATTAAGAAGCTCTACTTGTCCTATATGGACTAAAAATGTTCTATATAAATGTTATATTAAAAAAGAAAAAGTATGAACTCGAGGAGAAAAAATAGTTTACACCTAAACACTTAGCAACCAAACAAAACATCATTTTAAATCAAAAATACGACGAGACACAAGTAAAACTCGAAAAGTAACACATGACATCACAGCCTTGAATCTTAATACATCACCTATTCTTAATTGACACAAGCCACTTACACAAGTTGAGTCACCAATGTTTCAAAAGAAAGAAAAAACTAAATCTATACGTACAACTGACTAAACGACCCATTGCCTCGCCTCCCCCAAAAAGCGTCACAACAAAGTTCTCAACCAAAACATGAAAAAAGAGCTTTTTTATGTATATACAATGAACTAAAAGGTAAGCAAGATTCAGTAACCAGATTTGGAATTCAACTTGTAACAACGCGTCACCTGTCCGTGCTAGTGACCTTGGTCCAAGTTCTCCGCCTCCTCCGCAATTGATGCCCACACGCACGCTCTACCAACTTCCATCATCACCAACAAAAGATGCCACAAACATATTCCACAATTCTTCTGTAAGAGCAGCGCCAAAATAAGCAGGAAGTTCTTTTTTCGTATATCAAAAAAGCAGACGATTATAAGCCGAAAACTGGCTTTATTATTGTTGTATATGGACAGATGGAACGGTCAATGAAATGGATTGTATTTACTTTGTTCACAACTTTGATCTTCATGAAAGTACTACATAATAAAGGCCTTGAGTGGGGATTTTTATTAGGGATATCTCTTCTTTCAAATTAGATGGTAGGGTTTTGGAATTAGAGGTTAAAAAGCGTACTTCAAAATTTATCAAGGTTCGATTCAAAACGGAATATAGGATACAGAGTTTTCCTATTTTGTATCTAAGCAGTAAATACAATGTACTGTTTCCTTTATTGTTAAATTGTATTATTTTGTTTCTAAAAGCGGTAAAAACATTCTTAGCATTTACGAACTCAATTCCTATTTTTTAGAAATATATATTTAATTTGTACTTCTTTTTAAAAATTAGATGCAAGAATTTTAGAATTTTTGAGGTTGAAATGAGGTTGAGGTCATCATCATTTATCAAAGTTCAATTGAAGATGCAATATAAGCAGGCAGAACTTTCATAATTTGCATCTAGGCTGAAAATACAATGCATTATTGTCAAATTGCATCAGCAGTAACAATAACGAACTCAATCACATCTTAACCCTAACTCCGACTACTTTTTAAAACATTTTCAGCTGTAACTCTAAAAAGAAATTTTGCAAAGTATTTAGTTTTTTGATCTTTGATGACGAAATAAGTATCTAAGAGTTTGCGCTGTTCAAAACTTAGATCTTCATAAAAGTATATAATGAATACTTAAGAGTATTTAAAGAAGATAAGTGCATGTTCAGGGATTTTTATTAGGAATACTTTTTTAAAAAATTAGATTGTTCGGTTTGTCTTTTTTTTTTCTACAAATTTCGTTCGTGACAGTCTAATATGAAATTATCTAAAAAAGTGTTTTTTTCTTCTTAATTTTTAAACTTTCTTGTTTTTTCTAAATTTAAGAGCAGTAATAAAACAGAAATAATTAATAATTTCAAAATTTTCGGTATAAATTTCTTCTTACTGCCATTTACAGTTTTTTTTCTCGCATTTTAAGGGTTTTTCTAATGTATATTAATTTGCAAACTTGAATGTTTATAAATAAAATAAAAAATAATAGGCAAATATCTTTTCATTTAATCAAAGCAATTTAGTTCAGGCACTATTTTAAAACACAATAACGCATAATCAAAGAATTATTCTGTAATTCAATTTTGAAATTAAAGAAGACCGGCACGCGTAAACTCTATTTCATACGCATCATCAAAAACTTTCTAAAAAGATAACACAGCTGAAAGAATCAAAACAATTTGGTTTTATCTTTAAATTACAGTTATTTCCTTTTTGTAATTGAAATAAAAATAATCCATCAGAGAAAATGACGGTTTCAAAACAAAACAATAATTAAATATTTTTAACTCGACCATTTCCCTTTATTTCAGAAGTAACCAGTAATTTAATGAAATCGACGCAAATGACTTTTCATTAAATTTCAAATTTTCATGATCTAAATTGTTTTTCTTTATTACAGCTTTTCCTTCTACATTTGATGAAAATTATAGTCATTTCTTTAATTTAAGATTGAAATTACTGATTTTTCATAATAGTTAGTAAAGAAAATGATAAATTCATTTTGTCTTTCTCAACACAGGAAATTTAATCAAGTTTGAAAAAGGAAAATTTTCAGACAATACTGAAATCATTTGTCATTGTTTATTTACCATAAACTAATAAGTAGTAACGGAATTGAAAATTTTATTTCGCCTACTAAACTGGTTATGATTTTGCGTACAGCAAAAAAAAATTCTAAATTAGAGGTATCAACAACATTATTAAATTTAATGTTACCCATCATATAAAAGAAGAAAAAATAGCTTGACTTAAATTTGAAATAAAGGGTCATATTAAATTTAAAAGATAAAAAGATAATAATCTCCAAAATATAATAATCTTCAAATAAATAAATAAAATTAAATAAATAAAATGTCCAATACTATGCAAATTTAAAATGAAAAATTTTTATATTTATTATTGTTAATAATAGTAGTTTAGGGTTTTCTGTGGCTTAGCAGCTATTAAATTATATTACATTGCAATTTATAGCAATAACTTTTACCGCTATGCTACTTTTAGCATTTAAGTAAACTGCATTTAGGCAGAAACTTATGATAAGAACAAAAACTGTTAGTATTATAACTATGCTACAATGTTGTTTGCTTCTTATACCCAACGATCAGCAAAGCTAAATCAAGTGCACAACAAAGTTCAACGTAAGAAAATCTAGGACCAACAAAGGATGGTTCACAAGGTCTCGAAAAAAAGAAACCTAGTCAAGAATATGCTCATGTGACGCGTGTGTGAAAGAGCATTTACATCATGTCTCGAAGCACTTAGTCCTTCTGCAATAAGCCATAGATCTTCTTTGGCCACTAATGAGACAGATAATATGATCTGTCCTAATCTGTTGCAATTAAGGCACAAGGAGCCTCATGCACAAGGTGGTAACTTCTGTACCAGTGATGTACAGGAGGAACAAGCTAGGTGGCGTTGGTATTGCGTTTTGTTTTTTAGAAAAACTCCGTATGCTACAATGTAGCTTATAGCATTAATTTATACCACAATACAACTTGTAGCACTCAAACAATCTTGCAATGTAGTTTGAAATATGAATTTATACCACAATGCAACTTTTAGCACTCAATCTGCATCCCATTGCAACTTTCAACACAATACTGTTTATACTGAAAGCTGTTCTTTATACTAGCAGCAACTTTTAGTTTTCAAGTTATGCTACTTTTAATACTCAGATCTTTTCACAAACCCAATTCTAGACTTACTTAGAGTAACAGATTTCATAGACTGATTTAGCGTTGCTAAACAACAGATATATGCAACTACACTACTTACATTATTACTTAAGACAAACTATCAAAATGAACTATAATGGATGGTTATAAAGTTGTTAATTTGGATAAAGAAATGTCCACGTTTTTGGTTCCCCGTAAAAGAAATAAATATATAGATTAATGTATCTGAGTTGATAAATGCTGTTTTTTTAAATTTATTTCTTTAATATTATTTTGCTCAATATATTTTTTCTTCCTTTTCTGTTTAGTTACATCATTTCGCTCATTAAATTTTTTCATCAATTTATTTATTTATTCATTTTGCTCATTAAATTTTTTCTTCATTTTTTTTGTTTATTGACCAAGAAACTTTTAATAACTTCACCGGATTTTTTAGAGCTATATTTTAAGCATATCAACTGTTTAATGTGAACCATCCATCGATGTTGACGAGTTCATATCGCGCCCGGGTCACCAATGAGGGGATGTATTTGTCGACTATGTCAACCTTCATCTATCAAAAGGTACCTCAAGGTAGAATCAAGTTAACATGTCTTATATACTGGTAAATTAGTATTTAATATTTATAGCGGTAGTTGCGCCATAAATCCTCATACTTTCTTTAACAGTCTTTATCTTTTAAATCCCTGCTTATATTAGTTATATTTAATTACATTCAACCTTGTTTATATTGACTTTTAAATATTATTAAAATTTATAAATAGAGTGTTGCATAAACTAATTTTAATAATTGGTTTGTCATAAAATGTCCATTACTTCCTTATAAAAATGTAATCAAAATTTGTAATTTGTTTACTTCATAGAAATTTAATTTAAATTTGTAATTTATTTACTTTTTGAAAAAGTAATCAAAATTCGTAATTTGTTTACTACTTTTCAAAATCTCTCGCATTTGCTTTAAAAAAATGTAGTTCAATTATAAGCTTCTATATCTAAGCGAATTCCTAAGAATATATACGCCTTTTAAGCAATGTAACCTAAATTAATATTTTACTGAATATAGGTTTCATCGCCAAATTACTTTTTGCTTTCAAACATGCAATTACTGTCTTTTTTTTTGCTGATCGAAACTTAAAAATACGTATATTTTAAATCGTGTACTTTTTCATCGCAGCTTAAGAAACATTTAAGTGACACTTCAACCAGACTTTATCTGACAAATCCAAACCCTAATCCCGTATTTGAAAAGGCGTAAGCTTCAAATCAGGAGAGTTGACAGTGCCAAAATCTAACTTAAGCTGGTGTTTAGTTCCGCATGGTCAGCCAATACTTACGACAAAATCGACAGAAAAGGAAATACACCTGACTAAAATTCATTAGTGCCTATTTCCCATTGAAAAGAAATCGGTAGATTTTCTCCATTATTATATTCTAATGCCGAAATTGTTTACTAAAATATAAATATTTATAAATCTGGTATTATATTAATATTATCCGTAGAATTGCATTGTTATTAAACATCCAAGGATTATATCTATTGATTGCATAATGAAATAAACATCCATCGAAAACGGAAAATACCAGCACAGTTTTGTTCTTAAGTTTTACCTTTTTTTTTCTTTCGAGTTTCTTTTATTTCCCTTAAAAATGGATTATTTAATAAGGGGAAACGGGACCTTAAAATGCATTTTTTGAAAGATTACTTTCTAAAGAATTATAGGAATAATGACTATATTATTTTAGAAAAGGACACAGAGCCTTAAAAATGAAAACTATTAAATGGAACATTTCATAAGGGTTCAAGGGTATATGGACTACATTATTACAGAATCGGACACGACATTAAAAATGTAAAATATTGTAATGTTAAAATGTAAAATGACTATATTAGTTTAGAAAAGGACACAGAGCTTTAAAAATGAAAACTATTTAATGGAACATTTCTTAAGGGTTCAAGAGTATATGGACTACATTATTTCAGAATCAGACACATTATTTTACGTTTTTGGAACACATTTAATGGAACATTTCTTAAGGGTTCAAGAGTATATGGACTACATTATTTCAGAATCGGAGACATTATTTTACGTTTTTGGAACACATTTAATGGAACATTTCTTAAGGGTTCAAGAGTATATGGACTACATTATTTCAGAATTGGACACATTATTTTACGTTTTTGGAACACATTTAATGGAACATTTAAGGGTTCAAGAGAATATGAACTACATTATTTCAGAATCGGACACGAGGCATTAAAAATGTAAAATATTAAATGGATTATTTCACAATGGACTTCAGACAAGAGACTTGAAACCTTAAAAAGAATTGTTAAACTGATTGTTTCATAAGGAAGCAAGGAAATATGGACTATATTATTTCAGAAGAGGACACGAAATCTTAAAAAATGAAAATTATTAAATAGATTGCGTTATAAGGAAACATGAGGCTTTAAAAAAATATTGACTAGATTATTTCCAGAGGAGGACATGGAACCTTTAACTTAAAAACCAACGTCTAATATATTGGGCAACACTTGGTACGATTTTATCGCTTAAAAAATAATTATTTTGAGGTCGTTTTCCAGAACCAACACTAGATATTACGAACGTAGCAGCGGTGATCTCAACAAATCAGTGAGTTAAAATTTTATTTTCATCTTCTAACAATAAAACTAATCCGTTCTGCTTTAATTTAAGTAGAAAATAAAATTAATTTTGTTCGGAACATATGAAAGAAAAGTCCGCCAAAACCGACTAGGGAACCGGTAACATTCACAATAGGGGTCTGCGAAAATTCGAAATTACTTTCGCACTCAATTAAAACCAACTGAGCTCACATAAGCCTCTTTAGCTGTTATTACCGGGGGAAAAAAGATTTCATTAAAAGTTCATTGAATTGTTTTGTGAATCTTACCGGGTGGTCCATTATAAAAAGAGGGCATGATCAGTTTTTGTATTTTCTTTTATTATTTTCATATATGTATTATGACACAAATTTGTTGCATGTAGTTATAATATAAAATCTTCACCGTTTAACAAGCTAACAGAAATTTTTAAAATTTGCTGCACATTATTTAGGAAATATGGAGAAAACGTTTAAAAAGGGAATTTTAATAAAATTGTTTGAGCGAATTTTAAAATTTATTTGTTTTATATTTATAGAATTTGAAATGTTATTATTAATTTCAAAATATTTATCCGTCATTTCCAGTATCTAAAATTTTCTCTAATATTCTTAATATATAAAATTTTCTGAACAATTCATATGTTTTAAAATTTTACAAATAATTCTCGTATTATTTCTAAAATATTTTAATTATTGTGTGAATTGATGTTACGAGTTTTAAAACAGACAAAAGCAGTAATTCTTCATTCTTTTTTTTCCACCTATTAGAAGCATTAATTTACTTTATTTGAAGATATAATTATAAATTAAGTTTGCTGTAATTGGTCCCAAACCAAATGGCTAATTAAATGGTCGACAAGAGTTTAGGGTAAAG